>NC_080178.1:49188387-49550054 GCF_950295315.1 Erinaceus europaeus | reverse complement strand
TAAATGCCTGGAGGGAAGGCAAGAGTCTGACTCCATACACTGCCACCATCTCCCGCCTAGTCCTCTCTCCTTTGGATTCAGTGGGAAATCTGGTTTTGCTCTCACTCTTTGGAATAAGAGGTAAAGTTGGAGGCCAGGTAGTGGTGCACCTACCTGAAGGCACACATTGCAGTGTGCAAGGACCTGGGTTCAAGCCTCAGGTCCCCAACTTCAATTAGGAAGTGCAACAGGTTTCTCTCTGTTTTTCTCCCAGTCTCTACCCAAAATAAATAAAACTTTTTCAAAAAAAAAAAAAAAAGAAAGAAAAAGAGTCAGTAACATGAGCAGATACAGGGAACCCTAGCTGAAGGGTCCAAGACTGCTTGCTTTAAGCCAAAACCCTCTTTATGTCAATGAAAACCCTCTTTCTGTCAAAAGATGTTTGTTTCCTTTAATTAATCTAAAAACTCATCTCCTGGACCTACCCTATGATCCTGCAATTCCTCTCCTGGTTGGAACCCAACACACACATCCAAAAGGATCTGTGTACACATATGTTCGTAAGCAGCACAATTTGTAATAGCCAGAACCTGGAAGCAACCCAGGTGTCCAACAGATGAGTGGCTGAGCAAGTTGTGGTCTATATACACAATGGAATACTATTCAGTGATAATAAAAAAAAATGGTGACTTCACCATTTTCAGCCCATCTTGGATGGAGTGTGAAGAAATCAGGTTAAATGAAATAAGTCAGAAAAAGGATGAATATGGGAAGATCTCACTCCCAGGCAGAAGTTGAAAAACAGTATCAGAAGAGAAAGCACAAGTAGAACCAGAACGGCAGTTGCTGTATTGCACCAAAGTAAAAGACTCTGGGGTGCAGTGGGGGGGGGGCAGTGTCCATGTCCAAAAATGATGACAGAGCATCTAGTGCGGTTTGCATTGTTATGTGGAAAACTGAGAAATGCTATGCATGTGCAAACTATTGTATTTATACTCATATTGTATTTATACTCATCCCATAAGGAGGTTTGTGACATGCAACAGCCTCAGAAGTTGACTAGGGAGTAGAGATGAGAAGCAGGCTGGGGCGAGCTAGGGTCAGTCATGACTCTCCACGTGTCCACACATGTTTCTACTAAGGTTGTTGTCAAGGGGTGGGGGAGGAGAGGGAGAGAAAGGAGGAGAGGGTTATGGTGAGGAAGGAAGGGCCAGGCCCCTTACTTTTCTTGGTTTTTCTGAAGCATTTTTTTTTCTTGCTGCAGATTTTTTATTTGGTTGAGGACACGCTGTCTTCTGTGGCCTAGAGCGGCTTCCACCTGCTGCTTCATATATTCAATATTTCTCTGCCGCTTCTCGGCCTCCAGGGTCTTTTCATTCTGCCCAAAGTTGGTGAAGGTGCCCATGGGCTCGTAGATGGGCAGTCTGGAAGGCCTGTGTTTCAGCTGGAACAGAGAGAGCCAGTGTGAAGTCTGCAGCATTGGGGTACACTGACAGACCCACTGTTTATAGGAAGGAGCCAGGGCACCCAAACTCTCATGAGGAAACCTGGTAGGTGGGTGGGGGCCCAGTATTCTACCCTCCACACACCTACGTTCAGAGTGCTAGGAAGCAGTGTACAGTTCTCAAAATAGCAACCCGTCCACTTACCTGGTATTCCAGTGCTTTCTTATACATTTCTCTCTCCTCAAATTGATGTTTCTTCAGTTCAGCTTTTTGTTCATCAATCCTGATAATTGGAAGAGGAGGAGGTGAGGCCACAGTTTATTCTAATGGAGACCAACATCATCAAAACACACCTAGCAAGTAATAGTGGGAATAAGTTCCAAGAAAATAAAAGCTGGTACTTCCTTCTGGAAGCTTCCATTACACCTTATTGAGACGGGCCTTGGAGCCTGGTTTTGTCTCATCTAGGAGAGCACACATGCTGCCATGTGCAAAGACCTGGGCCCAAGGTCCTCACCTGCAAGGGAGACGTATCACAAGCAGTGGAACAGTGCTGCAGGGATCTCTCCTTTTCTCTCTCTCTCTCTCTATTTCTGTCTCTCTTTCTCTCTCACTGTCTTCTCTCTAGCTATCACAGTCTATCAAAGAAAGGACTGTCAGGTCTATGGCCATACCACCCTGAACACACCCGATGTCATCTGATCTCAGAATCTAAGCAGGGTTGGACCTGGTTAGTACTTAGATGGGAGAAAGGACTGTCAGAAATAGTGAAGCATCAGGGCAACAGGCCCCAAATAACCATAGTGGCAAATAAGAAAGGAATGGAGGGAGGGAGGAAAGGAGGGAGCAAGGGAGAGAGAGAGAGAGACACTAGCTTTATGGAGGCAGGAATTACCTCCATTTGGGGGAGTCTTCCCCACAGCAGTTTCCCTCACTGCTCTCCTGACCTCCTCCCTGACTCAAATGCTCAGCCTCAGGCCAAGTGCAACCAAACACTCTCTTTCCTCAGGACTGGGAATTGAGAGAAATGTTCATCCCAGGCTGAGCTACAGGAGAATGGCAGGTATGAGTATGTGGAAGACTTTCCATGATGGCCTGGCCCCTGCTTCTAGTCTGGGCCCCCACACTCCTTACCCTGGGCGCTGGGCTCCCAACAGACTGATGATAAACCTACACTTGGAAGGGTCCCTCCATCAGACTGGCCCCTTCTTCCTCTACTAACACCACTGACCACAAAGCCAAAGGCCATGGTCCCAACTGACAATTGTACCTGGCCTCCAAGGCTGTCCTGACACTAAGCATGGTGGCAATGATGGGCTGCATGGGGATCCTGGTTGGCTGGTTAAGATGTGCTGCAGCACTAGTTGTGCTGCCCTACCCTTCCCTACTGGAGTCCCCCTGCAAGTCCACCAAAACTCACTCTTGTTTGAGTTGCAGCCATTCTAGTTGCTCCAAGACTTTCTGATTTTCTTTCTTTTTCTTGGCCAGTTTACTATTGGCATCTATTTGTTTGAGAAGGTTCTTAGTATACTCATTTTTCTTTTCAGTGACAATAGCAGCACTTGCTGGTCGGTTTGCAAAGTAATATGGATTCTAGGATGAAAGAGGAGCAGTTCATTTCTTTGAGACGAGCAAGAAAGCAACTGATGGGCTAGCAAAATAGCTGGCTTATACAGTGACTGCTTTGTCGTTGGTGAGACCTGGGTTTCAGCCCTGCGCTACCACACTGAAGGAGCCTCAGTGCTGTGGTTGCTTTCTCCATCTATCTAAAAGAAAGAAAAGTCATTTTTCAAAGTGCTGATAAAGCAGCTACATGTTGAACTCACCTGCTCCAAGGTGACTCTGAGCAGAACTGACCAGAGGTCACAGGTCTGTTGTATGCTTTACATTGGTTTGTTCTAGCTCTCCCCCACCAAGAGAATTGCATCAGTCCAGTTAGTTTCGAGGGCCTGCTTGGCCCCGCCCCTAGGAACCCCAACAGAGTTCCAGAGTGGCAGAGTTAGAGAGAGTTCTTGGCGCCGCCATGGGAAAGAGGCAGCAGAGTTCTGTTTGGTGATTAGTTTGTCTTAGTTTATAAATCGTTGATCCTAAATAAAGAAATACAGCTTCTCTGCCCAGCCGTATGTCTCTGGTCGTCTCTGTTACCCGCTCGTGAAGCTAGCCCGGCCAGCTAGAGACTCCGAATTTTAACAACACAGGTCTTTTTTTCTTCTCCATGGTGTGTCTGTGTGTGTGTGTATGTATGTGTGTGTGTGTGTGTGTGTGTGTGTGTGTGTGTGTGTGTGTGTGTCCCAAAGCCCTGCATGGTGAACAAAGGCAATGCAATGGACTATCTATCAAGTCCAAGAGTTGTCAGGTTAACTAGAAAATGGTTTGAAAAGAGGATGATTTAGGCAGATAAAAATAGAAGCCAAAGATACTAAAAACATGAAAATGGTGGTGAAGCATGTTCACTACCATCTGAAATGAAGTTTTTTGAAACTTCTGCACCTACAGCTCACCTGAGGGTTTTACTGAGGTGGAGACCTTAGTTCTGAGGGTGTGGGGAGGGGCCCAAGATTCTATGGAATGAGCTCCCACCCAGAAAGGAAGTATCACTCTTGTAAAGCCCACAGGAATCCCTTCAATGTGCCCTCCAGAGGGTGGGTTCAAACATTCCCAGACAGGGTTATATGCAAGAGAGAGGCAGAAACAACTCTTACAGAAAAGTGGCATTTCGGATTCCTCTGTGATTTTATAGCATCTGCGACACCAAGGTTATAAGCAGCATTCCTCATGCGTTCTTCTTTTTCTGATTTTAGTCTCAACTTCGCAAGGAAAAAGAAAATAAACACACACTGGAAATGTCATTCTGTTTGTGAAGGCTACTAACTTTCTCTCTACAAAGACTGTGTTTCAAATGAGTCCAAACTGATTGGGCTTTTCTATGTTTGTTTTGCTCCCTGAGAAAATGTCTCCCAGTCAAGAACTTTCTTTTTCAAACCCAAGGCCTGGCGGCTCTAGCAAGTCAAGCAGAATGGCACCTGAAAATGGATGGCTGTCTATGTTCTTCCCTGCACTCATGCAACAGAGTAGAGTAAACCCTCCATTCATCCTCCAAACCCCTCCCCAATGCATTTATATAAGCTGTGAGGAGATCAGAAAGTAGCTTCAGCCCCAAAATGTAGTGCACCAAACAAAACTTTAGTCTGCTCCTGAAAACCTGGCCATGACCCAAACTTCATTCTCAAATGAAATGCCTGATTTGGCACACTGCCAGGCAGACATGCACAGGACATCTGCAGTGGCCTTGTCTTGTTTGCTGCCCCCACTGCAACACCTCTCAATCCAAGCATTCTGCTACCTGGTCTTTGAATTCAGTGTCCTTGTCTTTCATTATCTGATATTGATGTAGAATTTGGTCGTCCTGTTCTTCTTCTTTTTTCAACTTGACATTAGAATACAGTGCACTGTTGGCCTTCCTGCGTTGCATACACACGTAACAAAGTTCCTACAATGACACCAAGGGTCTATTCCTACCTTTTGCTTTCTTATCTTCACACTTCTTCCTGTGCTCCCCAAGACTGGATTTCTCCAGGAGTGTGTTTGATAAAAAGACATATGAACAGCGATGTGCACAATGGGTTTGATAGGCTGAGTCCTCAGGTTGCAGGAGTGGCCACA
Source organism: Erinaceus europaeus (assembly GCF_950295315.1). Taxonomy (NCBI): domain Eukaryota; kingdom Metazoa; phylum Chordata; class Mammalia; order Eulipotyphla; family Erinaceidae; genus Erinaceus; species Erinaceus europaeus. The sequence goes on along the minus strand of NC_080178.1, from coordinate 49,544,967 downwards.
ATTCCACTTGATTTGCAAGGTCTATGTTCACTCAGAACCCTTGTTCTCCCAGCCCTGTTTGTGTTCAGTGGCCCCCACCCCCATCATTTATCATTTGTTTGTCTGAGGAGACTGGTACCTGTCCTGCTTTCTCATGATCCCTACAAGTTGTAGTCTCAGAGGTCTTAGGTTCTGTTTTGGTGTTCTTTGATGGACTGGGTGGATGTGGCACACTATAAGAAAAGAACAATAGGGAGTCAGGCTGTAGCACAGTGGGTTAAGTGCACAGGACACAAAGCACAAGGACTGGCATAAGGATCAAACCTGGCTCCCCACTTGTAGGGGAGTTGCTTCACAAGTAGAGAAGCAGAAATGCAGGTGTCTATCTTTCTCTCCCCTCTCTCTGTCTTCCCCTTCTCTCTCCATTTCTCTATGTCCTATCCAACAATAATGATAACAATAACTACAACAATAAAACAACAAGGGCAGCAAAAGGGAATAAATAAATATTAAAAAACAACACAATTTCACATCCAGAGTGAAATTAGAGGCAAATATAGCCAAAGGAAGATAGCTCAGTGGTTCTCTTCAGAGCTCTGCATTGTACAGGTGAGCGACCTATGTGTTTGATAAGCTTGGATTTCAATAATAGCATGCTTGTTTACATTTGACTTTTAAGCATTACTGACTGCACTTTCTCAGGCATGGGAGGTGCAGTGAACACACACACACACACAAACACACACACACACACACACACACACACACACACACACACCCTCTTCCTGTGGAATCAACATTCTAAAGCAAAGTTACTAAACAAGGTAAGCGAGGTCTCCAGTGTATTTGGCACTGCTAATGACCATGCACACCTAGCTTCCCCCTGATAGACTGTGAGCCCTGAACATCTCTGCAGTCCTCACCATGGAGCACAAATGCAGGGACACCATGTGAAGGCATGCATGGAAACATCTAATATCCCTGAATCAAGATAAGACTCAGACTACAGTTAGTAAAGTGTGATCCCCACCTAACCCCCCACAAAAGACCATCATGTTACCTTTTGGTTCTTGTTTTTGTAAAGACAGTCTTATTAGGTTCCACTGTGGTAGGCAATATTACGGGTGCAATATTTCCAGATGCTGGAGTGGGTTTTTGACCTGGAGGTCTAGGTAGAAAGTTGACTGTAGAATAAGAGAAAGAGTTAAGTTTCCTTTCAGTCTTTTCCTTTGAGGCTTTAATGGTCATATAGATACAATGAAGAGAGAAAAATACAATAGGAACAGATAACACATTCTTACTCTACACCAACTGTGCTAAGTGCTTAATCTAATGCATAATGGGCCAGGGAGATAGCATAGTGGTTATGCAAAAGACTTTTTTGTGTCTGATGCTCTTAAATCACAGGTTCAATCCTTGGCAGAGAGACACAGAGACAGATACAGAGAGAGAGAGAGATAGACAGAGAGAAGGGAAGAAAGTGAAAGGGAAAGATTGCATAAATAACAACTTAAGATAACAAGTAAAATCTCTTTATGAAAGGAACAGTCCTCAAAACATTGTCTGGCAACTTCTAGCTATCTCCAGTAACTTAGAAAAAAATTAAGAAAACCTTTGTGTTTCTACATATGTTTCAACCAAAGTCACATCAGCTACAGACATGAGAATCCTACTATTTTCTATTAAGCCATATAAGACAGTTGTAAACTCCTACTCAGAATATATATATATATATATGGAACATGTTACATGCAGCTCACTTGATGCTTTTCTGTTACCTACCTAGGCCACTTCCCTCCCCCGGTAGCCATCTGAACTTTGACTCTTTTAAGTAGTAGAGAGCCAGCAAAGAGTCTTAGTTGAGAATCTCAGGGATTAGAGTTAAGGTGAGATAGAAAATTCTAGAAGAGCTATTTCTTAGAGAGCATATTTCTTGGGAGTCAGGCGATAGCGCAGCTGGAAAAATGCCAGTGGCACAAAACACAAGGACCAGTGTAAGTATCCCAGTTCTAGCCCCTGGCTCCCCACCTGCAGAGGAGTCGCTTCACAAGCAGTGAAGCAGGTGTGCTGGTGTCTGTCTTTCTCTCCCCCCTCTTGCCTTCCCCTCCTCTCTCCATTTCTCTGTCCTATCCAACAACAACATCATCAATGACAATAACAACTGCAACAACAATAAAAAACAGGCAACAAAAGGGAAAATAAATAATTATAAAATTAAAAAAAAGAAAATTCTAGAAGACCAGTTTCTTAGAAGAACACATTTCTTATAACTCTAATGGTACTGATTTTCGGCACAGGAGTTGCTCAGCAACAATGCCCTGCTGCTTAGCAGAAAAGAGAAAACAGCTAAAATCGTTGGCCTACCTTGCACATCATCTTTGTCTGACTTCATTCTTAACACAGATTTCCTCAGTTTAGGTTGTTCAATTTTTTCCAGTGTTTCATTATTTCCTTTTAATTCAAATTCAATTCTAGGAATGGACCAAAAGGTTTGCCTGCTCACTGGATCTGAATAAGAAACTAGGAGAATTCTCAGTTCTGAGCAGCACCCCACCCAGCCTGATAATACTGAAATAAACCTACTTCTCTCCATGAGTGAGTGCCTGGACTTTGTTATGCAGAAATCACAGACTGAAGACTCTTTTCTTTTTTAGCCTGAGTCTGACTGTGACCTGCCTCTTCTAAACTGAGGTCTCAAAAGGTACTCATACTCTGGGGGGGAGGGGATGCCTTTGGGTTTTGGTTTCAGTTTGAATGTGACTTTTCTAGTTCTGTCACCAGATTCAATACAGGGCTGTCAGAGTGGTATGTGGTTGGCAGAGTGCTTGGGAGGCCAGGGTTGATAGGTCCATGGAACCTGTGGGGTAAGGCACTCACCTGGGGAATGAAAGAACACAGTTTGGACTTATCTTCGAATTTTTGATGTTTGCTAAAGTTGAATTTACACTTTGAGGTGTCTGGAGAAAAAGGAGAGAGGAGATTTATAGCTGGTCTATAGTCCAGGACCCAGACACCTCACAGGCTCCCTGGAAGCAATGCTACTGGAAGGCTGGCTTGTTGGATGCTCAGTGACTAAAGCCTCAAGCTTACCCCCCCCCCCGCCCCCCATTTAATAACGATCTTCTGACTCTTCTCCCAGATCCAGCTTTCTAGTCCCTTTTCCAACTATGACACCATTTCCCCAGACAGTAACCTGTGTCCACCTGCATATCAGCTGTTAGGCTCAGGCAAAAATGGAGCCCTTAGAATAAACCTAAAATAGACAAACCTGTTTTTTCCAAAACAGAGACCCCAAATCTTCATCTGCAATATTGTTGCCTTTAGGTTCATGATTAGTCAACAATATGTTCAGCTTTCTATATTAACTCTTTTTCAGCCACCAGGTTCCAGATGATACCATGATGCCAACCTGACTTCCCTGGGCAGATGACTCCACCTGGAGACACACCTATCTCAGATCTCTGCCCCACTAGGGAAAGAGAGAGACAGGCTGGGAATATGGATTGACCAGCCAATGCCAGTGTTCAACAGGGAAACAATTACAGAAGCCAGACCTTCCACCTTCTGCACCCCATAATGATCATGAGTCCATACTCTCAGAGGGATAAAGAATAGGGAAGTTCCTTCCCTATTTCCTATTATACTTACTCCCAAGATATCCTTATCAAAGCAAAGACAGCAAAAGCTCAATAAGGGCAAGAGACTGGCATACTTTAACAATGACTCTTTAGTCACTATCAGGCCACCCCATCAAGCTGGGGCCCTAGTCTGGGAGTTCTGAGACTCCCAAACAGACATGATGGGCCTTGACCTCAAATAAATCCCTTTCTCCATTGTTACCAGTCATCTGTATCAGGAACAACAAAACAGATCCCTTTGTGGACCCCCACAGGTCCTTGCACTCAAATCAACAACAGTAGAGAATGTTCCATCCTCTGAAATGAGGCTGGACCACATACTCTATGCTACACCTGAGGAAGATGGGTCCTAATTTTGGGGCAATTGGAATGTTCTTACTGATGATCCAGAATGTGAGGTTTGATCTAAAGGGATACAGAGGTCAATCAAATAGGCTCCTAAGCTGAAGTAGGGCAACAGATCAGATCCAATAGATGGGGTTTACAGTCAACAATATTTATATACCTTTAGCATATTTGGAAGCTACTCTCTTCCCTGATCCAGCTTTCTGGTCCTTTTTCCAGCCATGACATCATCTCCCCAGACAATAACTAGGATCCATCTGCATATAACATTTCAGGCTCAGGGAGAAAAAAAACTAGTATATCCTCAGGCCCTTTGGACTTTCCTGCATGCTTCTCTCAATTCATGTCAAATAATATTGCATCCGCCGATCACAACCTAATCAACGCAACGAGTACCACCCCAGCATGCTTCACTTCAGACTGTGTCCAGAGACTTCAGGTGTGGAACGACAACCCTTCAGCTTCATCACTCAGGAGAGACCTTTCCTTTCATAGTATTCTCTAATTCCATTCCAGGTGGTCCACTCCCCAATAAAGTCCCCAAACCCAGATATAGACCAGGTCCCCTGAGATAGAGCATATGTTCACATGTGTCCATAAACCAAGGAAAAATATATACCTGAAAGCAGAAGTACACAAGTACACTGGTCTGCAGTGAGTACCCCCCCTAACACTTCCTCTCCACTATTCCAACCTTAAGGTCCATGATTGTTCAACAATTTGTTTGGCTTTGTATGTTAACTCTCTTATCAGCCACCAGGTTCCGGATGCCAGCATGATGCCGACCAGACTTCCCTGGACTGATGACACCACCTATGTGTCCTGGAGCTCCACTTCCCCAGAGATCCACCCTACTAGGGAAAGAGAGAGGCAGACTGGGAGTATGGATCAATGAGTAAAAGCCCATGCTCAGTGGGGAAGCAATTACAGAAGCCAGACCTTCCACCTTCTGCAACCCAAAATGACCTTGGGTCCATACTCCCAGAGGGATAGAGAATAGGAAAGCTATCAGGAGAGGAGATGGGATATGGAGATCGGGTGGTGGGAATTGTGTGGAGTTGTACCCCTAGTATCCTACAGTTCTGTTATTGTCTCCTTTTGTAAATAAAAAAAATAAAGCTTAAAAAACAAATATAACTAAAATACGCCTATTAGCAGAGAATGGAGACCACCCCCAACTCTTCATTTGTGCCATTCTAGCCTTTAGGTTCATAATCAGTCAAAAACATGTTTGGCTTTACATTTTAACTCTCTTTTCAGCCAACAGGATGTAGCTGCAAGCACGATGCCAACCAGACTTCCCTGGACAGATAACCCCACCAATGTGTCCTGGAGCTCTGATCCCTCAGAACCCTACAGCCAAAATCATACTCAATGGTGAAAAACTGTAAGCATTTCCACACATATCAGGTACTAGACAGGGCTGCCTACTATCACCATTACTACCCAACATAGTTTTGGAAGTTCTTGCCCAAGCTTTCACGCAGGAGCAAGGAATTAAAGGCATACATATTGTAAGAGAAGTCAAATTCTCCCTATTTGCAGATGATATGATAGTATACATAGATAAACCTAGGAAATCCAGCCAGAAGCTTTAGGAAATCATTAAGCAATACAGTAAGGTGTCAGGCTGCAAAATTAATATTCAAATTCAGTGGCATTCCTCTGTGCAAACACTATGTTAGAAGAAGAAAAATCGAGAAATCAATTCCTTTTCCTACAGCAACAACAAGAACAAAAAAATAAAATATCTAGGAATAAACCTAACCAAAGAAGTGAAATGCTTGTATACTAAAATTGTGAGTCACTAATCAAGGAAATTGAAAAAGACACAAAGAAGTGGAAAGATAATTCCATGTTCAAGGGTTGGAAGAATTATCATCATTAAAATGAATATACTGCCCAAGGCCATATACAAATTTAATGCTATCCCCATCAAGAATCCATACACATCTTGTAGGAGTATAAAACGAATTCTACAAATGTTTATCTGGAACCAAAAAGACCTATAATTGTCAAAAATAATCTTGAGAAGATAGAACAGAACTGGAGGATCACACTCCCTGACCTCAAATTGTTTTATGGGGTCCTTGTAATCAAACCTTCTAGGTAATGGAACATGAATAGACACACTGCCCAGTGGAATAGAACCAAGAACCCAGAAGTAAGCCCCCACACACTGGACATCTAGTCTTTGACAAAGGTGCCCAGACTATTAAAAGGGGGAAAGCAGAGTCTCTTCAACAAATGGTGTTGGGAAAATGGGTTGAAACATGCAGAGGAATGAATGTGAACCACCAAACACAAAAGTAAATTCTAAATGGATCAGGGGCTTGGATGTTAGACCAGAAACTATCAGATACTTAGAGGAAAATATTGGCAGAACTCTTTTCCACATAAATATTAAAGACATCTTCAATGAAATGAATCCAGTTACAAAGTAGACTAAGGCAAATATATACCTATCGGACTTCATCAAATTAAAAAGATTCTGCAGAGCAAAAAAAGCAATACCCAAACCAAGAGACCCCTCACAGAATGGGAGAAGATTGTCACATGCCCTGCATCAAACAAGAGGCTAATAACCAAAATATATAAAGAGCTTACCAGCCTCAACCACAAGAAAACAAATGAAGCCATCCAAAAATGTGGAGAAGACATAGACAGAATATTCACCACAGAAGAGATCCAAAAGGATGAGAAACACATGAAAAAATGCTCCAAGTCTTTGACTGGCAGAGAAATGCAAATAAAGACAACCAATAGATCCCACTTCACTCCTATGAAAATGTCATACTTCAAAAAAGGTAGCGCAACAAATACTACAGAGGTTGTAGGGTCAAAGGAACCCTCCTGCACTGCAGGTGGGAATGTAAATTAGTCCAACCTCTGTGGAGAACAGTCTGGAGTACTCTCAGAAGGCTAGAAATGAACCTACCCTATGATCCTGCAATTCCTCTCCTGGGGATATATCCTAAGGAACCCAACATGCACATCCAAAAAGATTTGTGTATACCTATGTTCTTGGCAGCACAATTTGTAATAGCCAAAAACTGGAAGCAACCCAGGTGTCCAACATCAGTTGAGTGGCTGAGCAAGTTGTGGTCTATATACACAATGGAATACCACTCAGCTATTAAAAATGGTGATTTCACCATTGTAAACCCATATTGGATGGGGCTTGAAGAAATCATGTTAACTGAAAGAAGTCAGAAACAGAAGGATGAATATGGATGATCCCACTCTCAGGAAGACGCTTAAAAACAAGATCAGAAAACACAAGTAGAAACCGAACTGGAGTTGGTGTACTGCCACAACGTAAAACATTCCCTGGTGCAGTGGTGGTTGAGTACAGGTTCCAAAAGGATGACATAGAACCTAGTGGGGATTGTATTGTTATGTGGAAGACTGAGAAATGTTATGCATGTACAAATTATTGTATTTATTGTTGAATATAAAACATTAATTCCTCAATAAAAATAATAAAAAAGAAATTATGTGGGTGAGATACTTTTATCTATTTTTATATTTATTTATTCTCTTTTTATTGCCCTTGTTGTTTTATTGTTGTAGTTATTGTCCTTATTGAAGTCTTTGTTGTTGGGTAGGACAGAGAGAAATGGAGAGAAGAGGGGAAGACAGAGACGGGGAGAGAATGATAGACACCTGCAGACTCAAACCACGATCCTCATGCCAGTCTTTGCACTTTGGGCCTACTGTGCTCAACCCGCTGCACTACTTCCCAACTCTCAGTAAGATACTTTTAAACCATATTTTCCCCTGTCCCTGGCTCAGTGCTTCAGATGTTTTATCCTTCTGGCCATTTTATCTGAGTAAGACACTTAGAATCAAGCCTTTCTTTGCCCAAGGGGCACTTGTCATCTAAGACAGGCCAACACTGAAGGGTGACACCTCTATAGACAATTCAGAACTGTAAGAAAGAGAAATAATTAGAAGGTCAACATTACCTTTGCAATACCTTTTTCCAGATTGCCACTTGTATCCACTGCAGACAAGAAGTCCTGAAAAAATTTCATTTTTACTTTGTCATTTTCAATTGTAAGGATACCGATTCCTTGGAAAGTAAATTCAACTTTCTTTCGTGTGCAGATTGATCGTGATAAGAGCTGCAGAGTTTCTTTAATGCATCCTTCGACTGTGTCCCTGCTATAATGCCCCGCTATGGCAACCATGATAAAATTCAGTGGTACAACGGGAATATCCCCTGGAAGAGAAAAGGACAGTTGTGTGGGGGAAAGACAGTGAGCAGATGGCAGATACTCAGAAATAACTGTCTCTCTTTTAATGGGAGAGGTTTAGCCAGTAGAGCTACTTACCAGGTGTGTGGATCTTAGTTTGTCGTAGTCCATGCAGCTGCAATAGCTTCTCTGACATGATAAAGATCGGTATCTGGATAGAGCTAAACCTGTTCCCAGCATCTAGTTTTTGCCTCATAAAAGTAAATGTCCCAAAAGCAGGTATGTAGACCCCCTAGAAACGAAGCAAACAGAAGGTGGGAAGAAAAGAACCACATGCTGACTTCTCTGAAGGGATGATAAAGACGAATCCTGAGAGAATTTTAGACTAAAAGTTTTCAAATGATGTTTGCATAAAATATAACCAATTCAAAGGCTATATTTTTCTTTCTTAAAAAATTTCCTTATTGGGAAATTAATGTTTTAAATTCAATAGTAAATTCAATAGTTTGTACATGAATAAAATTTCCCAGTTTCCATATAATAATACAACCCCCCTTAAGTCCTCTGTCATCTTTCTTTGATCTGTATTCTCCCCACCCACCCACCCTAGAGTTTTTTACTTTGGTGCAATACACCCATTCCAGTTCAGGTTCTACATGTGTTTTCCTTTCTGATCTTAATTTTCAACTTCTGCCTGAGAGTGAGAGCAACCCATATTAATCCTTCTGTTTCTGACTTATTTCACTTAAAATGAATTTTTCAAGGTCCATCCAAGATTGGCTGTAAACAGTGAAGTCACCACTTTTTTTATTTTTTATTTTACTTATTTATTCCCTTTTGTTGCCCTTGTTGTTTTATTGTTGTAGTTATTATTGTTGTTATCGTTGTTGGATAGGACAGGAGAAATGGAGAGAGGAGGGGAAGACAGAGAGGGGGAGAGAAAGACAGATACCTGCAGACCTGCTTCACTGCCTGTGAAGTGACTCCCCTGCAGGTGGGGAGATGGGGTTCGAACCGGGATCCTTATGCCGGTCCATGTGCTTTGCGCCACCTGCGCTTAACCCGCTGCGCTACAGCCTTACTCCCAAAGTCACCACTTTTATAGTTAAGTAGTACTTTAATATATATATACCACAACTTGCTCAGCCACTCATCTGTTGTTGGACACCTGGGTTGCTTCTAGGTTTTGGCTATTACAACTTGTGCTGCCAAGAACATATGTGTATACAGATCTTTTTGGATGGGTGTGTTGTGTTCCTTAGGATATGTCTCCAGGAGAGGAATTACAGGATCATAGATTAGGTCCATTTCTAGCTCGAAAGCTATAATATTAAGAGAAACTATAGGGATGCTATAGTTGCATATATATATATATATATATAGAGAGAGAGAGAGAGAGAGAGAGACAGACAGACAGACAGAGACAGAGACAGAGAGAGACAGAGAGATGAGAGAGCATGATACCAGAGCACCACTCCAACACAGCCAGTGCCAGGCTTCACACTCAAGACCTCAGGCATGTGTGCAGGGTCAGTGCTCTACTGTCAAGTCACCTTCCGAAGTCCTACCTTTTGCAGCCTCAGCTGTCGTAGAATAAAGTCAGAAACGTGGCTCCATATCATAGAGACTTCTGAAATTCAAAGAAAACAAAAACACAATTTGATTTATGTAAATACCCTGTCACTATCCAAATGCAAATGCAAAAGACTCCTTCAAATAGCAAGTCATTCATAGCTAGAAACAGACAGAAATAAGGTCCTTCCTGAAAGTCAGTTTCCCTGATTGTTTAACTTTACCCCTGCTAAGCTCTGTAAATATGTAAGAAATAGTACATCATGATATGTACTTGAAGGAAATCTTTATGGAATAAAGCAAACTGCTCAATTCACTGGAATATTCCCCCACCCCCAAACCACTACCCGAGACAGAGATACCACAGTCTTTCACTTCCAGTATGAGGAAGTTATACACAGTTTTTTTCTGATGTCCTAGGACTGAAGTACAGGTTGTTGAAGGAGAACTAGTAATTGCTCTTATGGACATTGGAGACAAACTGGGTGGTGGAAACCTACCCCAAAACATATGTTATGGTAAGCCAAGTACTAAAAGTAAGTCAGTCAAAGACTAAGATTTTGCCCTATTCTCTAAACCATGGTCTAAATCATGGCTAATTAATGTATTAAAACTGATCAGGGAATGTGAGGGCGATCTGGTTGTGACATCTGTCACCCCATTGAATGCCAGGTTGATTTGGCTCATCTGCCTGGTTAGGTGGGTGTCCCCTTGCTCCATCATCACTCCATGTGTGACCCTCCCAAAGCCGTGTGCTCTGTCGAGGAGGATGGCCTTCCCTAAGTAGAGGTGACCGGTCTTTGGGTGAAGGTATATGAGTAGCTGTGCTCCCCTGATTGAACCTCCAGACAAGCTCTGAATCTGTTCAGGTATTTCCTCTATCCTATCATATTTTCATTACCAAAAGAATTCTCCTCCTGGAAGCTAAGCACAAAAGAAGATTCTCCAACCTAGTCCAACTTGTACCCCCCAAGTTAAAATTTCATCACAATCAAATATACACAGGAATAAAATAGAATCTCACTATCTGGATATAGGGGAGCCCTTTCCAAGTTAGTGCGTCAAACCTACTGTCTTTTATGTAGATTTGAGGCAGGCAGCTCAGATTTCAGGAAACACATCTATTCAAAAAGGAAATGACCTAGTTGGGACCCAGAGAAACAATATTTCTTGCAACCAAATGCTAGTAGAAAGGCTTGTGAGAGCTAAATTGGAAAGGTAAGAGTCGTGTTTCTTCATCTGGATACTATACAAATCCACTGTGTGGTTTTGCTTTTAAGAATCTAATAGATGTCCTAATAAGAGCAGCATTAAATTCCTTTGACCTGATATTTCCTACTTCTCATTGAAGACAGAGAACACATGCACAGTATTCACTCCAAGAAGTTTTTCTTTTTTTTCCTCCAGGGCTATTGGAGCTTAGTGCCTGCACTATGAACCCATTGCTCCTGGACACCTTTTTTTCTTTCCTTTTTTTCTTTTTTTGGATAGGACAGAGAGAAATTGAGAGGAGAAAATAGTGCAGAGAAGAGAAAGACACCTGCAGACCTGCTTTACCACTTGTGAATTGACCCCCCTGCTCGTGGAGAACCAAGGGGTTGAAACAGGATCTTTGTGCAGCTCCTTGCAGTTTGCACTATGTGCACATAAGCCCGTGGGATACCACCTGGTGCCCTCTAGAACAGTTTCAGTCCTCTGCAGTTCAGTTGGAATAGACTTGGAAACCTTACAGACTTGGTATTGAACTAGTTTTTCTGATGCCCCAATATGCCAGTGTGTCAGAGAATTGGAATATGACTTTTATATTTGAAAATACTTGTCTGTCCTTCAACCGTGAGGTTTTTGCAGGAGTCACTGACACTGTTACCTTGCCGACAAGCTCACCTGGCATGCACCCACTGTGCCCTGGCGATGAGGGCTTGTGGCATCAAAGGATGGCTTTGTGGCACCATTCTCTCTTGGGATTCCCTGTGTCTCTATGCCATTTCTTCTCAGTTCCCTCAGCAGGTTCACTAGCTCAATTTAGGCATCAGTGTTGGAGCTTGTTGAGGTCTAGCTCCACATTCTCTTATTTCCCTCCATCCCCTCTGCTTACATCATGCCCAGGGCCTTGCCAACCATCACTATGCCAATCTCTGCCAAAGGCAAATTCAAAAGCCAAGGTTCCCTCCCCCCAACTCTCTACCACCAACACACTCACACAAAATCACATTTTTGATCCTATGCATGTGACTTCCTACCTGAATATCCCACAATCGATATGCTTGGACTGGAGAAATAAATAGCACTATGGTTATACAAAAAGACTCAAGCCTGAAGCTCTGAGGTCCAACAGTCAATTCCCAGCACAGCCATAAGCCAACAAAAATCAGTGCTCTGGGAAAAACCACACCTAACTCACTTAAAGCCAGAATCGGGCTTCCTTTAAATCTTGTCTTTGATGTAGGCTTTTGCTCTCGACGAATAGCATCATCACTTGATTCACTTGCATAGATCCAAACTCAAAAGCTGCTTGGAAAGTTCCTTTCTGCTATATCCTATCATTTACTACATCACTGTAACCAATAGATTTTCACATCTGTCCTTTAAGTCTGTCCACTCTCTACATTTCATTCTACCAATTCAGGCCAAATCGCCATCCTTTCTCTCTTAGATAACTCTGAAAGGAAACAATTGTTCCACGTTAGGTCATCCATTTTTGCCTGAGTGGCCCACATGCTTCTCTAGTGTGTGGCCTTTTCATTTTCCTGATTAAAGTTTAAAACATGGGGGAGGGCTGCGGAGGGGGGAACCCTACGAGGAAAAGAATTAGTAGAGAGAAAGAGACAGAATCAGAGAACCATTTTTGCGCATAGGATGTCATGGAATTATTCTTGAGACTTCAAGCTTGAAAATCCAACAACCTGGGCCAGCAAAATGCTTCCTTGGACACTGAAGTACTTTGCCATGTGTGCTATCCAGGTTCAAGCCCAGCCTCCAACTCCTTAAATGAAACTTTGTTCTTGTGAACTTTTGTACTCTCTATGCAAACAAATAACAAATACATGAAACAGAGTCCAACATCTTATTCACTGTGCCACCACCTGAGCTGTCACTTAGATCACTCATAAAGGCAATCCTGACATCCACTTAATTCTCCACACTGCCACCTGAGCCAGTGTTTCCCAGCACAGATCTTGGGGGTTCACTTCTCTTCTACCCCCTCATTAGGATTATCCTCAATGCCAACCTATGTGATGTGACTGACAGTGCCCCGAATAACATGACTTTTTCCTCTCATTAAGCAAACACTTTGGCTGGGTTAAGTGCACATAGTTTTTTGTGCAAGGACCTGAGTTTGAGTCCTGGCTCTCCACCTGCAGTGGGAATGTTTCACAAGCACTGAAGCAGGACTGCAGGTGTCTATCTTTCTCTCTCCCTACTCTCTAAATTCTGATGTCCTATTAAAAAAGAAAAGGAAAATATTGCTGCCAGGAGTTCTGACTTTGTATTACCAACATTACACCCTAACTATAACCTTGGTGGGAAAAAAAAATCACATACTTCCATGCCCAGTCAGACAGCAGCCATAGTGTTGTCTTTCACCTCCTTCCACAAACTGTCCATCCACCCTCAGTTAAGTGTGTTTGTTCTCCTTGTTCCCTCTACCAAAAAAAAAAAAAAAAAAAATCTTCCTCTCCTGCTCCACTGATCCTGATTCTCACTTCACATCTCCCCCTTCTTTAGTCAGCCTTGAAACATACCCCACCCTCGCCCTCTGTAAATGTCTTTCTTGTAGTTCAGGTCCTGGAATATGATGGCAGAGGGGTTGTATTGTTATGTGGAAAACATGAGAAATGTTATTCATCTACAAACTACTGTATTTACTGTTAAATGAATATATTAATCCCCCAATAAGGAAATTTAAAAAAAGCATTCCTTATAACCATACAAATTACTCCTCACACTCACTATACATGTGCATTTATATCTGTGCTTACTGGGTTTTGTGTATCTCCCAACACTAGGTTATAAATTCAAAATGTTTGACTTTGATCAGTTCCCCAGTACCCAGCACACAGCCATACACTTGGTGGTGCTGGGCAATGTCCACCTTTATGACCTGGGACTTTGCATCCAGGCTGACCTTTGTCACATACTGATTCCCCAACAATGTCCACCTTTATGACCTGGTGACTGGCAGTCAGGGTGGCCTTTGTGACATACTCATCTCCCAGGCAACTGACCTCTAGCCACACCAAGCCACAGAATGGGCTCTCCAAATGGCTTGATGAAAAGAATACTACCAAAATTTAGAAAGAAATCAAGAAAAAAACTGAGAAATTTGCCCAGGCATAGATTTCTTAAGACACATAACATCGGGAGTCGGGCGGTAGTGCAGTGGGTTGAAAGGGTGAAGCAGGTCTGCTGCAGGTATCTATCTTTTTCTTCTCTCCATTTCTCTCTGCCCTATTCAATAACTATGACATTAATAGCAACAACAATAACAATAAAAGAACAGGAGCAACAAAAGGAAATAAGTAAATAAATAATTTTAAAATATTTTTTAAAAAGAAGACCTATAAAATCATTACCTGTGATGTTTAATTTCAGAATTTGTTTCTGGGAGAAAAATCAGCTGATGTTTAGTAAGAAATGTTTTAACTATAATTTAATGGAAATGTGAAAGCTGGGAAAGTAATTAAATGTCCCACAGAGGAAGACGACTGACAGTGAACCAAAACACCATAGCACTCCTGTTCCTGACAGCAGAATAAAGTTCTTATAAAAATATGGAAGTCGAATAGATGTCAGGGAAGGGAAAGAAGAGATGCCTCTTCCTGGTTCATCTCACATCATTTAGTGAGAGTCTGGGCAAGAGCCCAGTGACTTAATGGTAGTGGTGGTGCCATTCTTGAGGCATCTGTTTTGCCAAGAGATCAGCATCCTCTTTCAAACAAGCCTAGAAAGTCTTCTAGGGGATGCTGCTCTGGTCCTCTCCCAAACATTAAGCAGCTCTTTTTATGGTTTCCCCCTCCTTACTTTCCAACAGAGGGGGAGAGAGAAAGTGCAAGAGAAACTGAAGAGATACCTGCAGCACTACTCCACTGCTCCTAAAATCTCCACCCTCTGAAGGTGGGAACTGGGGCCTTGAACTTGGGCCCTCCTCACCCCAGTTTCTTAACACAACACAACCCCAGGAATCAGGGACGCCACCGGCTGTCTAGTCCTGGCCAGGAAGCCAGGAGGTGGCTGTGTTGAGTGGCATTTATTGGACACAGACTTGGTGCCAGTATACAGATCATATAAGAGTTTGGGGCACCCCAGGCTGTCATAGTGTGGATTCCTCCTACCCGCCCCCCAGCCCAGCCAGCCTGCCCACGGAGAGGGACACAGAGGGGTGGGTGGTGTCCTTACCATCCCGGCTCAGCCGAGCTAGGGTGTGCAGCTTGTTCTTATTCATGTGCTGTCTCCAGATCGTCAACTCTTCTGCAGTGGCGCCCATGGCGGCAGAAGGGCCGAGGCCTGTCTTGTCCGCAGGGCGCATGATGCCCACCCTCCCAAAGGAGGTGGGCGGTGGGGCTCGCCCACCAAGGCAGGCACGGGGGTTGTCTGACTTCCGACTGTGCCTCGAAATTACGCTATAACTGAATGAGCGATTTGAATTTTTTTTTTTTTTTTAATATAAGGGCAAAGGCTCTTCCTAGCCTCCCCTCCACACCCCCTGGGCTCAGTACTTTGGGCAAGACTCCCAGAAGGGCAGTGTTACAGAGGAGCTAGGTTCCTGCCCTCCTGCACTCTCAGGATTCAGAGAGAAAATCTGGGCAACCTGGAGAAGGGGCGTGGCCAGGCAAGCAAGCAACAAAGGCTCAGAGGTCATCACCTGGGCGCCTGGCCCCCAGCCCCCACCCCTTTGCTAGAATGTTGCTGCCAGATGTGTTCCACAGGCTGTCACTCTGACTCTCTCTGTTGACGGTTTTTTCCCCCTCTTTCATATTTTCTTTTAATTTTTATTTTTATGTTTTTAAATTTACTTTTTGGGGATTCATGTTTTACATTCCACAGTAAATACAATAGCTTCTACATGCATAACATTTCTCAGTTTTACACATAACAATAAAACCCCCACTAGGTCCTCTGTCATCATTTTCCAGGACTCTACCACACACCCACCCCAGAATCTTTTACTTTGGTGCAATACACCAACTCCAGTTTAGGTTGACTTTTTTTTTTTAATGTTATTTTCTTAAATAAAAAAATGAGTTTACAGCTGGGATGAACTTTTTTCACTATTATCAGTGATATGATAATGGCTGACAAGATGGTAAGATTACAAGGGTATAGTTGCACATTACACCCACGACCAGAGTTATGTGACACCCTTACCCCCACCACAAAATAACCATAGTTCTCACAAAGTTTTTTATTGTTTTTTGTTTGTTTTTCTGTTTCTGGTGTTATTGCTGGGGCTTGGTACCTCCACCAGTCCTAGAGGTTTTTGTGTCCCCCCCCCTTTTTGTTGCCCTTGTTGTTTTATCATCCTTGTGGTTATTATTGTTGTTATTGACATCATTGTTGCTGGATAGGAAAGAGAGAAATGGAGAGAGGAGGGGAAGACAGAGAGGAAGAGAGAAAGGTAGACACCTGCAGACCTGCTTCACCACTTGTCAAGCAACCCCCTGTAGATGAATAGCCTGGGGTTAAAACCAGGATGCTTACACTGGTCCTTGTGCTTCAGTCCATGTGCACTGCCACCTGACCCACCTCACAAAGTCTTAGAGACAATTTGGCTCCTCTTCCCACACACTCCCTTCATCTCTCTCCTCCTTTCTTCATTCTCCTTCATTATTTATCATTTCTCCTCCTCTTTTTCCCTTCCCTTCCGTCCCTCACCCCCCTCCTTTCCTAAGTTTGTGTTTCAACCCTCTATATTCCACACATGAGCAAAACCAAATGGTAGCTGCCTTTCTCTCCCTTATTTCACTCTGTATCATCACCTCCAATAGTCTTTATTTTTAAATTACAAAGCAGTATTTGTCTCATCTCATTTGACACTTCTTTATCCAGTTGCCCCTCCATTCCCTTACCTGTGCCCCATCATCCTGCACTGTTTTTTCCCCCTCTTCAACTGCTAGTTGTGAATTCTCACACGTTAAACACAGTCATGTAAACCTTGCCCAAGGCAAGAACTAGAACTCCATCAGTGATAGAAACAGCTGCTCTAGGGAGCTGGGTGGTAGTGCAGCAGTTTAAATGCACATGGCGCAAAACCCAAGGGCCAGAGTAAGGATCTCGACTCGAGCCCTGGCTCCCCACCTGCGGGAGGTCATTTTGTAAGTGTTGGAAGCAGGTCTCCAGGTGTTTATCTTTCTCTCCCTCTCTCTGTATTCCTCTCCTCCCTCCATTTCTCTATGTCCTATCCAACAACAACAACAGCTCTCCCAACAAAAACAACTACAACAAGCACAACAACAAGGGCAACAAAATGGGAAAAATAGCATCCAGTGGATTCTCTGTGCAGGCAAATAACTCTGGAGGAAAAAAAGAGAAAGAAACAACTGTTCCATCCTACTCCCCAGTCTGTCCCAACAGAGACTAGGGACTAGCTGGACTCTACTCGGAGTGCAGACCACACAGGCTTCAGTCCACAGTAAAGCTAGGGCACCATGGCTATTCCCCTGCCAATAATCTGCTCTGAAAAAAAAAAACAGGAGAATAGTGCAGTGGGCACAGGGCCAAACCTATATGCCAGGTGGTACTAAGTTAACTGCTAAGGTTGGTCCCTGGCACAACTATACTTTCCAAACTTGTATCAGTCTTTGAGGACAGATACACAAAAGTGTTGGCTGTGGTTGTTTGGGGACCATGTGACATTTTAAGTGAAGGGGAAGAAGAGTTCAGGGAACTTTTTGCTCATTTTTCTCTCTTATTTACTGATCACCAAGAGTATGGGTTACTTTTCAAGTAGTCCAAGAGTTGGCCAAGGTAAGAAACACACAGAGTGAAGTGCAGGGAGAGTATAGGGATTTAAGCAAACAGACAGAAATGAACTGGGTCAGAGTTTTCTAAGCTGCCTCAATGCACATACGCTTTTCTGCAAGCTTGGACTTGCATTGCAAAACCCACATGACAGTCACTTTTTCATTCACATCCCTCAGCTGCCACACAACCCAAAGACTCACACTCTGAATAAGGACAGTCTGGGAATGTATCTGAAAGAAAAGACATTTACAATGCCCTCACTTTTGTATTATTCAAAACTTGCCAGAAAGTTAACCCATGTCTACTGAGCATATATTAGCTTTTACCAGGCACTTGGTTGGTTGCTAAGAGATAAGAGGCGTGATGATGGGGCAGAGAGAGAACCCACCATGCAAGAGGTAGGCAATTCATTTATTCCCCATTTAACACATATTTATTGAAGAAAATATAATATAATGAAGGAAAAAATGGGAGCACTTAATATCTTAAGGAGTGGTAGGTAAAGCAGGGGAGCACAGGGCCTGCAAACATGAGTTCTGAAGTGAATTACCCAGAAAAGTGATCTTTCTCTCGTTAATAAATATATCTTAAAAAAAAAAGGTGGGGGATGTGGGAGAAAGGCGTTGGCACATACAGTAGAATGCACACATTAATATGCACAAGAACCCAAGTTCAAGCCCCAGTCCTTACTTATAGGAGAATGTAAAACTTTTTACAAAAAATCTCTTGGGTGGGGTAAATAGCATAATGGTTATGCAAACAGACTCTCAAGACAGAGGCTCCAAAGTCCCAGGTTCATTCTCCACACCACCATAAACCAGAGCTGAGTAGTGCTCTGGTGAAAAATAAATAAATAAAAATTCTCTTCAATATTAGCTATTTTAAATTAAATTTCTTGTCATTCTTTCATGTTAAAATATTTCCAGGATCAATAAATATATTTTCTGTAGCATGTATTTATTAATGAACATAAAATAATATAGGTTTATGAACTTCTGCATTATATTAATCCTTGCATATTAAATGAGTGTATATAGTACAAAGAAAATACATTTAATTAAACTATCTCATATATGTGGCAGAACTTGCTTTCAAACCACCCATCAGGAAGTAACTCTTATAACTACCCTTTAGTTTGGTGTTCTTCATAGTCAGGTCTTCTAGTAAAGATCTATTCTAAGCATAATAGTTATGCAAAGAGAGGCTTCAAAGTTATGCCTGAGGCTTCAAAGTCCCAGGTTCAGTCCCTCATACCACCATAAACTAGAGCTGAGCAGGGCTCTGATTAAATAAATAAATACGTAAAGAAAACAAAAAAAGCAACACGATCTCTTCTAAATTTGTTTCAACTGCATTTGTTTCAGCTGATCAGGTGATAAGAATATATATGTTGAGAAACATCTTTGCTGCATTGATTTTACTTTCTCACTCTTTTAACTCATTGATTATTATAAGTAGATAACATCTTAGAGATGAGTTATCAAAACTAAATCAATGGTAGTATATTTTTGAAGTAGGACTTCAAAATGAGACATACCTTTCAAAACCCAGAAACTTCTTGCTTTGTTTTACCTAGTAAGTAAAGTACAACAATGTCAATAAAACCAGTATGTTCTGAATCACTTTGTAAAACAATAACAGTAAGAACAAAAACACCACCACCAACAAAAACTAAGCAATGAATTTAAGCAACCTGTGTTTTGAGTTTCCAAAAATGTTATGACTTTCTATATTAAAATACAATGATATATGTTCTTTCTTCTAAACTACTAACTCTATTAGAGATGAAATCTCTTCTGTCCTCATTAAGACTAAATGCAAATTCTAAGAACATTATTTATATTTGATGACAGCAGAAATTGGGAGGGGAGACTGAGTTAGAAAGGAGAGACAGAGAGACAACTGCTGCCATGCCTCACCACGCGTGAAGCATTTCCCCTGCAGGGGGGACCATGGGCTTGAACCCAGGTCCTTGTGCACTGTACTGTGCGTTCTTAGCCAGGTGCACCACCTGGCCCTAAGATTCTCACATATTGCTTAATTGGTAGGACACTAGTCACCAATCAAGAGAGATAAGTGACTATGTGTATGTGCCCAAATAAAATCCTATGTGTAGCCTTCATTTCTTTTTATATAGGCAGAGAGAGAGAGAGAGAGAGAGAGAGAGAAATAGACAGACAAGCCACAGCACCAAATCTTCCTTCAAATCATTGGGGGCCAGACTTGAACATGGGTGCACACTTGACAAAGCAGCACACTACCCATTAGCTATTTTTGAAAAATAAATAGCTGAACAAAAATAACTTGTTTTATTGGACAGAGGTAGAGAGGTTTACAGACAGAGACACCTGCAGCTCTGCATCACCACCCATGGAAGTTTTCCTCCTGCAGTTGGGAACTGGAGTACTTGAATTCCTGTACATTTTAATGCACATACTTGGGCAGGTACATCACCACTTGGACCCTCAACTTTACTACTTCACCACCCACCTTCCTACTTTTTAAAAAACAATTATTGGGGGTGGGGGCTGGGTGGTAGCACAGCGGGTTAGGCTCACATGGTGTGAAGCACAAGGACAAGCATTAAGGATCCCAGTTCAAGTCCCTGGTTCCCCACATGAAGGATGGGGTCATTTCATATGCGGTAAAGCGGGTATGCAGGTGTCTCTCTCTCCCTTTCTTCCCCTTCTCTCTAATTTCCCTTGTCCTATCCAACAACAATAACAGCAATAACAACAAGGGTAACAAAAATGGGAAAATGGGAAATATGGCCCCCAGGAGCAGCAGATTCATAGTGCAGGCACCAAGCCCCAGTGATAACTCTGGAGGCAAAAAAAAAAAAAGAAAAAAAACTTACGTATTAACATGAGAGAGAAGGGGAAATAATCACAGCATCACTCTGGCACACTGAACTCAGAATCTCATGCTTTGGAGTCCAGTGTTCTAGCCATTGCCCACCTTCAGGACCATAAAAATTTATTTTCAGAAAAGGAAGACAGAGACAGAAGTAGAGTTCTGGCACTTTAAAGTCAGGAATCAAACTTCTTTATTTTTTACTTTACATTTTAATTGTTATTGATTGGATAAAGACAGAGAATATAGAGAGGGAGAGAGAGAGAAGAGAGACCCGAGATACTGCTGTACTACTCCTCAAGCTTCCCTGCTGCATGTGAGGACCGGGGGCTTGAACTGGAGTCCTAGCACATGGTAACATGCATGCTGAACCAGGTGCTCCACAGCCAAGCCCCACAAGAAGCAAACTTCCTAAGTCCAGAATTAGTGCACAGTGACACATTGTGGGCTATAAAGCCCCCTTAAATGATTCTTGTTCGGTTCTCCTGAGACTTGAATTGATACACATACTCATTGTATCAGCTGCAAGCTAAGTGAAGGAGCTTCTGAAAGGTGGGAAGATGGTGTGCCAGGAAGATGTGGAGGCAAATTACTTCTAGCTGAGATGACCCACCAGAATGCTAAGTCAGTCACTTCAGGCTTCATTTAAAAGGTGTAGTGATTCCTGAAAGTCCTGGGATAAGAGGATGGTATTAACACTCAGAGACAACTTCTTCAATTGTTTAGAATTGCACTCAAATAGACTTTGCCTTTCATGGCATGGCACAAACATATGACAGGGACAGCCAGAGGAATTTCTGAGAGAGATAAAGTGGCATCAAACACCTGAAAGATTAAGTATTCTAAGTTTTGCTATGCTGACAAGTGATTATGGCTTTTCAACCAGGTGAATCACCACCTGGCCCCAGAGACCATTCTTTTTTCCTTGGTTAGTCCTGGGGGTGGGGGGGAGAAACAGAAAAGGGAAGACACTACAGCACTGTCCACCACTGATGAAGCTTCCCTGGGTCCTCTAGATGCTCCCATGTGGGACCTAGGACTTGAATGTGAGTCCTCGTGCATGGTAATGTGTGCACTCAGAGGAAGCCACCTGCCAGCCCCTTACTACCTTTTGGTGGATAAAACACAAAGGATGTGATTCAAGTGAAGAAGGATCAGTTATATAATGTAACCAATGAGGGTGCTGTGAGATGAAGATTTGGTTAGGGTTTGGACACTGGAGCTGTGGCACCCATAGACACTAATTAGTGTTTGAAAAGTTAGCCATCATCAGCCCTGCAGAGCAGTTAGGCCATGGGATGTGCAAACCTGAGGCAGTTACAAACCTGGCATGCTAAGATGCTGTACTTCTTGTGGGGAGGCCTCTTCTCGGGCACAGACTCCCTGCTCACCTGCCCTGCTGTACACCAGATGCAGGGGCCTAGGAGAATGTTCCGTGGCAGCAGGAGTGAATTTAAAGACGGGTGCTGTCTTTGTTGATCTCACAGCAGCCTATGACATGGTCTGGCACCATGGTCTCCTAGTCAAGATCTCAAGATGCCTGCCTTCATGGGTGGCCAACACTATATAGTTTCTTCTCCAAAACAGAAGATTCCGGGTGCATCTGGGTGACAAGTCTAGCAGATGGAGACTTGTCTCAAGTGGCCTCCCCCTGGGCTCTGTTCTGGCTCCTACGCTATTTAATATTTACATCAATGACCTCCCAGAAACTTCTTCAAGGAAGTTCATCTAAGCCGATGACATCTGCTGTGCAACTCAGGCATCCAAGTTCAACATCCTCAAGGAAACACTCACGAAAGACATGTCTCTGATATGTGATTACTGTAAAAAATGGCGACTAATCCCTAGCACTGCAAAAACGGTATCATCTGTTTTCCATCTACACCATGCTTCGGCCTCGCGTGAGCTTAATGTGCAGCTTGGCGATACGAGAATCCAGCATGAAGTCCAGCCAATCTATCTTGGCGTTACTCTCGATCGCACTCAGTCATTTCACAAACATCTCATAAAAACTGCAGCAAAGGTGGGCGCAAGGAATAACATCATTGCAAGACTGGCCACCTCCTCATGGGGCGTGAGTGCTTCCACACTACGATCATCATCTCTGGCATTATGCTATTCCACTGCAGAATACTGTGCCCCAGTATGGTTCTGTAGCCCCCATGTCCACTTGGTCGATTCCAAATTATATTCCTCCATGAGGATAATTCCTGGAACCATCCGTTCCACCCCAGTTCCATGGATGCCAGTTCTTAGCAACATCGCCCGCCAGATATTCGTCGGGATGCGGCATCATCTAAGTTCATTTCCCACGTCTACGCTCAACCGGACCTGCCAATATACTCGGATATCTTCGCCCACCCTGTTCAACGCTTGACGTCTCGTCACCCTATCTGGTCCCCTATGACTACACTGAACTTCTCTGTTCCAGTCTCTTGGAAACAGAGTTGGCAGTCAGCTGAGGTAAAAAACAAACACCTCATCACAGACCCCTGCAAGCGTCAACCCGGCTTTGACCTAGCACGTTATGATTGGGCCCTCCTCAATCGCTATCGAACAGGCCATGGCCGGTGTGCCGCTATGTTCCATCGCTGGGGGGCCAGAGATGACCCGGACTGCCCCTGCGGCTACAGACAGACTATGACCCACATAGTCAACGACTGCCACCTCTCCAGATTCAAAGGAGGTCTCGAAACTTTACATCAGGCTCAACCTGATGCTGTTGACTGGCTACGGAAGAAGGGCAAACGCTAGAAGAAGAAGAAGGTGACAGGTTCAGGTCCTGGCAGAGGGGGGAGAGATAGAGAGAGAGGAAGAGAGAGAGAGAAATAGGGGACATAGGAGAGAATGAAAGAAGATTGCATAAATAGCAACTTAAGATAACAAAGAAAATCTCTAAATCGAAGGACCAGTCATCAAAAGGTTGTCTGACAACTTCTAGGTATCTCGAGCACCTAAAAAAAAAACAAACAACAACAAAAAAACTTTGGATTTCTCCATATGCTTCAAGCAAGGTCACATGAGCCACAGACATGAGGACCCTACTATTTTCTATTAAGCCACATAGCTCAGTTTAGAACTACAACTCAGATATATATATATATAATGGAACACGGTACATTCAGCTCACTTGATGCATTGCTTTCATCTACCTAGGCCATCCTCCTTACCTAGCAGATATCTGAACTTTGACTCTTTTAAGTAGCAGAGAGTCAGCAAAGAGTCTTAGATGAGACTCTCAGGGATTAGAGTTAAGGTGAGATAGAAAATTCCAGAAATCTCCTAGCTGGCTTGTTCCTTAAGTCTATTTCATTCTGTACTTCATGGATATATTCAATTCAATCCTGTTGCTTTTTTACCAAGCTGATGTCTGGGGAGTGACAATTTTGAAGTTAGAACAGAAATTTAACAAACTCTGCCAACTACTTTTTTCAGAAGAGATCAGAATTGTTGGCCAATATGCCAAAGTTTGGGGTAACATTTGTCAACCACCCACAAGTGTCTACACTGCTTGGGGAAGAGGATGAAGAGGCACTGCATTACTTGACAAGAGTTGAAGTGGCAGTATTCAAAGATAGTAAATCAGGTAATAGAATAGACTTTTATTTTGTTGAAAACCCTTACTTTGAAAATAAAGTTCTCTCCAAAGAATTTTATCTGAATGAGAGTGGTGATCCTTCTTTTGAAGGATCCACTGAAATCAAATGGAAATCTGGAAAGGATTTGATCAAATGTTTAAGTCAAACACAATATAAAATCAACAGGAAGAGACAGCATGAGGAACCAGAGACCTTCTTCACCTGCTTTATTGACCATTCTCATGCAGATGCAGGTGAGTTAAGAGAGGTCATTAAAGATGGTATCTGGCCACATCCACTACAATACTACTTGGTTCCTGATATGGATGATGAATAAGGCGAGAGGGAAGATGATGATGATGAAGAAGAAGAAGAAGAGGAAGAAACATTAGAAGATATGGAGAAGTGGGAGCCTGGTGGTGGTGCACTTGGTTGAGCTCACATGTTACAATGCACAAAGACCTGGGTTCAAGCCCCCAATTCTCACCTGCAGGGGGGAGATCTTCACAAGTGGTGAAGCAGTACTGCAGCTGTCTCTCTGTCTCTCACCCTCTCTATCCCTCCCTTCCCTCTTGATTTCTGACCATCTCTATCCAATTAACAAATAAAAATAATTTTTTTTAAAAAAAGAAGATATGAAGAAGGAGACAAGGATGAAGGAGAAGAAGATGGTGATGAGGGGGAGGAAAGAGAGGAAGATGAAGGAGATGACTAATGAAACACTGATTAATTCCTGCATTTTAAAATTTTCTCCTGTCCCTAGGAGCAAGTTGCAGTCTTTATTTTTTTCTGTTTTTTTCTCTCCCCTTGTACACAATCACCCTGTCTTTGAGGTCTCCACTCTCCTTTATACCATAGTTATCAACTTCTTGGGGGGGAGGATACCTTGACAGAATACAGTTGAAAAGAATCTCTATCCTTTTCTGTTCCAAACTAATATTTTTTTATTTTTTATTTTTTTACTTAAGAAAGGATTAATTAACAAAACCATAGGGTAGGAGGGGTACAACTCCACACAATTCCCACCACTCAATCTCCATATCCCACCCCCTCCCCTGATAGCTTTCTCACTCTCTATTCCTCTGGGAGCATGGACCCAGGGTCATTGTGGGTAGTAGAAGGTGGAAGGTCTGGCTTCTGTAATTGCTTCCCCGCTGAACATGGGTGTTGACTGGTTGGTCCATACTCCCAGTCTGCCTCTCTCTTTCCCTAGTATGGTGGGCCTCTGGGGAAGTGGAGCTCCAGGCCACATTGGTGGGGTCTTCAGTCCAGGGAAGCCTGGCCAGCATCCTGATGACATCTGGAACCTGGTGACTGAAAAGAGAGTTCACATACAAAGCCAAACAAATTGTTGAGCAATCATGGACCCAAAGCTTGGAATAGTGGAGAGGAAGTGTGAGGGGGATACTCACTACAAACTCTAGTGTACTTCTGCTTTCAGGTATATATTTTGCAGCAAACTAATATTTTTTTCCACTTAAAACATTTTTAAGAAAACCTTTATCTTTCTGCAGTTAGCAGAAAGACAGCTTTGTGTTGTTGTTGTTTTTCAATTTTTTTATTTATAAAATCAAACACTGATAAAAACCATAGGATAATAGGGGTACAACTCCCCCATCCTTTTTCAACAAAAACTTTTGGAATCAATACCACCATGCTCTGTGGGAACAAAGAACAACTTTCTGCTCCCACAGCTCTGCTAGAAGCTGGGGGCTTCTGTGTAGTAGTGCATAGAATTCTAGCTTTTTTCCTCCTTTCTCTCAGATCTTGAATCTATGGCAAAGCAGGCACCTTTTCAGTTTTTGTTTTTGCCTCCAGGGTTATAGCTGGGGCCCAGTGCTGGCACTACAAATTGACTGCTCCTGTTGGCCATCTTTTGCCCATTGTTGCTGCTGTTATTCTTGTTATGACTGCTGTTAGGACAGAGAAAAATTGAGAGGAGGGGAAGTTGGAGAGGAGGAGAGAAAAACAGACATCTGCAGACCTGGTTCATGGCTTGCAAAATGACTCCCCCCTACCCCCCGCAGGGAACTGAACTGGGATCATTGTGCACATCCTTGTGCTTCACACTATGTGCGCTTAACCCGGTGCGCTAGCGCCTGGCCCTCATCGTAGTTTTGAATCATCATTCCCAGACTATTCCAGTCTGACTATTCCAGTCTATTTTCAGTCTGAAAATGTAATTCAGGAACTAGGTGGTGACACACCAGTACAGTGCATATGACAGTGTAGAAGGACCTGGGTTCAAGCCTCTGGCCCCTAACTGCTGCAGGGAGGGAAGTGTCATGAGTGATGAAGCAGTGCTGCTGATGCTACTGCTGCGTATGTTAGTGCTGCAGATGTTCCTTCCCTCTCTTCTCTAATTCTCCCTTCCCTCTCAATGTCTGTCTCTATCCAACAAATGAATAATGAAATGAAATAGTAAAGAAGTGAGTGCAGATGTAAAAATAAAAATGCAATTTCATCAAACTTTGAGCTGTGGGAGTATCATAGCCAATGAGCTTTATCAGAGTTGAACTACCGTTAACTGGAAAAGAAAACCATCATAAAATTCCTTTTCAGAATCCAAATGTTACAAATAATCTTCTCAGTCAAACTGAAAGTCACAGTAGATTAATTCAGAACCTGATGCCAACTGCATTTCTATCAACAGAGCTTCTTGACCCATGACAACTAAGATGATCAGGGCAGGTTAAGAAATGTACACATTGGAAGTTGGGGGATAGCACAGCAGGTTAAGCGTACATGGCACAAAGCACAAGGACCGGTATAAGGATCCCGGTTCAAGCCCCTGGCTCCCCACCTTCAGGGGAGTCGCTTCACAAGCGGTGAAGCAGGTCTGCAGGTGTCTATCTTCTCTCCCTCTCTCTTTCTCCCACTCCTCTCTCTATTTCTTTCTGTTCTATCCAAACGGTGACAGCAATAACAACAACAATAATAACTACAACAATAAAAACAACAAGGGCAACAAAAAGAAAAATGAATAAATATTTTTAAAAATCTTAAAAAAAAAGAAATATACACATCAAGGGCGGGTAGGTGGCACACTTGGATTACACATGACCATGCACAAGGACCCAGGTTCAAGATCTCAGCCCCCAACTGCAGGGGGTGGAGGAGGGGGGAAGCTTTAAGGGTAGTAAGGTAGTGATGCAGGTGTCTTTCTTTTCCCCTCAGAATTTCTCTCGGTCCTATAAAATATAAGAAAACTAAAATAAAGGCAAAAGAAAAAAAAAAGAAAGCAGACACTGTATTACTGAGTCTCCTTGCATAAAAGTTCCTAAAATACTGGTATCTTCCCTTATGTATAAATGGTTCAACAGATGCTGACAGTATACCAGAGGCTATGAATACACATGCGCACACATAACATATACCCATAATTTCATATCAATACTTTAAAAGAAGCATTATTCTTGGAGGATGTTAAACGGAAATGAACTCAAATTCTGTACTTTTTCTGAAAACCTAAATTATTTATTTATTAGTAAGGCAGAGGTTATGGAGGAGGAGAGGTAGACAGAGTGAGAACCAGAGCATCACTCTGGCATGATATGCCAAGGCTTGAACTCAAAACTTCTTGCATGAGAGTACAACAACATCACCTCTCAGGTGTACAATGACCTTTTTTTAAAAAAACTGACATACAGGGCATGGGTAGATAGCATAATGGTTATGCAAGGAGACTCATGCTTGAGGCTCTGAAGTCCCAGGTGATCTAAAATAAGTATTTAAGATATCACCGAGTGAATGAAATCTTTAAATAAAAAACAGATTTTTAAGTATCCAAGGAGTCTCTAAAACAGCTGACTCAGATAGTACAGAGCTTTGTCATGCTCACGATCCAGGTTCGAGGCCCGGCCCAATGCACTGTAGGAAGGCGCACTACTATGGTCCTTAACACCATTCAACAAAAAGGCTGCAACACTGAACAGCAGCAAGAAAGCAGAGCTCTGGGACATTTCCAGGCGTCTTCCAAGGTGGCGAGCCAGGCTGCCTCCAGAGTATTCCTGACCATTTCAGGGGGTGACCTCGCCCCTGTCACACAATCTAGCCCAGTGGGCATCCTCTCTGGGGACCTTACAAGGAGGCCTGCTACCGACCAACACGGGGCGACTGGGGAGAACCTCAGGTCCGGCTTGCCCTGGAGTCCTCCAGGCTACACCCGGCCCGGTAGGTCTACACTGTCCGAGCACCGGGGTCATTAAAAAAACAGGGTCCTTAGACCAGATGAGAACTCCCGACTGCCCGCCGGGTGACAGGAGCTCCAGCAGACGTCTACACTGCCAGCCACGCAGCTTGACCTGGGTGGGAACTGCAGCTCCTGGAGAGGGTGATGAGCAAAGAAAGGCCCAGCCAGGATGCACCTGCAGAGGCCAGGCTTGGGGCCAGACATCCCTGCTCCCCGCCCAGCCTGGCGCTCACCACCACCCCCACCCCGCCCTTCCTCACCAGTCTCCCAGCCACTAAGCAGTGAACAAGGTGGAGACCCTGTGCCAACTGTCGGGCAACTGAAACCTTTGATGAGTCGCAGATAAGCCAGGCCTGGAGGGGAGGAATTCTGTCCAGCAGATGCAGGAGGCTCTAGGGCCCACACTACAGGGCCACCCACTGCATGACCTCTGACCTCCCTCACAACTAGCTACCTGCCCTGGGGACCAGTACTTCAGGGGCATGTGCCAAGCTCTTCCACAATCACCTATCGTGATTTTCTTTGGGCGGTGGGAGAGTGCATTGAATTTTGTAAACCACTACTAATCACAATTTTCAAAAAGGAAAAATAAATGTGCAAGATGGTGTATTATCATGATCCTTGTTATATAAATAAGGGCCATAAGCCTAAAAAAAAAAAAAACCTGTCAAAAAATCAGTCTTTGTATTTTGTGATCACCTGACTTTTCTTTCCAGATGTTAAGAGAGAGAATCAGACATCTCTTTCTCTCTCAGGTACATGGTAGCTAAACTGAACTCAATAGTTTGTGAAGACAGCTCTACTATTTGTATTCTGAACATAATCTGCTGACACACTGAAAGTGTCACTCAGAAACAATAGGATGCTCTGGATCTCCCACCCCACCACTACCTTGTATTAAGAAATAAATTAAATATTTTATAAATCCTTTTCAACTTTTTATTTATTTATTATTGAATGCAGTCACAGAAATTGAAAGGGGCAGTGGGGATAAGGAGGGAAAGAGGGGGGTCGGGCAGTAGTGCAGTGGGTTAAGTGTACATGGCACAAAGCATATAAATATCATGGTTCACAGCCCCCAATCCCCACCTCTAGGGGAGTAGCTTTATAAGTGGTGAAGCAGGTATGCAGGTGTATATATTTCTCTCCCTCTTTCTGTATTCCCCACCTTGCTGTGCTAGCTTCACTGGAGAAAGAGACGAGGAACTCGTGGCAGTGTGATAATACAATCCTTATTGATGCGGACACCCCAGAATCAGGAACCAGAACAGTGGGTTTAGCCACAAAGAGCTAGCAAAATAGCCATGCTCATGGATTGGAAGAATAAATATCATCAAAATGAATATTCTCCCCAGAGCCATATACAAATTTAATGCAATACCCATCAAAGTTCCACCAATCTTCTTTAAGAGAATAGAACAAACACTACAATCATTTATCTGGAACGTGAAAACACCTAGAATTGCCAAAACCATCTTGAGGAAAAGAAACAGAAATGGAGGCATCACACTCCCAGACCTTAAACTATATTATAAAGCCATCATCATTAAAACAGCATGGTACTGGAACAAAAATAGGCACACAGACCAGTGGAACAGAATTGAAAGCCCAGAAATAAATCCCAACACCTATGGATATCTAATCTTTGATAAGGGGCCCAAAGGATTAAATGGAAAAAGGAGGCTCTCTTCAATAAATAGTGCTGGGAAAACTGGGTTGTAACATGCAGAAGAATGAAATTGAACCACTTTATCTCACCAGAAACAAAAATCAACTCCCAATGGATCAAACACCTAGATGTCAGACCAGAAACAATCAAATACTTCGAGGAAAACATTGGTAAAACACTTTCCCACCTACACCTCAAGGACATCTTTGATGAATCAAACCCAATTGCAAGGAAGACTAAAGAAGAAACAAACCAATGGGACTACATCAAATTGAAAAGCTTCTGCACATCCAAAGAAACTATTAAACAAACAGAGAGACCCCTCACAGAATGGGAGAAGATCTTCACAGGCCATACATCAGACAAGAAACTAATCACCAAAATATATAAAGAGCTCAGCAAACTTAGCACCAAAAAAGCAAATGACCCCATCCAAAAATGGGCAGAGGATATGAACAAAACATTCACTACAGAGGAGATCCAAAAGGCTAACAAACTTATGAAAAACTGCTATAGGACACTGATTGTCAGAGAAAGGCCACAAATATTCTAAATGGCCAATTAACAAATTGTAATCCTGGGTAACCCATGGATAACTCCTCCTTCCTCTTCTCCTACCCTTCTTTCTCTCTCTACTCCTCCTTCAGTCTGGCTTATGATGGTACAGAGGATTGAACCTGGGACTTCAGAGTCTCAGACATGCAAGTCTTTTGCAGAACCACCATGCTATCTTTCCCACTGGGATACAATCTCTTCTAAAGGAGATGTTCTGATTTTGGTGGAAGGCATTTCCTCCCCCTCTCTCATGTAGGGCCCATCATTTGTGGCAGTGAGTGATAGGAGAAGAACAGCCTGGGGGAATGGGAGCAGGTACTGGGGCGGGGTGGTCACTGTCCTTGTCTCCTTTTCACAGTTTTGAGGAAGGCCTCTCACCATTGCCTGTGTCTCCTTCCCAGTTGTCCTGCTAGCAGGGACTGGAGTGTTGAGGGTGGACTGGGGGGCTTGAGAGAGGAGGTGCCCAACTGAATTGGAGGCACCCACTAAACAACCCCAAATCCCACCCCCATCCCTACTAGTTGACCTGCCTCTACCCCATTTAGCACCCCAAACCACCCTATCCCATTCAATGTCCCCCACCCCAACCACCATCCTTCCACCTTCCCAGTCCACCCTCAGGGCAGCTTGGGACAAGGCACCAAGCCTAAGACTGATGTGGTGTGCTCGCCTAAACCCCTACATTCACCACTCCACCCCACACCATCCCATCAAACCCCCTCCAATTAGTCCAGGATCTCTCCCCCAATCCCCACAACCTGTCCACCCTCAACCTCACAGACCTGGTACCAGCACAGCTAGGGAGGAAGCACCCAGCCTAATTCCGGATTCCCTATTTTTCCTCCTTCTGCCCCCATGTACCACAGAGAGGAAAAACGAAAGAAGAATCTAGAGAATGAGACGATTCTACAGAGATACCACTCTAATCCTAATTTCTTTGCTTTTTCTTTTTGCTCCCTGCCTTTTTAGGTCCATTATGACCTGCATTCACGAGCTATGCAGAGTATCTGTCAACCAGCTTCTCCTACACTCTTACATTCCTCTGCAGGTTGGGCCCCGACAGACCTATTCCTACCTTTAACCCCCACCACATGTCGCCCCCATTTAGCAGGAAGCAGCCAGAATGACTTCAGCACCCTATATAACCAAAAAGGTAAGAATGATACAACGGGGACGGCCTGACCATTGAAGGCGCTTGTGGCTAAAAACACTCAATCATAAGAATGTGGAACCCAGCAATACCAGCTCCTCCCTGGAACGCCTGCTGGAGGCTAGCAGTTTCCTAAACCACAGACCCACCACACTTAATGTCATGGAAAATGCCCACTGAACTCTCACCTAAGTTCCTTGTTCTCCTCACCTATAAGAATCTCCGTCCCTGACCCTGGCTGTGACTCCATGCCCACTCCACCCTACCCTGCATGCCTGGACTGGAGAACCTTGCCCCAGGAGCACACAAATAAAACCCTTGTTGATAATATTCACGGCCTGAATTTTTCTATCAGGTTCCTTTCGCCACCCACCAGACCATACAATCAGTAGACAGCAGACAGGCACTGATCTCCCCAAACAAGCAAATGATGGGGTGGCTTCACTGAACACACACAGGGCTGTGAGAACAAGGATTCTGAGTTGATGTAGACACTGCACATCAAGCTGAATTGGGGCCACTCCTGCAACCCGAGGAGCTCAGCCTACCAAAATCATCGAGCCTGGCATACCCTCCTACCTATGATGGTTGTGGGCTTCACCTGCTGCACCACCTCCTCCAAGGAGCCCTTCTCAGCATGATCCTGGGCAAAAGTCTCTTTCTCAGGGCTCAGATGACTCCTCCCCTGCAGGAGAGGAAGAAGGCATGTGGCTGTGGGGAACCTGGGCAAAATTGCTGCATTTGAGCCACAGAGTGTACTCTTCATACTTCTTTGCGAGACACACACACACACACACACACACACACACACAAACACACACTCACACACACAGAAGGAGAGCCACCACAGCACCAGAGCTTCTCCCAGTACAGTGACACCCTCCCATGTGGTGCTAGGGTTTGAATGTGATTCAAGTGCATGGCAAGGTATCTACCCTGCCCACTGAAATATATGGCTCTCAGATGCAGGTGTCCATGGTTCTTAAACTTTAATTTTATTATTATCATTATTGCCAGCAGTGTCATTGTCCAGGATCAGTGGTTACATAACTCCACTGCTCATGGTGGCCACTTTGTTTCCTTCCTTCCTCCCTCCTCCTTTTCTTCTCTTTTCTTTTTCAAAATATTTATTTATTTTCATTTTTGTTGCCCTTGTATTTTTTATTGTTGTAGTAGTTATTATTATTGTTGTTGATGTTGTCATTGTTGGATAGGACACAGAGAAATGGAGAGAGGAAGTGTAGACAGAATGGGGGAGAGAAAGACAAACACCTGCAGACATGCTTCACCACCTGTGAAGCAACTCCTCTGCCGGTGGTGAGCCAGGGGCTCGAAGCATTCTCTTTTCTTTTTTCTCCCTTCTTTTATAGAGACAGAGACTGATAGAAAGGGAATAAGGAGGGACATCTTCAGCCTGTTCTACTATTCAGGAAACTTTTCCTTTGCAGGTCAGGACCAGGCACTTGAACCCAGGTTCTCACAAATGGGAACGTGTGTGTTCTACCAGGTGTGCCACCTCCTAGCCCAGGTTTTTACATTTTCAGCTCTGACCTTTGAACTGTCTCTCCTGTCCCTCTCCCCAATTTTCTATGCTAGTGGAATCTGGGATCTGAATTCAGGCTCTGAGTGACATCTGAGGGGAATCACTTTGTGCTGCAGATGTCTCCCCTTCTCTCTACTTCCTTCTCATTTTTCCCTATGTATTCCTCTCTATCTCTCCCTTTCTCTGCAATAAAAATGGCATTCAGGAATAGTGAAACAGTATAGTAACCCTGGTGGCAAAATCAATCAATCCATGAATGCAAATAAAGAGCAGGCCCTGCCCTCCTTGACCTCCTCTCTCTCCTGCCTGCCAGGCTTGCCTCCTCACAGGTGAGCACCCCATCTCCAACTGCTGTAAGACACCCCATGTCTTGCCCCCAGACCAACACATCTTGACAATGAGTCCCCTGGAGTCCACCATCCAGATCTTCTTGGTGGCCTCAGCTGCAGGGACGCCTTCCTTCTCCAGGGCCATGACCAGGAGGTGAGTGATGCCCAGGGCAGCCTGGGGGTGCCACACAGGACAGGCTCAGACCCAGGGAGGCAGCAGCCAGCCCTCCTCCCTCCACACCTGGGGCACGAAGGGATCCTCAAGTGAGAGAGGGTGCAAAAAGCCCATAGGTCTGGAGGTTCCTCCAATGCAGTGGCCGTGCACATGGCAAAGGAGTGCAGTGTCCAGATGAGGCATCGTGCCAGGCTGCCTCTAGGCTTCTCCATTTCCTGGCAGTACCTACCTCCCATGCTCTTTGGAAGATGAACACATGGCTAGAGAGCTGGCTTCTGGTGACCCACAGAGTCACAAGGATCCCAGCCACAGCCATGGGATCCTTCTTCGACCTGTATTCTTCCCAAACATCCACCCCAGAGTCTTTTACTTTGAGGCAATATGCCAATTCCATTTCAGGTTCTATTTCTGTTTTTTTTTCTGATCTTGTTTTTCAACTTCTGCCTGAGAGTGAGATCATCCCATATTCACCCTGATATTTCTGACTTATTTCAATCAACATGATTTTTTCAAGGTCCATCCAAGATCAGCTGAAAATGGTGAAGTCACCATTTTTTTAGAGCTGAGTAGTATTCCACTGTGTATATAGACCACAACTTGCTCAGTCACTCATCAGTTGTTGGATATCTGGGTTGCTTCCAGGTTTTGGCTATTACGAATTGTGCTGCTAAGAACATATGTATACACAGATGTTTTTGGATGGATGTGTTGGGTTCCTTAGGATATATCCCAGGAGAGGAATTGCAAGATCATAGTGTAGGTCCATTTCTAGCCTTCTGAGAGTTCTCCAGACTATTCTCCACAGAGGATGGACCAATTGACATTCCCACCAGCAGTGTAATAGGGTTCCTTTGACCCACAATCTCTCCAACATTTGCTGCTCTTACCTTTTCTAATGTATGACATTCTCACAGGAGTGAAGTGTTATCTCTTGTCTTTACTTGCATTTCTCTGACAATCAGAGACTTGGAGCATTTTTTCATGTGTTTCTCAGCCTTTTGGATCTCTTCTGTGGTGAATATTATGTCCAAGTCCTCCCCCCATTTTTGGATGGGGTTATTTGTTGTCTTGTTTTTGAGTCTGACAAGCTCTTTATATATGTTGGTTATTAAACTCTTATCTGATGTATGTCATGTAAAGATCTTCTCCCATTCTGTGAGGGGTCTCTTGGTTTGGGTAGTGGTTTCTTTTGCTGTGAAGAAGCTTTTTAATTTGATGTAGTCCCATAGGTTTATACTTGCCTTAGTCTTCTTTGCAATTGGATTTTTTTTTATTGGTGATGTCTTTAAATTTTATGCGGAAAAGAATTCTGCCAATATTTTCTTCTCAGTATCTGATAGTTTGTGGTCTAACATCCAAGTCCTTGATCCACTTGGAATTTACTTTTATATTTGGTGAAATACAGTGTTTCAGTTTCATTCTTCTGCCTGTTTCAACCCATTGTTTCTAACGCCATTTGTTGAAGAGACTCTGCTTTTCCCATTTAATAGTCTGAGCCCCTTTGTTGAAGATTAGATGTCCATAGGTGTGGGGTCTCATTTCCGGGCTCTCAATTCTAATCCATTGGTCACTGTGTCTATTCATGTTCCAGTATCAAACAGTTTTGGTGACAATGGCCCTGTAATACAATTTGAGATCTGGGAGTGTGATGCCTCCAGTTCTGTTCTTTATTCTCAAGTTTGTTTTGACAAATCTAGGTCTTTTCTGGTTCCAGATAAACACTTGTAGCATTTATTCTATTCTCCTAAATATGTGCTTGGGATCTTGATGGTGATAGCATTAAATTTGTTTATGGCTCTGGGTAGTATATTCATTTTGATGATGGTAATTCTACCAACCCATGAACATGGAATATCTTTCCTCTTCTTTGTGTCTTTTTCAATTTCTTTGAGTAGTGACTCATAATTTTCAGTATACAAGTCTTTCACTTCTTTGGTTAGGTTTACTCCTAGATATTTTGTTATTTTAGTTGCTATAGTAAAAAGAATTTCTTTCTGGGTTTCAATTTCTTCTAGCTTAGTGTTTGAATAGAGGAATGCCACTGACTTTTGAATATTAATTTTATAGCCTGACACCTTACTGTATTGCCTGATGATTTCCAAAAGCTTTTTGTTGGATTCCTGAGGTTTTCTGTGTATACTATCATGTCATCTGTAAATAGGGAGAGTTTGACCTCTTCTCTTTCAATCTGTATCCCTCTAATTCCTTGCTCCTTCCTGATTGCTATGGCAAGAACTTCCAACACTATGTTGAATAGTAATGGTGATAGTGGGCAGCCCTGTCTAGTACCTGATCTGAGTGGAAATGCTTCCAGGTTTTCACCATTGAGTATGATGCTAGCTGTAGGTTTGCTATATGTAGACTCCACTATCTTCAGGAATTTTCCATCTATTCCCATTTTTTGTAGTGTTTTGATAATAAAGCCATGTATTTTGTCAAAGGCTTTCTCTGCATCTATTGATATGACCATGTGGTTTTCAGTCTTGCTTTTGTTGATGTGCTGGATCACATAGATTGATTTATGTATATTAAGCCAACCTTGCATGCCTGGGATAAACCCCACTAGTTCATGATGAACAATCTTTTTAATATACTGCTGTATCTGGCTGGCTAGAATCTTGTTCTGTATTTTTAGCATCTATATTCATCAGAGATATTGATCTGAGGTTTTATTTTTTGTTTATGTCCCTGCCTGCTTTTGGTATCAGAGTGATGTTGACTTCATAGAAGCTGGCAGGGAGTATTCCAGTGTCTTCAATCTTCTGGAAGACATTTAAAAGTAGAGGTATTAGTTTTTCTTTGAAGGTTTTGTAGAATTCTTTTTTAAAACCATCTGGTCCAGGACTTTTATTTCTGATAACTATTTCAATTTCATTAGCTGTGATGGGCCTGTTCATGTTATCCACTTTCTCTTTACTTAGTTTTCGAAGTTCGTAGATATGTAGGAAATCGTCAATTTCTTCTAGATTCTCTAGCTTGGTGGCATATAGAAGCCTCACATGATATCTTGAATTTCTGCGGTGTCTGTTGTGATAGCTCCTCTTTCATTTATGATATGATTTATTTGGGTTTTCTCTCTTTTTTGTTTTGTGAGTCTGGCTAAAGGTTTGTTGATTTTGTTCATTCTTTTTAAGAACCAACATTTACTTTCATTGATCTTTTGTATGGTTTTCTTGTTATTTCAATGTTATTTATTTCTGACCTAACTTTAGTGATTTCTGTCCTTTTGGTTGCTTTAGGGTTCCTTTGTTGTTGTTCTTCCTGGTCTTTAAGATATGCAGTCAGGCTGTTTATTTCTGCTTTTTCTTGTTTCCTAATGTGTACTTGTACAGCTATGAACTTCCCTCTCAGTACTGCCATATCTGTGTCCCAAATATTTTGATAGTTTGTGTCTTCATTTTCTTTGAAGTCTCGAAACATTTTGATTTCTTCCGTGATTTCCTCTTTGACTCAGAGGTTGTTAAGAAGTGTACTGTTGAGCTTCCAAATTTTGGGACTATTAGTAATCTTCTGTTGATAGTTAAGTGTTAGTTTATTTCCACTGTGGACTGAGAAGATGTTTGGGATGATTTTAATGCTCTTGAATTTGCTGATGCTGTCTTTGTGGCCTAACATATAGTCTATCCTTGAGAGTGATCCATGTGGACTTGTGTAAAATGTGTATTCCAGTTTCTTGGGATGAATGACTCTGACAATGTCCAATAGTTCTAGTTTATCTATCTCTTCATTTAGCTCCCTTATGTTTTTATTGATTTTATACCTGGATGATCTGTCAAGTTGAGAGACTGGGGTGTTGAAGTCCCTTACTATGACTGTGTTGCTATGCATAAATTACTTTAGCTCTTTCAGTAGATGTTTGATGTATTTAGGTGGCTTCTCATTGGGTGCATAGATGTTAATAATTGTGAAGTCCTCTTGACTGACTGATCCTCTGAGCATTAAGTAGTGTCCATTCCTATCTTTTTAAATCATATCTATTTTGAAGTGTATCGTTTCAGATATGAGAATAGCTATTCCTGCCCATTTTTGTGGGCCATGGGTTTGTATGATAGTTTTCCATCCTTTCACTCTAAGTCTGTGTTTGTCTTGTTGATTTAGGTGGGTTTCTTATAGACAGCATATTGTTGGGTTGTATTTTCTGATCCATCTTCCTACTCTGTGTCTTTTAATAGGTGAATTCAGGCCATTGACATTTATTGATATCAAAGAATGAAGATATCTTAACACCATTCTTGTAGAGTTTTAGAGTGTTCTGATATATGACCTATTTATGATGGTCTGACAGTTTATAGAAGAGCTTTCAGAACTTCTTTCAGGGCAGGCTTGTTGATAGTTGATTCCTTCAACTGTTGCTTGTCTGAGAAGCTTTTGATGCCTCCATCTAGTCTGAATGGCAGTCTAGCAGGATACAGTATTCTTGGTCGAAAGACTTTCTCATTTAGCCCTCAATGGATACCTTGTCATTCTCTTCTGACCTGTAGTGTTGGTGTGGAGAAGTCTGCTGCTAATCTTATGGGATGTCTTCTATAGGTGACTCTTTGTTTTTCTCTTGCAGCCTTCAGGATCCTTTATTTATCATATTCCTTTCCATTCTAAAGATGATGTGTCTTGGTGTCTTTATGTCTGGGTTAATTCTGTTTGGGACCCTCTGGGCTTCTTGAACCTTTATGCCTTTTTGTTGTTGTTGTTAATATTTATTTTATTTTCTTTATTTATTCCCTTTTGTTGCCCTTGTTTTTTTTTTTATTGTTGTAGTTATTATTGTTGTTGTCGTTGTTGGATAGGACAGAGAGAAATGGAGAGAGGAGGGGAAGACAGAGAGGAGGAGAGAGAAAGACACCTGCAGACCTGCTTCACTACCTGTGAAGCGACTCCCCTGCAGGTGGGGAGCTGGGGCTCAAACTGGGATCCTTATGCCAGTCCCTGTGCTTTGCACCACCTGCGCTTAACCTGCTGCACTACAGCCCATCTCCCATCTTTATGTCTTTGATGTTGTCTAGACTAGAGAATTTTTCAGCTATTATGGCCTGAAGAATGATTTCTTCCTTTCCCTCTCTTTCTTCCTCTGGTAAGCCAATGATGTGTATATTGTTTCCTTTTAAGTCAACCCATAGGTCTCTGTTGTTATTTTCAGCACCTCTTAATCTCTTTGTGAGATGTCTTACTTCTTTTTTAGTTGTCTCTAATTCGTCCTCAATCTTGCTAATCCTGCCTTCAGCCTCATTGATTCTATTCTCTCTGCCCTCTACTGTTTTCTGCAGTTCATTTATTTTGTTACTCTGTTTTGACACTGTTTTAGCTTGTTCAACCAGTTGAGTTCTTAGCTCAGCTATTTCAGCTTTCAGCTCTCTAATAACCTTGAGATAGTTAGTTACTGTTTTCTTCCAGAGTCTCATTTGTTGTTCCCGTGTTTCTGATTACAATTTTTTCAAACTCTTTACTCACTCCTGTGATTATTTCCTTAGCTAATGTTTGGATGCTGAAGTTGCTATTTTGTTGTTCTCCCTTTGGGGGGCTTTTAGCTGGACTCTTGTCCTGGTTTCTTTCTCCAATAGTTCTTCTTGTTGGTTTACCTATTTTATATATTATGTTATGATTTCCCTCTCTTAGTACTTTTCAAATTACTGACCACTATTTCCTGGATTGACTTGTGTCTATGTAAGGTAATTAAAGGGTTCACAGTGGTGGAAGTTAACAGATGTGAAATAGTATTTTAATCCTTGAGTTGGAGCTCAGTGATTTAAAACTCTCTCTTTTATTTTTTTTTCTCTCTCTTTAGGCTATGGGAGCCTGAGGGTTTTTAAACTATAAGTAGGCTTCTTAGCTTAATCACTGACTCCTGACCAAGAGATAAGGCAGTGTGTGGCAGAGATAGTCCAGTGGTTATGCAAAGATACTTTCACAGTCCAACAGCTATGCCACAGAGGTATAGGTCTTCTCCTCTGTTTCCTGGTTAGATCTCTGTCCCCTGTTGTCCCTCCCTACTACTGCTCCAGATTCTGAGGGCAGTAGCAATGGAGACTTAGAATTGCACTTGGTGAGACTCCAGGGAGTCCTCTCCTCCCTTCAGCTGTCCCCTTGTTGGTGGAACAGACTGGAGGTGTTGTCTCAACTGATAAACTGTAGGACTGTTAACAGCCACTTAGACTCTCCCTAGGCTCCTCTCTATCACAATCCATGTGTATCTGCACTCACTGGTGATTTGGTGGATTCCTGTAGTCATTCTAGTACTGTCTTGTTTAGGTCCCAGTTGGTCTCCTTTGGTATCCCTAGAGATTGGATTGTGCTGTTTAGGTAAAGCTTGAGGAGGAATGTGTGCTTTGCCTTGCTCAAGGCAAAGATTAGAATGTAATGTGCACCTGTTTTCCCTTGGGGCATCCTGCTTGTGCAACCCCCATCCCTCGAGAGTGTAAATAGGGGGTCTTAGAGTTGCCTGAGGGATCTGTCCCAGCTAGACCCTCAGTGCTGAGTTCCCCTGTGTGTGTGTCTTGTGTGTCTGTGTGAATAAATACTTTAACTTTGTCAATTGCCTGTGTCAGCCTCAGTTTGTGATAGGGCTCTGTCAGTAGCAACTTAACACTGTTCTCAGCTCCCACAGTGAATCCTTAAGCACCCAAGTCCTAAGTTCCTTTTTAAGTCTCAAGTTACAACACAGATCCAAGCCCCTTTTAAAGTTAAATTTCAACAAATGGCGCCTCAACGTGTTGAATATATATTTTTAAATTTATCCCACCTCTATTTTAGTTGACTTTCATTTCGCCCCACCCACTTTTTTCACATTACAAATCCATTGTTCCTGGCGGCCAATTAAAACAAAAAAATCTGAGGAGTCAGGTGGTAGCGCAGAGGGTTAAGCGCAGGTGGCGCAAAGCACAAGGACCAGTGGAAGGATACTGGTTAGAGCCACTGGCTCCCCACCTGCAGGGGTGTCACTTCACAGGTAGTGAAGCAGGTCTACAGTTGTCTCTCTTTCTCTCCCCCTCTCTGTCTTCCTCTCCTCTCTCCATTTCTCTCTGTCCTAGCCAACAACAATGACATCAATAATAACTACAACATTAAGGGCAACAAAAGGAATATATAAATATAAAAAAAATAAAAAATAAAATAAAACAATGTTTTTTTCATTTCAGAAGGACAAAGAGAAACTGAGAGGGGATGGAATGATAGAGGGGAAAAAAAAGATAAGACACCTGTAGACTTGTTTCGTGATGGTTGGGAGCGGGGCTCGATGCCAGGTTCTTGCCTTTGGTGGTATGTGTGCTTAACTGGTGCACCACAGCCCGGCACCCTTCTGGTTCTTTTTCTTGTTAATGAATAATTATTTCTTTAAAGGAAAGAGTCATAATGCCTGCTGTAAGGATTTAATGAAGCGATACTTATAAAGGCGCACTGTAATTTCTTTTTTTTTTTGTAATTGTATTTATTTATCTTCCCTTTTGTTGCCCTTGTTGTCTCTTTTTTTATTGTTGTTGTAGATATTGTTGTTGTAGTTGATGTCGTCGTTGTTGGATATGACAGAGAGAAATGGAGAGAGGAGGGGAAGAGAGAGAGGAGGAGAGAAAGACAGACACCTGCAGATCTGCTTCACCACCTGTGTAGTGACTCTCCTGCAGGTGGGGAACCTGGGTTTGAACAGTGGTTCTCATGCAGGTCCTTGCACTTAGCGCCACCTGCGCTTAACCCGCTGCGCTACAGCCGGGCTCCCGCACTGTAATTTCTTAAACACTACACAGAGGCAATAACTCAACTGTCAATCAATTCTGATTCCAGAATTTGGGAGCCCAAATTTTCTCAACGGGGGTGTGTTTTCAGGGACCATAACCTACAGTAAGTAGGCGCGGAGCCTTCTGGGACTTGTAGTTTTCATTTATTGTCACTCACTTATAGTGACAGGGCTTGGCGCAACCCGGAAATACTTGTTCCAGGGGCAGATAGCTAGCTGTGAGGGGGCTCAGAGGTCCGCCTGACCTGGCATCCCCGAGACTCGTGGACGGTTTTGGCCGCCCATCGGCTGGCGCAGGGTCGCCGCCATGTTCGCTGCTTAGTGGCTGGGAGACTGGTGAGGATGGCGGGGGCATGAGCCCAACTGGGCGGGGAGCAGGCTATGCCGGCCTGGAGCCTGGCCACTGCAGGCACATCTTGGGCTATTGTTCTCTGCCCTCTCCCGGAGCTCCAGTTCCCACCAGGGAGAGCTGCATGACTGGCAGTGTCGACGTCTGCCTGAGCTCCTGTCACCCGGCGGGCAGTCAGTTCTCATCTGGTCTGAGGACCCTGTTTTTTTTTTAAAGACCCTGGTGCCCCTGCAGTGTAGACCTACAGGGCCTGGTGTAGCCTGGAGGACTCCTGGGCAATTGGGCCTGAGGTTCTCCCCACTCGCCCAGTGTTGGTAGGTAGCACGCCTCCTTGTAAGGTCCCCAGAGAGGATGCCCCCTGGGCTAGATTGTGTGACAGGGGCGAGGTCACCCCCTGAAATGGTCAGGAATACTCTGGAGGCAGCCTGGCTAGCCACCTTGGAAGCCGCCTGGAAATGTCCCACAGCTCTGCTTTCTTGCTGCTGTTCGGTGTTGCAGCCTTTTTGTTGAATAGTGTTAAGGACCATAGCAGCGCAGCTTCCTCCAGTGCGCTGGACCGGGCCTCGAACCTGCCTCTTGAGCATGGCAAATATCCGAGTCAGCTGTTTCAGAGCCTCCTTGGATACTTATAAATCTGTTTTTTATTTAAAGATGTCCTTCACTCAGTGATCTCTTAAATACTTATTTTAGATCACTAAGCTTTATGCTTTCCTGGTTTGTTAATGACATGGAATATTAGATTCACTATTATTAGATTATTAGTGGTATAATGATTGTAATTGATTATACTTGGAAGTAGAACTTACAGCTGTACTATAAAGGTAATAGAAACCTACCAGACTTTTAAACTAAGAGAAGTTAAGAACAATGATAAAAAATAATAATAAGTGAACTGGGACTGGTTGGTGGCGCACCTGGTTAAGTGCACATAGCACCAAGCTTAAGGCCCAGGGAATACTCTCGAGTGGTGAAGCAGGTCTACAGGTGTCAGGTTTTTCTCTTTTCTACCTCTTCCTTCCCTCTCAATTTTCTCTGTCCTATCCAACAAAATAGAAAAAAAGGAAAAACTGGCCGCTGGAAGTGTTGTATTCACAGTGCTGGCACCAAACCCCAGTAGTAACCTTGGTGGGAAATAAACTAAGGGAGAATTTCGTATGTTCCAGGTGCAAAGTGCTGCACAGCAAGTAGAAGATAAATTTGTTTTTGATTTGCCTGATTATGAAAATATCAACCACGTGGGGAAAACCACGGTCTTCCTCTCCTCCATAACCTCTGTCTTACTAATAAATAAATAATTTAGCTTTTGAGAAAAAGTACAGAAATTGAGTTGATTTCCATTTAACATTCTCCAAGAATGATGCTTCTTTTAAAGTATTGATATTATGAAATTGTGAGTATATGTTAGAAGTGGGTATATGTATTTATAGCCTCTGGTATACCATCAAGATCTGTTGGACTATTTATACATTTTTTTCTTTTTTTTTTTAGGGAAGATACCAGTATTTTAGGAATTTTTATGCAAGGAGACTCCGTAATACAGTGTCTGCTTTCATTTTCTTGATTGTAGTTTTCTCATATTTGATAGGACAGGGAGAAATTGTGATGGGGTGGGAAAAAGACATCTGCATCACTGCCTTACTACTCCTGAGCCGCCCCCCTCCCCAAGTGGGGACTGAGAGCTTGAACCTGGGTCCTTGTGCATGGAAATGTGTAATCTAAGTGTGCCACCACCCAGCCCCTGATGTGTACATTTCTTAACTCTGCTCAGAACGTGTTAGTTGTCATGTTTCAAAAAGCTTTGTTGATAGAATTGCACTTGGTAGCGAGTCCTGAGTTAATCTACTGTGAATTCAGTTTGAGATTATTTTTTAAAAAATGTATTTATTCCCTTTTGTTGCCCTTCTTGTTTATTGTTGTCGTTATTATTGTTGTTGTCGTCATTGTTGGATAGGACAGAGAGAAATGGAGAGAGGAGGGGAAGACAGAGAGGAGGATAGAAAGATAGACACCTGCAGACCTGCTTCACCGACTGTGAAGTGACTCCCCTGCAGGTGGGGAGCTGGGGCTCGAACTGGGATCCTTATGCCGGTCCTTGTGCTTTGCGCCACCTGCGCTTAACCCACAGCGCTACAGCCCAACTCCCTGAGATTATTTTTAATACTTGGATTTTGAAAAGGAGTTTTGTGATGAAATTTTTTTCAGTTAACAGTATTTAAGCTCATAAAACTCATTGGCTATGATACTCCCACAGCTCAACGTTTGATGAAATTAAATTTTTATTTTTACA
The DNA here is from genome assembly GCF_950295315.1 of Erinaceus europaeus. Classification (NCBI taxonomy): domain Eukaryota; kingdom Metazoa; phylum Chordata; class Mammalia; order Eulipotyphla; family Erinaceidae; genus Erinaceus; species Erinaceus europaeus. Next base: position 49,500,869 of record NC_080178.1, on the reverse strand, counting down.
TCTACATTATAACTCTTTTTAGTATTTTATTTATTTATTTGTTGGATAGAGACAGAAATTGAGAGAGAAGGGAGAGATAGAGGAGGGGGGGGGACATTGGTAGCATTGCTTCATCACTTGTGAATTCCCTCCCTGTAGCTGAGGACTGGAGGCTTGAACCCAAGTCCTTGTGTACTGTCATATGTACTCTACTGTTGTGCTACCACCCAGCTCCTGAATTACATTTTCAGACTGATGCTTGAATAGTCTGGGAATGATGATTAAAAACTAGGATGGGGCTGGGGAATCCTGGCGTTCTCTTAGCAGGTTGAGTGCATATGGTGCAAAGTGCAAGGACTGGCTTAAGGATCTCAGTTTGAGCCTGGCTCCACATCTGCAGGTGGGTGGCTTCACAAGTAGTGAAGCAGGTAGGCAGATGTTTATCTTTCTCTCCCCCTCTCTGTCTTCCCTCCCTCTCTGGATTTCTTTCTATCTTAAAAATAACTTGGTTGGGGAGCCAGGTGGTAGTATACTGGGTTAAGCACATGTAGTGTAAAGTACAAGGACTCATGCTGTGATCCCAGAGTCTCCTGCAGGTGGAGTCGCTTTGCAAGCTGGGAAGTAGATCTGCAGGTGTCTTTCTCTCCTCCTCTCTACCTTTCCTCAAATTTTTTCTGTTCTATTCAACAGCAGTAGTAACAACAATAACAGCAGCAGCAGTGGACAAAAGATGGCCACCAGGAGCATTCAGTTTTTAGGTAGTGTTAGTACGATCCCCAGAGATAACCCTGGAAGCAAAAAGAAAGAAACAAACAAAAAACTGGGATAGGTGGGTCTTGGAAGGTGCCTGCTTTGCCATAGGATTCACTCAGAATCCAGATCTGTCACACAGCACTGAGGGAAGCTTCAGTGAGTGCTGCTGTGGTGTGTGGCTCACTTGCTCTCTTTCTCTTTCTCACACCCTCCCCACCCTCCCACCCCCCACCCCCACTTTGCCTTTCCCTTTCTGTCTGGGAAAAAGATAAACAGAAAGTTATCACAGACCTGTGAAAATCCCGGAAAAAAACAAAACAAAAAACTAGCATGGGACTAATCTTGAGAATGTAAAATGAAAGGTTCACTATTTCAAAACAGGAAGGAACTTTATTCCCTTCCTTTCTACCTCCAACAAAAGTCTGTCTTATTTTATTATTTTTTTGCGTATATTTCTCTCGTAGGTATGATGTGGTAGCTACAGAATTTGGGATCTTTAAATGAATCTTTTCCTATTTTGTCTTTAGGTTGCGTCTTCTTCCTAACGTGCATGAGACATTTAACTGAAAACTCAGTACAAATAATGAACTACTGGAAGTTTATAAAGAGTTTTATAGAGATTCTTTGCTTTTGTAAGTACATATGAATGCATATAAGCACATATCAGGAAGTGTTAACAAGGTTAAACATTTTTTTTTGTTTTATTTTTGAAACTGCCAGGTAGTGCTATTAGTTACTATTAGTGTGGTATAAGTACTGTATGTCTGTTTGCTATAACTTGATTTTTAAACTGTCTATACTGTGAAAGCTTAGGGAAATACTTGGAATTTATATTTAAGTTACAGAAGAAAAAATGATCTGAATTTGTGGTTAAGACTGTGTTGTTTATCTTTTTTTAAAATATTTATTTAATTTATTTATTCCCTTTTGTTATCCTTGTTGTTTTATTGTTGTGGTTATTATTGTTGTTGTAGTTGTCGGATAGGACAGAGAGAAATGGAGAGAGGTGGGGAAAACAGAGAGGGGGAGAGAAAGATAGATACCTGCCGACCTGCTTCACAGCCTGTGAAGCGACTCCCCTGCAGGTGGGGAGCCGGGGGCTCAAACTGGGATCCTTGCGCCAGACTGTGTTGTTTATCTTATTCCTCAAGAATATCTACTCTTTATTTGCATGTATGCTTCAAAGTGATGACTGTTTTTGGGATATTCATATCACAGATAAGCAGGTTTCAAAGAAAACAAACGGTGCACTGGTTGAAACAGATCTATGAATGGTATCGTTTCTAAAGTGTTCAGTGGGCTTGGATGGGATAAAAGTGGGAGAATGCCAACTGCGTTTGGTAGTAGTTAGAATCATCAACTAGTAACATCTGCACCTTCAAGTGGAGAGGGAGCTTTTAGGATGGCATGATAGGGTTATTTTTGGAAAGTCTTGAAGATCAAGTAGATTTGATGGCGTACAGGATTGCACACTCCAACATGAGGTCCTGAGTTTAATCCCTGGCATCACGTGTGGTAGAGTGATGCTCTGGTTCTTTCTCATTGATAAATATTTAAGTAAATAAATGTTGAGTTGAGTTGTGTTATAGCCACACTGGGGGAGGGGTTTCTATTTTTTTTCCCTTCTGGTGGGCACATATTTGAGCAAGACTATATTCATATTGGTGTTTAAGGAAAACTTGTCTGGGATGACTTGAAGAATCTTGCTTAGGTTAGAGTCAAAGGGTAATAGATGCTGACTGTGCAATGTGCCACTGCAAAATTTTCCTGTGTATTAGCTATGTTATATTTTAAAATCAACCTTTTGATGTGGTGCTATTGATATCTCCTGTTTCAAGAGACTGAGTTACAAGAAGTTTAGTATGTTGTTTAGACAACCCACTGATTTGTGGGCAGTAAACAGTCATACTTTGAAGAGCAGCACCATGCCTCATTCAACAAGTTCCAACTGCTGGAAATTTGGGGGTGGCCTCCTATTTCCTTAGCGTTTCACCAGCAATGCTGCAACAAGTGTTCTTGCATGTGTCTTTGCACATATTTTGTAGCACTGTTTTTCTGTAGAAGGAACTAGAAGTGAAACTGAATCCCTGGATTAAAATGCCCTTTAAACAAATGGTATGGGAGGCCTGGAGAAAGGGTACTGAGTGGCTGTGGATAATGGATCACTCTTGTTATGCAGTGTGAGAGGGGGAGAGAAAAAAAGACACCTGCAGACCTCCTTCACTACCTATGAAAGGACTCCCCTGCAGGTGGGGAGCTGGGGGCTGAAACCTGGATCCTTAGGTTGGTCCTTAAGCTTTGGGCCATGTGCGCTTAAACCAGATGCGCTGCTGCCCGACTCCTCATGCAGAAGCTTTTTAATATGATGTAGTCCCATAGGTTTATTCTTGCCTTAGTCTTCTTTATAATTGGATTTATTTCATTGAGGATGTCTTTAAACATTACGTGGAAAGATGTTCTGCCAATATTTTCCTCTAAGTATCTGAAAGTTTCTGGTCGAACATCCAAGTCCTTGATCCACTTGGAATTTACTTTTGTGTTTGGTGAAATATAGTGGTTCAGTTTCATTCTTCTGCATGTTTCAACCCGGTTTTTCCAACACCATTTGTTGAAGATACTGTGCTTTCCCCATTTAATAGTCTGGGCCCCTTTGTCAACGATTAGATGTCCACAGGTATGGAGGCTCACTTTTGGGCTCTCAATTCTAATCCACTGGTCAGTGTGTCTGTTCATGTTCCAGTATCAAGCAGTTTTGATGACAATGGCCCTATAATACAGTTTGAAATCTGTGAGTGTGATGCCTCCGGTTCTGTTCTTTTTTCTCAAGATTGTTTTGGCAATTCTAGGTCTTCTCTGGTTCCAGATAAACATTTGTCGCCTTTGTTCTATTCTCCTAAAAAATGTGTTTGGGATCTTGATGGAGATATCATTAAATTTGTAGATGACTCTGGGTAGTATATTCATTTTGATGATGTTAATTATTCCAACCCATGAACATGGAATATATTTCCACTTCTTTGTGTCTTTTTCAATTTCCTTGAGTAGTGACTCATAATTTTCAGTGTACAAGTCTTTCACTTCTTTGGTTAGGTTTACTCCTAGATATTTTATTGTTTTTGTTGCTATAGTAAAAGGAATTGATTTCTGGATTTCAATTTCTTCTATTTTAGTGTTAGCATACAGGAATGCCACTGCCTTTTGAATGTTAATTTTATAGCCTGATACCTTACTGTATGTCCTGATGATTTCCAAAAGCTTCTTGCTAGATTCCTTAGGTTTGAGTTCTTTTTTTTTGAAGGTTTTGTAGAATTCATTTGTTAAACCATCTTGCCCTGGTCTTTTATTCTTGGGAAGGTTATAATAACTGTTTCAATTTTGTTAGCTGTGATCGGCCTGTTCATATTATTTAGTTCCTCTTTATTTAATTTTGTATGTTTGTAGGTATCTAAGAAGTTGTCCATTTAGTCCATGTTCTCTAACTTGGTGGCATATAGTTGTTCATAGAAACCTCACATAATATGTTGAATTTCTGCTGTCTTTTTTGGTATCTCTTCTTCAATTTACAATCTGATTTATTTTGGTCTTCTCCCTTTTTTTTTTTCTTCAATTTTGTTAGTCTGGCTAAAGGTTTGTGGATTTCGTTTACTCTTTTGAAGAACCTACATTTACTTTCATTGATCTTTTTTTATAGTTTTCTTATTTTCAGTGTTATTTATTTCTGCCCTAACTTTAGTGATTTCTGTCCTTCTGATTGTTTTAGGTTTCCTTTATTCATCTTTTTCTAGGTCTTATTAAGGTGTGAAGTCAGGCTGTTTCTTTGTGCTTTTTCTTGTTTCCTAATGTGTGCTTGTATGGCTGTCAGCTTCCTTTTCAGTACTTCCTTAGCTGTATCCCAAATGTTTTGATAGCTTGTGTCTTCATTTTCATATAGTCTCGAAATATTTTTATTTCTTCCTTTATTTCCTCTTTGTCCCTGTAGTTGTTAAGTAGTGTACTGTTGAGCTTCCACATTTTGGGACCATTAGTCATTTTTTTCTTGATTGTTAAGTGTTTCATACCACTGTGGTTTGAGAAGATGCTTGGAATGATTTCAGTGCTCTTGAATTTGCTGATGCTGTCTTTGTGGCCTAAAATGTGGACTGTCCTTGAGAATGACCCATGTGGACTTGAGTAGAATGTGTATTTGTTTCTTGTGGTGAAAGACTCTGAATATGTCCAATAGTTCTAGATGATTTATCTCTTCATTTAGCACCTTCATTTCTTTTATTTATTTATTTATCTATTTATTTAGTTGTTTTTTATTGATACAGTTATTATTGTTATTGATGTCATCATTGTTAGATAGCATAGAGAGAAATAGAGATATTGTGGAAGACAGAGAGAGACAGAAAGACACCAGCAGACCTGCTTCACCACCTGTGAAGTGACTCCACTTCGGGTGGGGAGTCGGTAGCTTAAACTGGGACCCTTATGTTGGTCTTTGCACTTTGCACTACTTGCACTTAATCTGCTGCACAACCGCCCATCTCCCTATCTCCTTCACTTCCTTAGTGATTTTCTACCTGTATGATCTGTCATGTTGAGAGAGTGGGGTGTTGGATACCCCAATATTACTGTGTTGTTGTCTGTATATTATTGTACCTCTTTTAGTACATGTTTGATGTATTTAGATGACTTCTCAATAAGTGCATAAATGTTAATAATGTTAAATCCTCTTGATTGATTGAGTTAGGTAGTGTCCATCCATATCTTTTTAAATTTTATTCATTTTAAAATCTATCGTGTCAGATATGATAATAGCTGTTCCTGCTCTTTTTTGTGTGCCCTTGGCTTGTATGATAGTTTTCCATCCTTTCACTTTGTATGTGTTTGTCTTGTCGAATTAGGTGGGTTTCGTATAGACAACATATAGTTGGGTTCTGTTTTCTGATCCATCTTCATACTCAATGCCTTTTAATATGTGAATTTAGGCCATTGACATTTATTGATATCATATGCTGAAATTATTTTAACATCATTATTGTAGATTGTTAGAGTGTTCTGATAGATGGCATGTTTATGGTGGTCTGACTGTTTATAGGAGGACTTTCAGAACTTATTTCAGGGCAGGTTTGGTGATAGTTGATTCTTTCAACTATTGCTTGTCTGAGAAGGTTTTTATGCTTCCATCTAATCTGAATGGCAGTCTAGCAGGATACAGTAGTCTTGGTTGAAGCCTTTGTCATTAAGCAGTTGATAGATATCTTGTTATTCTCTTTTGGCCTGCAGTGTTTGTGTGGAGAAGTCTGCTGCTAATCTTATGGGTTTTCCTCTGTAGGTGACTCTATGTTTTTCTCTTTCAGCCTTCAGGATCCTTTCTTTATCCTTTTTCCTTTCCATTCTAAATATCATGTGTCTTGTTGTCTTTAAGTGTGTGTTGATTCTGTTTGGGACCCTCTGGGCTTCTTGAACTTTTATGTGTGTAGAGTAGGGAAGTTCTCAGCTACCATTTACTGAAGAATGCTTTCTTCCCTTCCTCCTCTTCCTCTGGTAAGCCAATAATACATATATTATTATTATTCTAATTTTTTAATTATTTATTTATAAAAAGGAAACATTGACAAAACCATAGGATAAGAGCAACCAACTTCACACAATTCCCACCACCAGAACTCTGTATGACATCCCCTCCCCTCCCCTGATAGCTTTCCTATTCTTTAACCCTCTGGGATTATGGACGCAAGGTCAATATGGACTACAGAAGGTTGAAGGTCTGGCTTCTGTAATTGCTTTTCCACTGAACATGGGCATTGACAGGTCCATCCATACTCCCAGCCTGTCTCTTTCCTTAATGAGGAAGGACTCTGGGGAAGAGGAAATGCTAAAATCTGCCAGGGGCCAGCCCCAGCACGTCTCAGGGATCCCAAAGGAGGGGTGTTGGCCAAGAATGAGAGATGAGTGAGTTGATGCTGAATCAAGCTCAGGCCGACATCTCTGTCATGCTCAAGCAGAACTTTATTTTTATAGTCTCATAAGGCATAGATCATTAATACAGAAATCACCAAGGTATAGATTATTAAAACAAAAATCACCAAGTAAGCACAGCACAGGTAGGGAACACCTGCTTTGTGGAATATTCACATTCCAGGGGCACTTTTCTCCCTACAGATCACATCACAGTTTCTAGGTCTTTTGTTATTTCCTAAACCTGTGTGCTAGTCAGATGTCCTTTTGATTAAGATTAATATTCTCCCTATTATGTATGTTTATGCCATCCTCTTGCCCCTAGGCATCGAAAGCTGTGGTTCATAGAAAATTCAAGCTTGTTATGTTTCTAGGGTCCTTAAACTAATTGAACAGCCCATTTTTCATATAATCTGTTCCATTGTTTGATCAAGGAGTTTTGTTTTGTTCCTTACTGAGAAGGCAGCAAGGTGATACTTAATTTTACCCCATAAAATTAAGCTCGCTTTTTTGTATGCTTATTATGTGACCTAGATTCTCATGTACTATTCCTGTATAAGGAAGTGGGAGCATGGTGAGTGGTAGCTTAAAAGGCCCATTGTATGTATCTAGGCAGGTACCTTAACTTTCCATTTATTAGTTAGGCTATGTAAGGTGCCCCCTCCACTGTGGGAACCACCAATCTTTCTCTATGTTTTAGGGGGACTACTAAAGGAAGTGGTGTAGATAAATGGGGAAACAGTTCTTCCTCTTGGAGTCTCCTGAAAAATTCTGCATTACTGATATTCCTTGTTCCATTATGATCAATCTTACAGGGTACAATGCAGGTTTTGTCATTACTTTTGTTATTGATCAGGCTCTGAGCCTGGCCATAGGTAAATATTATTAAGACCACACAGAGCTTAATCCCAAGACCTATACATGGCAAAAGGCAAGATGGTTTCAGTTTGGCCTGGAGAGTCCAGCCTAGCTGAACTTCCTGCAAAGCTGGTAGTGTGTCAAGCAGGTCGCATGATAGTGCCTGTGCCATCTCCCCCTCTTTTATTTTGTAAATGAAACTTTCATGTTTCATTGAAATGGCTTTGATGCTGTGCCTTAACACTCACTGAGCTCTTATGGTTGTTTTTGCTTTAATTTTAACTATGATTAATTATCCCTAAGCAAGCTTCCTGGAGTAGCTATTGTTTCTAAAAGGTGAGTTTTTATGAAGCAAATTAACAGTCTGCCCCTTTTCTATAAGCTTCTCAAGGCCGTGGGAAGAACCCACTGCTCTCTATATTTCCCTCTAACCTTTTCTGCTAGGGGTGTAGGTACTGGGATGATAAAGGGGCGGGGGGAGCTAGGAATTGCCTTACAGACAGCTTATCTGATAATTGGCCCATTGCTGTTTTGGACCTCTTTAGTCTGGGGGTCTTTAAGGGGTTGTTTTTTGTTAAAGAGCATTCTCCTTAGGAACTTGCTATTTTCTCAGTTGTCATTTGGAAATTAACCAATAAATCTTATAAAATAGCCAATAATACCCAATATTAATATCATGATTAGTGGAACAAAAAGGCAGAGTGGTTTCGGTTCATTCCAGGGCCACTCACCTTGCAGAGGCCCCCCACCATGCTTGGATCTTGTCAGATAGCTGGTGTGACTTCGCCTTCCCTAAAAACTGGTCCTTAAAGTCTTTAAAACCATTCTTCCCTCAGAGTTAACATTGAAAATCTTTTATCTGATACTTGCTCTCATTCATTGATTTCTCTCTTTTTATTCTGTCAACTTCCAGCTATACTAATTTAATACAATTTAGAAAAAGCTACTTTTTATGGTGGGGGAAATGTTATGTGATGATTTGTATTTTTATTTAGCAATATGGTAAAAACTCGTTCTTTACAGTTAAAAAAGCAAACTTTCAAATAATAACACACACACATATATATGTATGTATATATATATATACATACATATATATACATATATATATATATATTTAAGCTAGAACACTGCTCAGCTATGGTTATGGTGGTGTAGAGGATTAATTCTGGGCAAATAAAAATTATTCTGGGCAAATAAAAATTATAAAAATACATTTATTGGGAGTCAGGCGGTAGCGCAGTGCGTTAAGCACACGTGGCGCAAATCGCAAGGACCGGCTTAAGGATCCCAGTTCGAGCCCCAGCTCCCCACGTGCAGGGGAGTCACTTTACAGGTGGTGAAGCAGGTCTATAGGTGTCTATCTTTCTCTCCCCTTCTCTGTCTGAACTACTCTGCAAGGACTACTGAGCATCATTCTGGTACATGTGAAACTAGGGATCAAGATTTCGGACCTTATGCTTTCAAGCCCAGTATTTCATTCCCGACCCCACCTAGCAAGCCACTTAATTTATTAATTAACATGAAACTGAGAGAACAGAGCATTGCTCCGGCAATCCATGCATTGAACTCAAGTCCTCATGCTTAAGACTCCAACACTCTTAGCCATCTCCCAGTCTGCTTCAGAACTGATTTTTAAAGGGTTGAGTTTATTCCATAGGTGGTAGACCATTATATTCACATGACAGAAGCCACAGTGCCACTCCAGTAGGTGTGTGTGGCACTGGGAATTGAATCAGGAGCCTCCTGCATGTAAGTCCTGCACTCTACCAATGGAGCTATTTCCCTGACTGCTTATATCAGAACTTTACTGCATTTACACTGGAAGTTCTTACTTATTTATGAATTAATTTATATGGACCCCAGTTAGGCTTGAAATATGTGTATATGTTCTTTTTTTTTTTCCAGGAGAAGGGAGCCAGCATCCTTTTGGAGCCATGAATATGGTGTGGACTCCATCTGTTGCTCAGATTGGAATTTCAGTGGAATAACTGGATAGCGTGGCTCAGCAAACTCCTGTAGGCAATGCTGCTGTGTCCTCAGTTGACTCCTTCACTCGGGTAATGTCATCTTATTTCCTTACTCCTTTAAAAAACAATATATACTTTAAAAATAAGCCTGGTGGGGAGTCGGGTAGTGAGTTAAGCACACGTGGCACAAAGTGCAAAGGCTTGCATAAGGATACCGGTTCGAGCCCCCGGCTTCCCACCTGCAGGGGAGTCACTTCACAGGCAGTGAACCAGGTCTGCATGTGTCTATCTTTCTCTCCCCTTCTCTGTCTTCCCATCCTCTCTCCATTTCTCTCTGTCCTATGTAACAATAATAATAACTACATCAACAATGAAAAATAAGGACAACAAAAGGGAAAATAAATAAATATAAAAAATTTATATAGTAAAAAATAGCCTGGTACTGGAAAGTTAAAAAAATGAAGGTGGATATATGACATTAATTACTGACTTTATGAATGCTTTTAGTTTATTTGTATATGCTTAAGTATCTTAGTATTTGTAAATGTTTTGATGAGTTTTTTTTAACATTTATTTGTATGTGTGCTAGAACAAGAGAATTCTGTTTATAGTGATTTCTATGACATTTAGGCTTAACTATTATACTTTACATATATGTTCTAAATTTTAAAAATTATTTTATTTATTTTATTTTTGACAGAGTTGCAGAGAGAGAAAGACACAGAGAAACACCAGAGCAAGACACAGCTCTGGCTTATTGTGATGCGGGGGACTGAACCTGGGACTTTGGAGCCTCTTTGCATAACCATTATCCTACTTACTTTTTTTTTTCTCTACATTTTACTTACTGATGAGAGCATATGGATGAGAGAGAGCGAGAAAACAAGAAAATCTTTGGTGTATATAGTGCCAGTGCTCAATCTCAGACCCTCTGTGCACACAGGTCTGATGCTATCAGGTTCATCCTCACTACTTCCATTTTTTTTAAGATAAAATATTGGGCTATAAGTAGTTTAGCAATCTACACAACAGACTTTCATGTAAAAGGCCCCAGAGGTCCAGAGCTGAGCAGTTCTCTGTTTTTTTTTTTTTTTTTAAAACCAGAGCACTACTCAGTTCTGGCTTATGGTGGTGTGGGGGATTGAACCTGGGACTTTGGAGCCTCAGGCATGAGAGTCTCTTTGCATAACCATTATGCTATTTACCCTCTTCCCTGCTTTCTTTTTTAAATATAATTTATTTAATTGTTTTCCCTTTTGTTGCCCTTGCTTTTTATTGTTGTAGTACTTATTATTGTTGTTATTGATGTCATCATTGTTAGACAGGCAGAGAGAAATGGACAGAGGAGGGGGAGACAGAGAGGGGGAGAGAAAGACAGACACCTGCTTCATTCACTGCCTGTGAAATGACTCCCCTGCAGGGTGGGGAGCCGGGGGCTCGAACTGGGATCCTTATGCTGGGTCTTGTACTTTGCGCCATGTGTGTTTAACCACTGCGCTACCAACCGACTCCAAGCAGTTCTCTTCTTAAAAAGAGAAAAGCAAAATTACACATATGGTCCACTGCCCTTCCGTTTCCCTCCTTATATCTGTTCTGTGTCTTTTTTTTATGATAAGACATTTATTTATTTATTTATTTATTTATTTATTTATTTATTCTGCCTTCAGGGTTATCACTGGGACATGGTTCCTGCACTACAAATCCACTGCTCTTGGAGGTCATTTTTCCCATTTATGTTGCCTTTGTTATTATTATTGTTGGATAAGATAGAGACATCGAGAAGGGAGGGGAAGACAGAGAGGGAGAGAAAGGTAGATACCTGCAGACCTACTTCACCACTTGTGAAGCGACACCCAAAACGCCACCACCACCACCACCACCACCCTCCCCCCTTGCAGGTGGGTACCCTGGAACTTGAACCGGGATCCTTATGTAGTCCTTGTGCTTTGCCCCATGTGCGATTAACCTGCTGTGCTACCACCCTACTCCCTTGATAAGACCTTTTTATCTGTGTTCCAGTGGATAGTGGCATTACTTCTAGATCTGGAATCTGTACCATAAATCAGTACATTTATCTATGTGTGTGAGTTTCTTTGTATTTGAAATGCCTGGAAGCATTTGTCCTGTGATCCTAGTGCCTTCTGGTATGTCGATTACATGGAGCAGTCTGCAGCCTAGAGGAGGGCTCACACCAAGCTGGCACCTTGATCTTGAACTTGCAGTCTCCAGAATTGTGAGAAATCTTGTGTTACCATCTACCCAGTCTGAGGTCATTTGTGATAGCAGTTGAATGGGAAAAGATACACTGACACTTATTTTTTTATTAATAAATGTCATATATATATATATATATATATATATATATATATTAACCCAGGAAAGCTAAATTCTGGTAATATGCCAAGTTATCTTCTGTTAAGTTCAGTTATTAATAGAGAGCTCAGCTAGCGTTTAGGCAGTTTAGATTTGGAGAATACTGAAGAAACTAAATTTCTCCTGTTATCTCTTCTGAAAGGTGAAGGAAACCCAAAGAGCTCATGCAGAAAGGCATCTTAGCAGTTTTATTGTGACTGGATTTGGGAAAGGCAAATTCAATGAGCTGTCATAGAAGACAAGGTATGAATGAATACGAGTAAACAGTATGTGTAAGGCAAGAAATAGTCTCCATTTTCTGGATCCAATACATTAGAAAACATAATACAGTTTGCAGCTGGTGTCCCAGTACCCCCCAGAGTACTTTTTTCCAAATCTGTCTTTAAAAATATAAATTTATCTTTATTTTACTTGTTAAAAGAGAGAACCAGAGCCTCACTCCAGCATGTACACTACCATGTACTGACTGAACTTGGAGCCTCATGCTTGAGTCCAACAATTTCGCCACTGTGTCAGCTCCTGGATCACCTTTTATTTTTATTTATTTTTTTCACCAGAGCTTTATTTAGCACTGGTTTAAAGTGGTTCCAGAGATTCATTGGGACCCCAGAGCCTCAGACATAAGAGTCTTTTGCAATGAGGATCCTGGTTAGGGACCCTGGATTCCCACCTGCAGGGGAGTCGCTTCACAGGCGGTGAAGCAGGTCTGCAGGTGTCTGTCTTTCTCTCCCCCTCTCTGTCTTCCCCTCCTCTCTCCATTTCTCTCTGTCCTATCCAACAACAACAACATCAATAATAACTACAACAATAAAACAAAGAGGGCAACAAAAGGGAATAAATAAATATTAAAAATGAAAAAAAAAGTCTTTTGCATAACCACTATGCAATCTCCTAACCCAAATTTCCCTTTCCAGTGTTTTTTATGCAACCAAAAACACACAGTACAGTCTTTTGTGAGTCCCTTCCTTCATTTAGCATGTTTTCCCGATTTACTCATTTTCAGCATGTATAATACATATTTTTTGCTAAAAAATATTTTTTCCATTTCATGATTAAGCCACATTTCCCTCAGTGGAACTGGGGCCTCATTTATATGTAATTTCATTGTTCTTAGATTGATTTTTCATTCAGCTAGAAAGGGGGAGAGACAGACGATTCCAGAGCTGCCCCTGTTTCCATGTCACCTTGTACTTGGTGCCAGTGCTTGAGTCCCACCCACACAATTAGACAAGGCATGTCCCCTAGATCGTGAGCTGTCTCTCTAGATGGATAGACCGCATTTTAGCCATACTTTTGGGTTGATTGCATCTTTGGCTGTTATGAGTAATGTTGCTGTGTATATTCATATACAAGGTTTATTTTATTTTTTTGTTTTTGTTTTGTCCTCTCTGGGGCTTCACTTTTCTGTAAAGAAAGGGACAGATACCACAGCAACAAAACGTTCCTCAGTGTGATAGTGCTCCCATGTGGTGTAGCAGTAGCTCAAACCTGGGTGGTGCACCTGGCAAAGCAGACACCCTCCCAGGTAAAGTATCTCACTGTCCCCTGTATACATGTTTTTTTAATGGGCATGTGCTGTCCTTTCTCTGGCATATATTTTCAAGAATAGAATTATAGGTTCTCTATGCCTAACTTTAAAAATATTTTTGTTAGTGATTTAATATTGATTTACAAAATTATAAGATAACAGGAGTATAATTCCATGCTTTTCCCATTGCCAGTGTTTTCTGTCCCCATGCCCTCCATAGGATACTGCATTTGTTCTCCCAAGATCACAAATATAGGTTGACTATTATTTGTACAACTGTCAGTCTCTCTCTATATATATATTTCCCCATTTTCCCTATGATCTTGCTTCCTCTTCCTTTCTAAGTCACACTTAATACTTGTGAGTCCCCCCCCTTTTTTTCTTTTTCTCTTTCTTTTCCTTCTCTCTCTGGTTCCTGATGAAATTGGAGTTCAGAGCCCTGTAGTCACCTTTCCCTGACATTTACCCCTCTGGGAGTATGGACCAAAATTCTTTATGGGGTACAGAAAATGGAAGTTCTGGCTTCTGTAATTGCTTCTCCACTGGACATGGACATTGGTATCTTGTGTTGGGTTTTTGGTTTATTTATTAAAAAGAGAGAAAGAACAGCATTACTCTCCCATACTTGACGCCAGGTCACAAAACCATTGCACCACAAATGCAAAGTCCTATACTCTACCTGCACAGCTACCTTTCATCACAGATTTTGTTGTAAGAGTTATAGGAATAAATTCTATATGGAGGCCAGGTAGTGACATGCCAGGTAGGGCACAAAGACCTGAGTTCAAGCTCCTAGCCTTGACTAGCTCAGAGGAGTGCTGCAGGTATCTCTCTTTTTCCTTCCCACTCTATTCCCCCATCTCCCCCCCCCCCTCTCTCACACACACACACACACACACACACACACACACACACACACACACACACACACACAGGTTTTCATAGCTCTTGGCCCAGTAAAATAGAATAGTTTACATACATATGGCCCACAAGGAAATGGACTGGGAACACTGGTGCAGAGAGCATCTTGATCTCTCTTGACACTAGTGCCACTTTATCACTTGTGTCCCTCACCTCCCAGAGCAGAGGTTTTCCCTAGAAATTGCTTCACTCCAGCCCCTCCATCAGGACTATTGCTAGGGGTGAAGACACAGTTTTTACATAGTTTTCTTCCATCAGCCAACAAGATATTTCATTAATGTGCATGTACAGAGTGAGTGGGCTTAGGACACTAAGGAGAGTGAGATGACCTTTTTCATGCAAAACCAAAGAGGAAGAGAGAGACTTGGGAGTCAAGAGTTCTCCTCAGGGAGGCACACAGGAAGCTGGGTTTCACCAGGAGCACAGGCACTCAAGGCAGGGGTAAGAACTCTGGGGAAACTCAGTGGAGAGCCATGCTGGCAACAGAAACTCTTCTTCCTTCTAGTGAAGTCAACACTCTTCCTGGGATCTGGTGCCTCCCAAAGAATGACCCACACCCTCTAGCTGACTGATACAAATATGGGATATAAAGTATGTGATGACTGTGTTAAGAAGATAATAAAGGACAGATGGGGTGGGTGGTAGGATAGGTAACATATGGTTATGCAAAGAGATTCTGATGCCTGAGACTCCAAAGTCTTAGATTCAGTCCCTTGCACCACCATAAACTAGAGCTGATCAGTGCTCTGGTAAGAAAGAATAAAATGACAGTGTGATAATAAAATAAAAATTTAAGTCTTCCATCTCTACTTCTCATCAGCAAGGCAGTCACTTTGCAACTAAGTGGGTTACTGTCAGTGAGAGACACATAATAGGGATAAAGTATTGTTTCCCAGGACTGCTAATACAGTTTATACAAAAGTGCTTGTAACTATACAGCATAGCACAAATTATGTGTTATGACAATTATAACGAGTACCTATGATGTCATTTCAGTTGTCCTGATGATAAAAATGATCTTTTATGCTTCTTTTTACTGGGTGGTTAGATGTATAGATGAATTGATAGAAAGATTAGACATACAGAAAGTTATATTCATAGTTAGGGAGACAACATAGTGGCTTTGCAAAAGATTTTCATGCTTGATGATCTGAAGTCCCAGGTTTAGTCCTGAGCACCACCATAAGCCAGAGCTGAGCAGCACTCTAATCTTTCTGTATCTCTATTTTTCTCTCCCATTAAAATAAAATAAAATATTAAAAAAGAGGTCCTATTTATGAACATTCCCTGTTACATAACAAATTACAAAAACTTTTCTTCATCATCTTTGTTCAGGTGAAAGCAAAACTATCAGCCATGCAAGTTAGACTGTGACTGTGGTATGCAGTATATCAGCAATTTCAGAATATGGTACAAAACTTTTTAAAAATTTTTTATGAGAGGGATAGGGGAGAGAGAAAGAACCAGACATCACTGGTACATGTGCTACCGGGGATCGAACTCAAGACCTAACGCTTGAGAGTCCAACACTTTACCTAGTAGGCTAAATCCCATACCACTGGTACAGAACATTTTAACAAGTATCAAGTTATGACTAATTACAAGATAAATTATTAGTTAGAACTATAATTTACAGAGGATGGGCTGTGTTGCATCTGGTTGTGCACATGTTACAATGTGTAAGGACCTGGATTCAAGTCCATGGTCCCCACCTGCAGGGGGAAAGGTTTACAAGTGCTGAAGCTGTGTTGCAGGTTTTTCTCTCTCCCTCTCTATTTCCTTCTTCCATGTCCACTTCTCTTAGTCTCTATTCAATAATAAAAAATATTTTACAAAATGAATTAGAGAGTGGGAGTAAATAGCAAAATGGTTATGCAAAGAGACTCTCATGCCTGATGCTCCAGAGTCCCAGGTTCAGTCCCGCACACCACCATAATCCAGAACTGAGTACTGCTCTGGTAAAAAAAAAAAGAATTGTAATTTACAGATATAGAAATTGAGAGATGGAGAGATAGCATAATAGTTATGCAGAGACTCTCTTCCATGAGGTTTTAAAATTCCAGTTTCAGTTCCCCATACACAAGCCAGAACTGTATTAAATAAAATTAAAAAAAAAAAAAAACTTGAAAGGCAGACATGACAAATGAGCAGCAGAGAAAGGAAGAAAAAGTTTACTCTTCTTAGATTTTAAGTTGATTTAGAATCTGTGACTCCTCCAGACGCAACCTATGTAACAGGATAACATCTGTGCAAATCATATATCTAAATGCAGGTTTATATTCAAAATGATAACTTAAAGGAACTCATGGAACTCAAAGAGTCTGACACCAAATAACTCAAGTTTGTAAATAGGCAAAACCACTGACCAGATATTCCTCCAAAGAAGATCTACAACAGGATTGTGGGAAAAGTTGAGTACTCACCAGAGAAATGCAAGCCAAAACCTCAGTACCTGCTAGAGTAGATATTATTCAAGCAGAAATGAGTGCTGAGAGGAGAAGAAATCAGAGGCCCTGGGTGTACTGTTGATGGGTAGGTAAAGTGGAGCAGTCCCTGTGGAAAACAGACTAGATGTTGCTCACAAAAGGAAAAGTAGAACTACTTCCAAATAAACTCATGTCTAGGCCCTTGAAGATGTCCTTGTACACCCTTGTTCACTGCATAGTTAGCATGAACTTGTCTTGAAAATGATAAAATGTAAGTAACCCCATGCTAACAGAGCTGCCAAGTCCCAGACCCCTAGACTGGAACCCAGAGGCCAGATCACAAAACCCTTCACTGGTGTGTCTAGTGCAGACTGTCTTTGGACTGGTGCTCCACTGCTCCAGTTAATGCAAGCCGGTGGTTTCTACCTAGTGTACATTCTCTAATAGAAATGCAAATGACGACAGCCCTGTAGATGCAAATTCATTTTTTCTTCTTTATTGGGGGGAATCAATGCTCTACAGTCAAAAGCAAACACAACAGTTTGTACATGCATAACACCTCCCACTCCTCCACACAACACTACATCCCCCAGAAGGCCCTCTATCATCCTGTCCCAAGACCTGAACTCCCTCTCCCACTCATTAACTCCAGAGTCTTACTTTGCTGCATTATACCACCTGCAGTTGGGGTTCAACTTAGTGCTTTCTCTTCTGATCTTGTTTTTCAACTTCTGCCTGTGAATGAGGTCATCTCATATACATCCTTCTGTTTCTGACTTATTTCACTTAACATGATTTCTTTAAGCTCCATCCAAGATGGGCTGAAAATGATTACGTCACCATTTTTACTCTCCTTATTTACCTTTCTCACTTCTTTATTTATTTTCTGCCTGGATAATCTTTCAAGTGAATAGAGTGGTATGTTTAAGTTCCCTATTATGACTGTGTTACTTGCTGTTAATATATTGCTGTAGCTCTTGCAGTAGATATTTGATATATTTAAATAGCCTCTCCTTGGTTGCATAAATGTTGATCATCATTAAGTCCTCTTGATTGATCCTCTGAGCACTAAGTAATGTCCATCCCTATCTTTTTAAATTTTATTTATTTTAAGGTCTATTGTGTCAGATATACACATAGCTGTTCCTGTCCTTTTTTGTGTGGTCCATTGCCTTATACGATAGTTTTCCATCCTTTCACTTTGAGTCTGTGTTTGTCTTGCTGAGATAGGTGGGATTCCTACAGACAACATAGGACTTTTTTTTTTCTTTCTGATCCATGTTTCTACTTTGCCCCTTTTAATACGTGAATTCATGCCATTGACATTTATTTATTTATTTACTATTGGATAGAGACAGAAATGGAGAGGGAAGGGGGAGATAGAGAGGGAGAGAGACACCTGAAGCCCTGCTTTACCACTTGTGAATCTTCCCCCTGCAGGTGGGGACCAGGCACTTGAACCCAGGTTCTTGTGCACTGTAACATGAGTGCTTAAATAGGTGTGGCACTGCCTGGTTCCCTCATTGATGTTTATTGTTATCATAGATTGAAGATATTTTATCATCATTATTGTAGATATTTAGAGTGTTCTGTTATATGGCATATTTAAGGTGATCTGACTGTTTATACAACTTTCAGAATTTCTTTCAGAGCAGGTTTGGTGATAGTTGATTCTTTCAACTGCTGCTTGTCTTAGAAGGTTGTTATGCCTCCATCTATTCTGAATGAGAGTCTAACAGTAATCTTGGATGAAAGCCTTTCTGATTGAGCACTAGATAGATATCTTGCCATTCTCTTCTGGCCTTTAGTGTTTGTGTGGAGAAATTTGCTGCCGATCTTATGGGTTTTCCTCTGTAAGTGACTCTTTGTTTTTCTCCTGCAGCCTTTGGGATCCTTTCCTGTTGAGTTATGTTGGTTTCCTGTAGATATCATATTGTTGGGTTGTGTTTTTGGAACCATCTTCCTTCTCTGTGCCTTTTAATAGGTGAATTCTGACCATTGACATCTATTGATATCATAGATTGAATATATTTTAACATCATTATAGATTTTTAGTGTGTTCTGATATGTGACATAATTATGGTGTTCTGACTGTTTATAGGAGACCTTTCAGAACTTCTTTCAGGGAAGGCTTGGTGATAGTTGATTCTTTCAACTGTTGCTTGTCTGAGAAGGTTTTGATGCCTCCATCTAGTCTGAATGACAGTCTAGCAGGATACAGTAGTCTTGGCTGAAAGCCTTTCTCATTGAGCACTAGATAGATATCTTGCTATTCTCTTCTGGCCTGTAGTGTTTGTGTGGAGATGTCTGCTGCTAATCTTATGGGTTTTCCTCTGTAGGTGACTCTTTGTTTTTCTCTTGCTGCCTTCAGGATCCTTTCTTTATCCTTATCCCTTTCCATTCTAAATATGAAGTCTCTAGGTGTCTTTAAGTCTGGGTTAATTCTGTTTGGGAACCTCTGGGCTTCTTGAACCTTTATGTCTTTGATGTTATTTACACTAGAGAAGTTCTCTCTTTTTTTTTCCTCCAGGGTTATTGCTGGGACTTGGTCCCTGCACTACAAATCCATTGCTCCTGGATGTTTTTATTCCCCCTTTTTTCCCCTTGTGTAAGGATCCCGGTTTGAGCTGCCGGCTCCCCACCTGCAGGGTATTCACTTCACAGACAGTGAAGCAGGTCTGCAGGTGTCTATCTCTCACCCTCTGTCTTTCCCTCTTCTCTCCATTTCTCTCTGTCTTTTCTAACAACAATGACATCAATAACAACAATAATAACTACAGCAATTTTAAAAAAGGCAACAAAGGGAATACATATTTAAAAAATTTTTAAAAAGCTTTAAATCAAAACCATAAACATACGGGGCATCATTTATTTTTTTAAGTTGTTTTTTAATATGTATTCCCTTTTGTGGCCCTTGTTTTTTTCATTGTTATGGTTATTAATATCATCTTTGTTTGGATAGAACAGAATGAAATGGAGAGATGAGGGGAAGACAGAGGGAGAGAGAAACATAGACACCTGTAGACCTGCTTCATGGCTTGTGAAGCGACTCCCCTGAAGGTGGGGAGCTGGGGGCTTGAACCGGGCTCCTTACATAGGTCCTTGTGCTTTGTGCTGCATGTGCTTAATCTGCTGCGCTACCTCCATACTCCCACAAGGCATCTTTCGAACAAAATCCCCTGCAATCCTTCCATATAGGTGCCAACATTTACAAGCTTTTTCTTTCTTTTTTTTATTTTCCCTTTTGTTGCACTTGTTTTATTGTTGTTGTAGTTATTATTGTTGTTGTTATTAATGTCGTCATTAGGACAGAGAGAAATAGAGAGAGGAGCAGAAGACAGAGAGGGAGAGAGAAAGATATAGACCCCTATAGACCTGCTTCATTGCTTGTGAAGCGACTCCCCTGCAGATGGGGAGCCAGGGTCTTGAACCGGGATCCTTACTCCTACCCTTGCGCTTTGCACCACTTGCACTTAATTACTGCGGCGCTATCACCGAAATCCGGGTTTTTTCTTTTTTAATGGTCATTACTGTTCACAGTAGACAATAAGAAGAAGAGATTAAGAAAAAGCCATTAAGAAAAAAGCCATTAAGAAAAATAATAAAGAAAAAAAGGGAAAAGAATAGAGAGATGTGTTGCTCTATAGATGTCAAGGATGGGGACCAGGCAGTGGTGCATTTGGCAGAGTACAATAGTTAAAATACACAAGGACCCATTTCAAGCCCTTGGTCCACACACACACATATCTGTCTGCAGGGGGAAAGCTTCAGAAAAGGTGAAGCATTGTTGCAAGTGGCTCTTTCTCTCTTCATCTCTGTCTTCTCTCTCAATTTCTTTCTGCCCCTACTCAATAAATAAATAATAAAAAAAATTAAAAGATGTCAAGAACATGTTCTATAAACAAAGACAAGTAGCCAGAGTTGCGAATTGTGGGTTCTGTCACAGTCACCTACATTGGTAACATTCACATCAAGATGTATTGGTGGAGACTCAACCCTATGGGGCATGTGGATGATTTATAAAAGGAAAAGATAATAACAATAAAAAGAATCTCCAGACTGCTTCCAACAGGAGTTGTACCAATTTTCATTCCCCCCAGCTGTATAGAAGGCTTTCCCTCTCCCCATCCCCTTGCCAGCAGTTGGTGTTTCTGTCCTTTCTGATGTCTAACATTCTCACAGCTGGCATCTCTTTGTTGTTCTTGCTTGCATTTCTCTGATAATCAGTGACTGGACATTTATTCATGTGTCTATTGGCCCTGGAGATCTCCACCTATCACAAGGATATAAGAAATGGTACTCAGATGTCAATAACTGTCCTATAAACCATTATTTCTCCCAGGAAAATTGGTTGGGGCGGGGGATGGTCTGCAGAGCTGGCTCAGAGGCAGAGCACATGCATGAGCCCCTGAGTTTGATTCCTCTGCATCTTATTTCTGAAAAATACATCAGAAACTTCTGCCTTCAAACAGTGAAATGTCTCATCTCAATGCTGGAGGCATGCAGCCTGGGATGAAGGTACTGACAGGGTCATGTGCTTTCTAAAAAATATGCCAGGGGTTGGGGGGGGTGGAGTCCTGTCTTGCCTCTGTAGCTTCTGAACTTCACAAGCAAGCCTATTCCCTCCTTAGTTTGTGGATTCTGCTGCATTCACCCAGTCTCCCACCACCACCACATGCCAGTCTCTCCCTGTGTGTCCCTCTCTTCCCCTCTTCTCTGGAGACAAACAACAGACTAGATGACAGGTGCTCTTACCTTGAATGTGTCAGGAAAAAAAAAAAAAGTTTCCAAGTAATTTCACTGGGATTAGGGTTTCCAAATGCCTATTAGCTGGATCCAGTCCCCCAGGGAGTTAGCAGGAAATACCTGGCTATGGTATCACTCTCTAGCAAAAGTAACCCTCCTCCACCCTCATTTATGGACTGCTAGGTCATGCCCCTGGTCCCATGTCATCCTCATTTTGAGGTGACTCTGATCATATGTCCAGAGGCTCTATTCACTGAAAAAATGAAAAACAAAAAAGTAAGATGTAGACCTGTACACTTGTGTGTATGTGAGTGTCCTGGATCCAACAAGCTCACAAGTGCCCTGTGAAGGGTGATGGTAGGGTAGGCTCTGGGGTGGCACCGGTGAGAAGACAGGTATTTTCTGGTCCCACAGAATAGACAGTCTAGTGGGAGGAGGTTTGCACTCAAGATGTGGCTTCCTAAATAACAACCTCTAGCCAGACCTGAGGACAGAGCCTGGTTATGTGCATGCCTGGGCTCTGGAGTCCTCTGGTGACTGTGGCTGTGTCTCTCCTAGTGGTCTATTCATCACCATTCATGACAAAGGCCACATTGCCACCATACTCAACTCATGGCCTGAGGATGACATTAAGGTAGGGATCTTCTCTTCTGTGCTGTTGCTCTGTGCTGGACTGGGTCCTCTCAGCCTGGACCAGAAAGAAAGCCACCAGAGCACCAAAGGGAAGAGTCAGCACACCTGTCAGGCCTGACTCACCCACCTGTCAGCTACGCACAGGAAGGCCTGACAGAGGGAGAGTGAGTCAGAACAAGGCCTCCAGGTATCGCGGCGGCTAAGGATTTGAACCCAGATCCTGGTGCAGGGTAGCCTTGGTTTCTCTGAAGGATGATGGCAGATGGGTTTCCTCCACTGAGCCTGCAGCAACCACCAACCCTTAAAGGGGAGTCGAGGGGACAAGGGCCCACATTGGCTCAGGCAGGTTGGCATCCAGAGGAGGACCACTGCAGGAGCACTCCCCCTGTCTTGCTTGCTGTGGTGGTGACAGATGGGGAACACATCCTTGGCCTGGGGGACCTGGGCTGCTACGGCATGGGCATCCGAGTGGGCAAGCTGGTGCTTTAAACGGCATGCAGGGTCATCATCCCATGCCAGTGCCTGCCTATGATGCTGAATGTAGACCACCTGCTGCCAGCGTGCCACTAGGCCTCCAGTGCCTCATGGCTGAGGCTTCGCTGTGACCTGGGAGAGAGTGCTGGGGCTTTGCTAAGCCACTGCACCCTGGTCTAGACCTTGGAGACTATGGCCGCATCCAGGGAGATGAGTACTACATGACTGCATGTATCTGTGACTGTACAAGGACGCAGGGTCGAGCCACTGGACACCACATGGGAGCACCTACAAGAGGGAAGCTTCCTGAGCTATGGAGCAGTGCCATGGTGTGTCTCCTCTTTCTATCTCTCTCACTCTTAATCTCTCTCTGTCTCTTAACATCTATTGTATATATATATATATATATATATATATATATATATATATATATATAATGTAAGCATTGAGCCCTATCAAGAACACTGGTGGCAAAAAAAAATGGAATGAAACATGTAAAGGGCATTCTAAATAATGCAGCCAGCTAGTACAAGAGCACCTTTGTGAGCCACAGTTTCAGCCTCTGTCCACAGAAAAAGCTAACAAAGACCTGGGGCAGATACAGTAAATGTTTAAAGCACTAATATATGGGGTCATATGGTGGCATGGCCAGTAGATCATACAGGTGATCATGCTCAAGGACCCATGTTCAAGCCCACAGTCCTCCTGCAACAGGAAGCAGGAAGCTGCATGAGCAGTGAAGCCATATGACAGATTCCTCTCCTCTCTGTCTCGAAAGACCAGATATCCTTGGTATCTACACTTGCAGGGAATGATGAAGTGTGAGCAATGGGTTCCCTTTCTGGTGGCCATGAAGACCTACAGGATGTGGGAGGAGCTTCTAGCAGACACTGACAAGGATGTCCTGGGGTGGAAGTACCCAGGAGGGTCCAGAGTAGAGCCCTCAACTATGGGGACTGGATAGCTGTCCCCAGGGCCAACATGGGCCTGTGACTGCAGGCAGGGGACACTACAGGGACAGGAGTCTCTGGGGAGCAGCTCTGCTCACTACCAACCCAGTGGCTGGGCATGCTGCACCTGCTGCCCCCTGCCTTTCCCTCTTGCCCTGTCAGGGCTGCCACCATGCTGAGACAGAGCAGGCCAAGTAAAGCAGTCCTGGTGTTGGGGTTGGGAGGTGGAGGTGGGGGCCTGGGTCCTTCATCCTTGGGCTGACTCTCTACAGAACTTTAGAGGAAATGCATGGCTCTGATTCAGGGGATTACTGCTGTTCTGTTTGGGACCTGGAACATCCCAGCGACCATCAAAAAGGGGGTTGTAACAGGAGAGTCCTTGCTGGAGGCCAGCAACTCCCCACCAGGCTGGGTAGAGGGAAGCCCATCAGGTCCTCCCTGGTTTTGCCCTGGTGGTACCTGCCAGGGAATCCATGGGGGGAGGGTGGGGGGTACACACCAGGTCCCATCACCTTTATGCCTCCCACTGTCCACCTGTGGCTTCCATTAAGTGGCCCAAACTCTGCCTCACTGTGACACAGGGTTGACAGTGAACCCAGAGTGACAGCTGGCCAGTCATGATGGCAGGCCTCCAACAAGCCCACCTTTCTATAATAAATAATTCAACTGGAGGCTGGCCCACTAATCAGCCCTCCTGACCCATTTGGTCTGAAGGTTTTGTCAGGTGACCAAGAATCTGGGGGTTAGCAACTTGAGGAGACATTGCAGTGGTTCTACAAAAAGGGTTTTACTCCTGAGGCTCTGAGGTACAGGTACAGTCCCCAGCACAACTAAAACTCAGAACTGAACAGTGCTTTGTTTAAAAAAATAAATGGGTAAATAATGCAATCCCTCTAGAATATACATATATGAAATACACACACACACATATATATATAAATGTATGGGTGGTGATGCACCTGGTTAAGTGTGTGTATTATCATGCACAAGGACCCAAGTTCAAGCCCCCGGTCTGTG
The DNA here is from genome assembly GCF_950295315.1 of Erinaceus europaeus. NCBI lineage: Eukaryota > Metazoa > Chordata > Mammalia > Eulipotyphla > Erinaceidae > Erinaceus > Erinaceus europaeus. The sequence continues at coordinate 49,476,298 of NC_080178.1, read as the reverse complement.
CTATATGCAAGAGGAAAGCTTCATAAGTGATGAAGCAGTGCTGTAGGTTCTATCTCCCCCTGTCTCTCAGTTTCTCTCTGCTCTATCAGATAAGATAAAGTAAATAAATAAATGTTAGAAAGAAATGTAAACTACGTGGTCCGGGAGGTCACGCAGTGTTAAAGCTTTGGACTCTCAAGCATGAGGTCCCGAGTTTGATCCCCCTCAGCACATGTGCCAGAGTGATGTTTGGTCCTTTCTCTCTCCTTCTTTCTCATAAATAAATACAATCTTTTAAAAAATATAAACTGCATATATGAAATATATATACATATTCAAAAGAAACAGGGTTATGGTGGGGGCTTTGAGGGAGACAGGCAAAATAGCTCATTCAGATAGTGCTCTCCTTTCTCCTGTGCACAACCCAGGTTTGAGCACAGCCCCCCACCACACTGGAGGAGCTATGGTCTCTTTAACTCCCATTCTCTCTCTCTCTCTCTCTTTCTTTCTCTCTCAGAAGTACACAGAGTACTGTCTGTGACTCAGCTGCAGCAACACTGCCTAGGTTTCCCACAGCCACATGCCTTCCTTCTCTCTTGCAGGGGAGGAGCCATCTGAGCCCTGAGAAAGAGACTTTTGCCCAGGATAATGCTGAGATGGGCTCCTTGGAGGAGATGGTGTGGTGGGAGAAGCCCACAACCATCATAGGTAGGAGTGTCGCCAGGCTTGATGGGTTTGATAGGCTGAGCCCCTCGGGTTGCAGGAGTGGCCCCAATTCAGCTTGATGTGCAGTGTCTACATCAACTCAGAATCCTTGTTCTCACAGCCCTGTGTGTGTTCAGTGGAAGCCACCCCATCATTTGCTTGTCTGTGGAGACCAGTGCCTGCCTGCTATCTCATGATTGTGTGGTCTGGTGGGTGGTGGCGAAATGGACCTGACAGAAAAAGTCGGGCCATGAATATTATCAACAAGGGCTTTATTTGTGTGCTCCTGAGGCAAGGTTCTCAGGTCCAAGTGGGCCGGGGGTGGGGGTGGGCATGAAGTCGCAGCCAGGGTCAAGGAGGGAGATTCTTATAGGTGAGGAGAAAAAGAAACTTAGGTGAGAGTTCAGTGGGTATTTTCCATGATGTTAAGTGTGGTGACTCTGTGATTTAGGAAACTGCTAGCCTCCAGCAGGCATTCCAGGGATGGGCTAGTATTGCTGGGTAACACATTCTTATGACTGAGTGTTTTTAGCCACAAGCGCCTTCAATGGTCAGGCACTCCCAGATTTATCATTCTGACCTTTTTGGTCATATAGGGTGCCAAGGTCATTCTGGCTGCTTCCTGCTAAACAGGGGCAATATGGGGGTGGGGTTAAAGGTAATAATAGGTCTTCAGGGGCCCAACATGCAGAAGAATGTAAGAGTGTAGGAGAAGCTGGTTGACAGATACTCAGCATAGCTCTTGAATGCAGGTCATAATGGACCTAATAAGACAGGGAGCAAAAAGAAAAAGCAAAGAAATTAGGATTAGAGTGGTATCTCCACAGAATCTTTTCATCCTCTAGATCCTTCTTTTGTTTTTCCTCTCTGTGGTGTGGGGGGTGGCGGGGGAGGACAGATAGGGAATCCAAAGTTAGACTGAGTGCTTCCTCCCCAGCTGTCCTGGTATCAGGGCTGTGAGGTTGAGGGTGGACTGGGGATGGGGACTGCGGGGAGAGAGGGTGGCCTAATTGGAGGGGGTTTGATGGGGTGGTGTGGGGTGGACTGGTGGATGTAGGGGTTTAGGCGAGCACACCACAACCAGTCTTAGGCTGGATGTCTTGTCCCCAGCTGCCCTGAGTGTGGACTGGGAACGTGGAAGGATGGTGATTGGGGTGGGGGGTGTTGAATGGGATAGAGTGCTTTGGGGTACTAAATGGGGTAGAGGCAGTTCAATTAATCCCCAGTAGGGGGTGGTATTTGGGGTTGTTTAGTGGGGTGCCTCCTCTTCAGTTGGGTGCCTCCTCCCTCAAGCCCCCCAGTCCACTCTCAACCCTCTAGCCCCTAATACCAGGACAATTGGGGAGGAGGCACAGGCAATAGTGAGAGGCCTTCCTCAAAACTATGAAAAGGAGACAAGGACAGTGACACCCCCCCCCCCCAGTACCTGTTCCCCTTGCCCCCAGCCTGCCCTTTTCCTCTCACTCACTGTCACAAATGATGGGCCCTACATGGGAGAGGGGGAGAAAATGCCTTCCACTAAAATCAAAACATCTTCTCTAGAAGAGATTATATCCTAGTGGGAAATATAGCATGACAGTTCTGCAAAAGACTTGCATGTCTGAGGCTCGGAGATCCCAAGTTCAATCCTCTGTATCATCATCAGCCAGAGTGAAGGAGGAGTAGAGAGAGGAAGAAGAGTAGAAGAGCAAGGAGGAACATGAGGAGTTATCCATGGGTTACCCACAATAACAATTTATTAACTATTCATTTAGAATACTTGGGGGCTGGGGATATAGCATAGAGGTTTTGCAAATGATTTTTGTTTCCTTATATGTTCCAGTTTGATCCCCAACTCCACTATAAGCCTGAGGTGAGCACTGGGCAGAAAAATTAAGTTTGGCATATTGAGGCTTTGATAGCATCTGAAGGGATAGGCTCCATCTGTTTTGTCAAGTTTTTCACATTCTCAGTCAGGCACATGTTAACTTTCCCCATTGACAAATGAACATAAGACAAAAGATCATCAGCCTTTCCCAGGCTAGCTGTCAGCCTTCATGGCCTGGGGCTAGAGGCTCTGCTCCTGGGTGGTGAGTAGAGAGAGAGGGCTGAGGAGAGGGGACAGGCACCCTCTGGGTGGATGGTCTGGGCCTGTTCCTTGCTGGGTGTCTCACTTTGTATACCACCCATTACCCATGACTCCATTCCTAACTGACTGCCCATTTACCCATGATTCTTCAGCTCCCCTCTTAACTGAACACTCAGTAAGCCTGGGATGGAAAGTCACTCTCTCTGCTTCAAACTTATTATTTCCAAAGAGAAATGCCCACACTCTATCCCTCACCCTCCACAATAGGAAAACAAAGCTTCCTAGAGTAGAGGCAGACCAAAACACAGTTGGTAGACATTTAGCAGGCAGCACAGCTATCCCACACTAAACCCAGATTTCTGTCCTCTATAGAGTTCCCTTGGCAATCCCCACTCGTTTGCATGAAGCTCTATAGATCCCCAGATCAGAGTGGAGGAAATGGGGAGAGGAGGCAACTTGCAACCCCAGAAGGCAATTACTTGTCAAAGGCCTTGGCATCTTCATCTCGCTGATGCTTCAGCACAACATCTTTATCCCATTCTTTTGTCAGGCGTTGATTGATAGTGTTCCTTCGATCTTCTTCTGCACATCTTTCTGCTAAATGCCTGGAGGGAAGGCAAGAGTCTGACTCCATCCACTGCCACCATCTCCCCCCAAGTCCTCTCTCCTTTGGATTCAGTGGGAAATCTAGTTTTGCTCTCACTATTTTGAATAAGAGGTAAAGTTGGAGGCCAGGTGGTGGTGCACCTAGTTGAAGGCACACATTACAGTGTGCAAGGACCCAGGTTCAAGCCTCCGGTCCTCAGTTTCAGGAGGGAAGTGAAGCAGGTTTCTCTCTGCCTCTCTCCCTATCTCTATCCCAAATAAATAAAAATTTTCACCAAAACAAAAAAAACGTAAAGAAAAAGTCAATGCCTTGAGCCCACACAGTGAACCCTACTTCTCAGATAATTGAAGGTACTAGGACTGCTTACTTTCAGCCAAAACCCTCTTCTGGTCAATGAATTCCCACACAAAGCTGCTCATTTCCATTAACTGATCTAAAACCTCATCTCATGAGGGGGTGAGTGACAAGGGACAGCCTAAGAGGGTGACTGGGGAGAGTGAGATGAGAAGCAGGGTGGGGTGAGCTAGGGCCAGTCATGAACTCTCCATGTGTCCACCCATGTTTCTAGTAAGGTGTCAAGTGGGAGCGGGCAGGAAAGGGAGGTGAAGGAGGAGAGGTTTATGGTGGGGAAGGAGGGCCCAGGCCCCTTACTGTTCTTGGTTTTTCTGTAGCATGTGTTGGTCTTATTGCTGACTTCTAATGTGGCTCCGGCTAATTTTTCTTTTGTCTCCTGCACTGCCTTCCATTTGTTCTTTCATACAGTCTATGCTTCACTGCTGCTTTCTTGTTCTTCCCAAAGATGGTGAAGTGCCCATGGGCTCATAGATGGACTGTCTGTAAAGTCTGTGTTTCAGCTGGAACAGAGAGAGCCAGAGTGAAGGCTACAGCTTTGGGGTACACTGACAGAGGTCGTCTTTCTTTTTTTTTCTTCCCTATGGTGTGTGTGTGTATGTGTGTGTGTGTATGTGTGCGTGTGTGTGTGTGCAGTCAAACCCCAGGGTCACAGGTGTACAATCCCAGAATCTCCCACTAAGCTCTACCCCTGGCCAAAACCCTACATGGTGAACAAAGGCAATACAGTGGGCTAACTATATGTCCAGAGAGTTGTCGGGTTAACTAGATAATTGTTTGAAAAGAGGACTATTTAGGCAGAGAAAAAAAAGAAGCCATAGTGACTAAAAACATGAAAGTGTTGGTCAAGCATGTTCACTACCACCTGAAATGAGGCTTCTTGAACTTTCTGAACCTATAGCTCACCTGAGGTTCTTCCTCATGTGGAGACCTCAGTTCTGTGTCTATGGGGAGCAGCCACCCAGAGAGGAAATGTCACTCTTGCAAAGCCCACTGGCATCCCTTCAATCTGCCCTCCAGAGAATAGGTTCAAATAGTCCCAAATAGGGTTATATGAAACAGAGAGGCAGAAACAACTCTTACATAAAAGTGGCATTCTGGTTCTTGTGTGCTTTCATAACTTCTGCAACGCTGAATTTACAGACTGCATTCTTTTTTTATAAAAATATGTTATTTATTTATTTATTTTTGTCAATGACAAAGAGAGAAAGGAACAGAAATCACTCTGGTACATGTGCTGCCAGGGATTAAACTCAGGACCTTATGGTTGAGAATCTGTGCTTTATCCACTATGCCACCTCCTGGACCACTAGTCTGCTCTCTTCATGAACCTCTCTTTTTCAGCATTTTGTCTCAGCTTTGCAAGGAAAAAGACAATAAATAAAAAACATGCTGGAAATGTAATTCTGTTTGTGTGGGCTACTAATATTCTTATCTTTCTTTCTACAAAGACTATGTTTTATAGGAGTCCAAACTTGCCCCGACCAGCAGGGCGGTGAACAGGGGCTAGGAACCCAATGAAACCTGAAATGAAGGAACATGAGACACGAATGAACGACAGCAAGTCAAGTTTCTGATCAAGCTGTAAATTTTTATTGAGAATACAGGCATTATAAGGCTTTGGGGAAGGAGAGGGAATGCTGGAGGAGGGGAAGGGGGAGCAAACTTCAAAGCGGAATGTTCCTTGCAACAAATGGAAGGAACCAAACTGTGTGTTGACTCACTTGTGTTGACTCACTTGATTACTGATAAATGGTTTACCTAAGGGGAAATGGCCTGCCCAGGGAGGAATTAACATTTGTCTTGAGGGGTTCCGTTGTCTCAAAGCTTATCATCTATAAAGCAGAGAAATGGCTCCTGACATATCCTCACTTTGTTATAATTTAAAATTGAGGCAGGCAATGGGGGTGAGGAGCAGAGACCCTAACAGCAGGTTTGGTGGGCGTAACCAGAGGAGGGAAGTATTGACCTGATTCCTCCCACGGGGTGGGTGCAAAACCATCCTTCCAGCATCTTATAAGGCTCTTGGTGTCTTTTTGGGGAGGGGAGGCAGAGCCACAGTTTCTAGGGAAACAATTTTTGTTGCTGACACCAACCTCCATGCAAATCAGGTTTGATTCACGGGGGACTCAGAGGTGGACTATAGGGTCCTCCCCCTGCAGTGCTTTGCCTTGCACCCCTTACTGGTGTCCTTTCCCTGCCATGGTTGGATGTCTCAATGCATAATTCTGAGTTTTATGCCATCCGAAAAGGGGGTCTGTCATCCTCAGGTTCAGCCAGGCCTCTGTCAGCCAAATCAAGTCTGTGATAATGTATTTGCAAAGGTTTTGATGCCAAGGAGTCAATCTGCCGTTTTATAAAATCAGTAATCTTATTAAAAATAAAGGGTCTTAAGGTAATCATTAACAAAAGACTAATAAGGTTCTCATAAGGGGCTCTGTAGTGACTCAAGACTATTTATGGTAGAGTCTATAACCTGTTGTAATTTGTCAGAAAATTCATGGGAGGAATATATAGAGTGTCCTAGCGTGCCACCAGCAAGTCTAAGGGAAGCAGTCAGTGGATGTGATGTCCAGGGGAAGAAAGAGCACGTCTGGTCTTCTGGTCAGCGCCAACTGATGAAATTTTCTTCTTCTGGTCAGCTGTGGAACAAGCAAAACTAGGAGGCAAGGACCAGGTAGAGAAGAATTGACATGAAAATATAGGATGGTGTTTACCAAAACACAGAGGAGGTGCATACACATTAGAAGTCAAGGTGAGGTTCCTTGAACATCGAGGAATATTTTGAGAAAAGTGAGCAGTCAATAAACATGCAAAGATGAAGTCAGCAGTGGTAGGTCAGCAAAAAGAGAAGACTTGGATAAGCTGGTGAGGTTAGCTGGAGTATATACTGCCATGGCGTCCTTTGTGGTAAGGACTTGCCAACAGGGACTCTGTGGATTTTGCAAGAGCAATGTCATCCACCATAATAAAAGGAAAACAAACATGGACATCCAGTGTTGAAAAAAGAGAAAAAGAATATGTCTCTATGACTGGAAAAGTGTGTGGCTTTGTCAATGAGATATAATAAATGGACAATTCAAATTTTTGTAAATATTAAAAAGGTTTAGTATGTTACTTCATTGACACTTTAGCCAACTGAATACTGGGGGGTGCATTTCCCTTCTTTTTTATTAATTAAGCTTAAGGGTTTTAGTTTTTCTTGTTTGAGCTGTAGCCCATACAAATTTAGAAAAAATAATCAACTGAGAAAAAAAAAGTTTTTTTTGTTTACTAAACATGGGCAGGTGAATTACATCAATCTGTCAGAGAGCATTGGCTTTTATCAATGGAGATTAATCTTAAAAGTCTGAATAGCAAGATCTTAATTAAACAATGTAGGAGCCAGTAAAGTGTTCTCACTATGGCAGGTCAAGCGTTAAAATTTTTTTAAGAGGCTTGTAAAAAAATGAGAAAAATTTTAGGATATGAGTGACTTTAGGAGTCATCACACACCCATAAATAAAAAATTAAAAATGTTTAGTTTTAAATCTTACCATATGAGCAGTCAGTTCTTCATGTGCAGATGTACCTATAATTATTTACTTAGGGAGAGAACTTGTACCAAGTTAATTGATGATGTAATGGTTAGAATTGACTTGAGTTTTTTCTATGATTTTAGAAGGCTCTTTATTAGAATATACCAATATGTTATAGAAAGTCAATACCTAATGTGTTGACATGATAAAATGTTTACCATTTTTTTTGGCATTATTTTAAACTGATTAGACAGTTTAAGCACACTATTATACCTTTAGTTTACAAAGATCTTTACTCATCACAAGGCTATCATGAGTAAGCATAGATATAAAACTCTTAATAGATTTTGTTTATTAGAACTCTAATATGGCGACTTAAAAGGCTAAAATAAAACCTCATAGTTTAAATGTTCAAAATATTCATTTTGTTAAATCAGGATTTGTCAAAACAAATCTTTTATCAGACCAAAAACACAATGTATTACCTTAATTTATCAAGAATAAACCTCTGGCAGTGTCTTAAAACAAACCAGATAATTTTTAAAAGCAGAAAGATATAAAGAGGAAAACCAATGCAAGAGCCTCTGTCATGTAAATAATTAACATAACCATTGTGTTATGTTAATTACAAACCCAATCGGGATTGTAGTATCTGGCAGCCTCTTTTTCTAGCAAAGCCTCATTCTCTGCGGGAAGTGCTTCAGGAGAGGGAGGGTTTTGTAAAACTGGATAGAGGTGGGGGAAAGAATGCTGGTTTTCATTCTCATGTGAATTAGCAATAGGAGGGTCAATAAAGGGAACTTTAGTGAGTGAGGTGGAACCTGTAGGGAGGGGAACAGGGCTTTTACTTTCAATGGGTGCTGGGAGGCTTTTATTTTGACTGGGTACTGGGGGATCAAGATCAATAATCACAGAAGGGCATGGGTATGGAGACTTTGTCCTGGACAGCGGACTAGAAAGTTGCCGGAGGACCTTTTCACCCTCTGTAATAAGGTTTTTAATATCAGGGTGATTATAGATTTTTAAGATATCATTAATTAAATTCCAGTAACAAAAGGCAGAAACAGGTACACGTTCAGGACCAAAAGACTGATAGTGATCGTTAAGACAATCAACAATTCTCCTCCAACGCTTCTCATCTATAGTGCCTTCCTGGGGGAACCAGGGCCAAATATTTTTAATATAATCTAAAAACTTCTTTAATTCTTTCTTTTTAACCCTAGTTCCTCGTGTCTTGAGTGACTCCTTGAGTCCTTTAATAAATAAATCTTGTTTGCTAAATTCATGTCCCATGGTATTGCTTACCTCAGCCGCTGTGACACAATCCTCCAGATGCGACTCACGGTCAGGTATCTCCGTGGCGATCTATGCGAGTCTTTGCGTTACCCCCCTCGGGCCGCGGTGACTCAGTGAATTCGGGTAGGCCTACCCTCTCGATCAGCAGAGTTTCTAGGTCCAGAAGGCTTCTTCGCCCCACGTTCCGGGCGCCAGAATGCCCCGACCAGCAGGGCGGTGAACAGGGGCTAGGAACCCAATGAAACCTGAAATGAAGAAACATGAGACATGAGAGAACGACAGCAAGACAAGTTTCTGATCAAGCTGTAAATTTTTATTGAGAATACAGGCATTATAAGGCTTTGGGGAAGGAGAGGGAATGCTGGAGGAGGAGAAGGGGGAGCAAACTTCAAAGCGGAATGTTCCTTGCAACAAATGGCAGGAACCAAACTGTGTGTTGACTCACTTGTGTTGACTCACTTGATTACTGATAAATGGTTTACCTAAGGGGAAATGGCCTGCCCAGGGAGGAATTAACATTTGTCTTGAGGGGTTCCATTGTCTCAAAGCTTATCATCTATAAAGCAGAGAAATGGCTCCTGGCACAAACTGATTGGGCTTTTCTGTGTTTTGAATTTTTTCTGCTAGCTGAGGAGAAGTTTTTCAGTCATGGTCTTTCTTCTTCAAATTCAAGGCCTTGCCCAAGCAAGCCAAGCAGAATGGCACATGAAAATCTGTGGCTGTCTATGTTCTTCCCTGCACTCATACAACATAGTAGAGTAAACCCTCCTTTCATCCTCCAAACCCCTCCCCAATGCATTTATATAAGCTGTGAGGAGATCAGAAAGTAGCATCAGCTCCTAAACGTAATGCACCAAACATGCCTTTAGTCTGATCCTAGAAACCTGTCCATGACCCAGTCTTCATTCTCACATGAAATTTGGCACCAGTCAGGCAGAAATTCGAGGGATATCTACAGTGGCCTTGTCTGCTGCGCCCACTGCACCGCCTCTCAATCAAAGCATTGCACTACCTGGTTCTGGTTCTTGAACACTAATTCTTTCTCCTTAAGCTTTTGATAGCTCCATAGAATCTTGTCCTCTAATACTTTTTTTTTTCCCACACTGTAGTATACCGCACTGCTGGCCTTGGCACACTGCATGCACATATAACATTGCTCCTAGAATGACACCATGGGTCTGTTCCTACCTTTTGCTTTCTTACCTTCATACTTCTTCCTGTGGCCCCCAAGACTGGATTTCTCAAGAATGTGTTTGACCAAAGGATGTATGAACAGCCATCAGCAGGATGGGTTTGATAGGCTGAGCCCATTGGTTTGCAGAAGTGGCTACAATTCTTCTTGTTGTGCAGTGTCCACATCAGCTCAGAAACCTGTTCTCACAGCTGTCCCCTGGGAAAGGTGTCAGAGAGATAGCAGGATCGAGGGTCTTTTCTCAGCTTAGTGAGTGCCCAGAGTTTCTGTTTGACTAGGCCAGATTCATTGCACAGTAACAGCACTCTCCATGTAATAAAACACAGGTTCCCCCTCTCTCTGCCTTCAGAAGGTCTAGTGCTTCCAGTTTTAAGTGCCACCTGGGCATGTGAGCTTCTCTGGTGCTGGAGGGAAGCCAGTCAAGCTGTGGTGGAGTTGATGGCTAGCTAGAGCTTGTCTTTTAAGTCTTGGGTTGTTACAAGATTGTTATCTAAGGCTCCTCTGGCTACTATATGTAAGGCCAGAGATATGGATGGTTGTCGTGAGGTACACGTCAGAGACCACCCGAGGCCAGTTCAGTGACATTTAAGAGCCTTTTTGTTTTTGTAATATTTATTTAATTAATTAATGTATTCCCTTTTGTTTCCTTTGTTGTTTTTTATTGTTGTAGCTAGTATTATTGCTATTATTGATGTCGTCATTGCTGGGTAGGACAGAGAGAAATAGAGAGAGGAGGGGGAGAGGGGTAAGAAAGACACCTGCAGACCTGCTTCACTGCCTGTGAGGTGACTTCCCTGCATGTGGGGACCTGGGTGTCAGAACCGGGACTCTTCCACCGGTCCATGAGCTTTGTGCTATGTGCACTTAACCTGTGGTGCTACCACCCAACTCCCAGAAACTTGGGAGTCTTTATTAAGCCACCGGTGACTACACTCAACAGCTAAAAGTACTGCTCATAGTGCTGTCTGGAGCTCAGTGTAGCACAGCCATTTATAGGGGCAGGTGCAAAAGCAAGCTAGGTTACAGAAGCCCAACATGTGGTGGTTAGGGTGGTCTGTTGCTGCAGTCAGGACAACCCGTTACAGAAACAATTAACAATGGACAATTAATAATTTCAGAACACTAGTATCTACTTTTTTCTTGGCAAGTAAAGTGGTTGAATAGGTTGAGGTTAAGTTAAGATGGAGTCAGTTATGTTAAGGAAGTGGGAAGTGTGACCCTGTCACATTTCCCACTGGTTTTAGGAGATGATACCTAAAATCTTTGGCCTACCTTGAAGATTGTCTTTGCCTATTTGACTTTTGGTGTGATATTTTCAGTAATTCTATACAATCTGGTTTTTAACTTGAATTCAGTTCTAGAAGTGGGTCAAAATGTTTGCTCACTGGACCTGAATAGGGCACAAGAATTCTCAGTTCAGAGCAACACCCCAGCCATCCTGATAATTCTGAAGTAAGCCTGCTTGTCTTCTGGGAGTGAGTGTCTGGACTTGGTTTTGCAGAAGTCACAGACAACTGTCCAGTGTTTCATTGATGCTTTTTAACTTGAATTCAATTCTAGGAATGGGCCAAAATATTGTTCACTGGATCTGAATAGGACATTAGGAGAATTCTCATTTCTGAGCAGCCCCCCCGCCAGCCTGATAATTCTGAAATAAGCCTGTCTCCCAGGATTGAGTGTCTGGATTTGGTTATGCAAAAGTCACAGACTTACTCTCCTTCTCGTTTTAGGCTAAATCTGACTGCTACTGGTCTCCTCTAAACTGAGGTCTGAAAAGGTACTCTTCTGCAGGGTGGGTGGGGATGACTTTGGGTTTTGGTTTCAGTTTGAATATCCTTTTTCTAGTTCTGTCACCAGATCCAGTACAGTGGTGTCAAAGTGTACTTGGCAGAGAACTTTGGAGGCCAGTGTTGTTAGACACTGATGGAACCTCTGGGGTATTGCACTCATCTAGGGAAGGAAGGAACACTGTTTGGATGACTCTTTGAAGCTTCTGTGTTTGCTATACCTGAACCCACAGTTTGAGGTTTTTGGAGAATAAGGAGAGAGGAGAGTTACACCTGGTCTATAGACCAGGACCTGGATAACTCATAGGCTCCCTGGAAGCAATGCTAGTGGAAGACTTCCTTGTTGGGTGCTCAGTGACTAAAGTCTTGAACTTACCATCCAATAAAAATTTTTCTCCCTACTCTTTTCCTTGATCTAGCTTTCTAGTCTTTTTTTTCCAACGATGACACAAAATCCCCAGAGAGCCTGCATATTAGATGTCAGGCTCAGGAAAAAATTCCTTCTATCTCCTTCCAAGATGGGTCAGAGAAGGTGGACTCATTATGTTACATAAATGATCCCCATAGCACAAGACTTGATCCAGTATTTGGTTCATTAGAGGACTTTATGACACCGGTGTTTAAGAGACTCCATGTCACTCTGGGAAGTTCTCTCTGCACCTTTGAAAAGCACACAGTTTTATTGAGGTCCCCCTCAGCAGGAGGGTGGAGAGAGCAGGTTTTTTTCATTATTAAAAAGTAGGCAGAAATAGACAAAGGCAATCTTTCTGGTTATTGCTATACATCTTCCTTATCTGTGGTGTGCGTAAAGAAAGGGGAGACCTAGTGCCTGGCATGCATCAGTCTAGAGACAGCTCAATTTACTCCCTAGTCATCAGTTAACCTTTAGCACTGCTGTCTGGGGCCCATTAGCTTAGCAATGTGGAGGGAAGGGAGGGGTAGCAACTATAGCCACTGTTTTAATTGCCAGGAGAGCAAGCACAAAGGAAATACAGTGTGAGGCTATGTCTCCATATCAAAGAGGTAAGGCACTTCTTCACCAGGCACATAAATTAAAATATCCACATGGGGTAAATCAGGAGAGTATGCACTCTGTGTTCTTCTATCTCCCATAATTATGGGAATAATAAGTTTAGCTTAATAGCTATGTTTTATTCCTTTATATATATATATATGTACATATATATGTATGTATATATTAAATTGTGCTGCTGAACATAGGTGTACACGCATATACCCTTGAGGTTTAAGTGGGAAAGTGTTTCACCAATGTTTTCCTCTAAGTATTTGATAGTTTCCAGTCTGACATCCAGGTCTTTGATCCATTTGGAGTGGATTTTTGTTTCTGGTGAGATAAGGTGGTTCAATTTCTTCTTCTGCATGTTACAACCCAGTTTTCCCAGCACCATTTATTGAAGAGAGTCTCCTTCTTCCATTCAATACTTTGGGCCCCCTTATCAAAGATTAGATGTCCATAGGTGTGGGGAGTTATGTATATTTTTAATATTCAAGTTATTTTATTCAGTGTTATGTCCAGGCTTTGGAAATCTGTTGTTGGGCACCTGGGTTCCTTCCATGTTTTAGCTATTATGAATTGTTCTGCTATGAACTTAGATGTACACCCATCTTTTTGGTTGGGCATTATGGAATCCTTGGGGTATATCTCCAGGAGAGGAATTACTGGGCCATATGGAAGGTCTTTGTCTATCCTTGTGAGAGTTCTCCAGACTGCTCTCCAGAGAGGCTGGACCAATTTACATTCCCACCAGCAGTGTAGAAGGGTTCCTCTGTCCCCACAGCCACCCCAACATTTGTTGCTGCTGTCCTTTTTGATGTATGCCATTCTCACAGGAGTGAGGTGGTGTCTTCATGTTGTTTTTAATTGCATTTCTCTGACAATCAGCGACCTGGAACATTTTTTCATATGTTTGTTAGCCTTCTGCATCTCCTCTGAGGTGAATGTTTTATTCATATGCTCTGCCCATTTTTGAATGGGGTCATTTGCTTTTTTGGTACTAAGTTTGCTGAGTTCTTTGTCTATTTTGGTGATTAGTCTCTTGTCTGATGTTTGGCACGTGAAGATCTTCTCCCATTCTGTGAGGGATCTCTTTGTTTGTGTGATAGTTTCTTTGGCTGTGCAGATGATTTTCAATTTGATGTAGTCCCATTGGTTTGTTTCTGCTTTAGTCTTCATTGCAATTGGATTTGTTTCATCAAAGATGTCCTTGAGGTTTAGGTGGGAAAGTGTTTCACCAATGTTTTCCTCTAAGTATTTGATAGTTTCCTGTCTGACATCCAGGTCTTTGATCCATTTTTAGTTGAATTTTGTTTCTTGTGAAATAAGGTGTTTCAATTTCATTCTTCTGCATGTTATAACCCAGTTTTCCCAGCACCACTTATTGAAGGGAGCCTCCTTCTTCCATTTAATACTTTAGGCCCCCTTATCAAAGATTAGATAACCATAGGTGTGGGGGTTCAGATCTGGGTTTTCAATTCTGTTCCACTGCTCTGTGTGCCTATTTTTCTTCCAGTACCAGGCTCCTTTGATGATGATGGCCTTATAATATATTTTGATCTGGGAGTGTTATGCCTCCATTTCTATTTCCTTTCCTCAAGATGGTTTTGGCAATTCTAGGTGTTTTCAGGTTCCAGATAAATGAATGTATTTTTGTTCTATTTTCTTAAAGAAGCTTGGTGGAACTTTAATGGGTTTCGCATTAAGTTTGTGTATGGCTCTGGGGATAATATTCATTTTGATTATATTAATTCTTCCAATCCATGAGCATGGGATGTCTTTCCATTTCTTGGTATCAGTTTCTATTTCCTTAAAGAGTGACTCATAGTTTTCAGTATACAAGTCTTTCACTTCTTTGGTCAGCTTTACTCCTAGGTATTTTATTAATTTTGTTTCAACAGTGAATGGGAGTGATTTCTGGATGTCTTCTCCATCAGGTTTAGTGTTTGCATAGAGAAATACCACATTTTTTTGTCCACTGATTTTATAACCTGACACCTTGCTATATTGCCTAATAACTTCCAGTAGTTTTCTGCTGGATTCTTTAGGTTTTTCTATGCATACTATCATATCGTCTGCAAATAGTGAGAGCTTGACTTCTTCCCTTCCTATCTGTGTTCCTTTAATTTCTTTCTCTTGCCTGATTGCTATGGCAAGAACTTCCAATACTATGTTAAAGAGTAATGGTGACAGTGCACAGGCGTGTCTAGTCCCTGATATGAGGGGAAATACTTTCACCTTCTTTCCATTGAGTATGATGTTGGCTGTAGGTTTGCTATATATGGATTCCACTATCTTGAGGAATTTCCCATCTATTCCCATTTTTTGTAGAGTTTTGAGCATGAATGGGTGTTGGATTTTGTCAAAGGCTTTCTCTGCATCTATTGAGATAATCAGGTGGTTTCTGGCTTTGCTTTTATTGATGTGGTGAATGAGATTGATAGACTTACTGATGTTGAACCAGCCTTGCATTCCTGGGATGAATCCCACTTGTTCATGATGAACAATTTTTTTGATGTGCTGCTGTATCCGGTTGGCCAAGATCTTGTTTAATATTTTGGCATCTATGTTCATCAGAGATATTGGTCTGTAGTTTGCTTTTTTTGTTGTTTCCCTATCTGCTTTTAGGATCTGTGTGATGTTGGCTTCTTAGAAGGTGGAAGGGAGTATTCCTGTTTCTTCAATCTTATGGAAATATTAAAAACTATGGGTACTAACTGTTTCCTGAAAGTTTTGTAGAATTCGTTTGTGAAGCCATCTGGTCCAGGACTTTTGTGGTTGGGGAGATTCTTAATAATGGTTTCAATTTCTTTGTCTGTGATTAATGCATTTAGGTTTTGTAGTTCTTCTTGATTCACTTATGGGAGGGCATATGTTTCTAGGAATGCTTCCATTTCTTCCAGATTCTCTAGCTTGGTGGCGTATAGTTCTTCATAGATGTTTCACATGATTTTCTGGATTTCTGTGGTGGCAGTCGTGATATCTCCTTTATAGTTTACAATTCTATTAATTTGCGTCTTCTCTGTTTTTTTTTTTTGTTTTTTTTTTTTGAGGAGTCTGGCTAGGGGGTTGTCAATTTTGTTTAATCTTTCAAAGAACCGACATTTGAATTCATTGATCTTTTGTATGGTTCTCTTATTTTCGATGTTTATTTCTGCTCTAATTTTAGTGATTTCTGTACTTCTGGTTGCTTTACGGTTCCTTTGTTACTCTTCCTCTAAGTCCTTGAGGTGTGCAGTAAGGTCATTCATTTGAGCTGTTTACTGTTGTTTAATATGTGATTTTTATGGCTGTAAGTTTCCCTCTCAATACTGCTTTATCTGTGTCCCAAATATTTTGATAGGTTGTGTCTTCATTTTCATTTGTTTCCAGGAACATTTGAATTTCCTGCTTGACTGACTCTCTGACCCAGTGGTTCTTAAGGAGTATGTTGTTTAGTTTCCAAGTTCTTTGACTTTTAATAGTTTTCTGTTTGTTGTTATATGTTAGTTTTACTCCACTGTGGTGTGAGAAGATACTTTGGATGATTTCAATGCTCTTGAATTTATTGATGCTATCTTTGCGGCCTAACATGTGGTCTATCCTTGAGTATGTGCTATATGGATTTGAAAAGAATGTGTATTCCAGTTTTTTGGGGTGAAGGACTCTGAAAATGTCCAAGAGGTCTAGTATGTCAATCTCTTCATTTAATTATCTTCTATCTTCGTTGATTCTCTGCTTTGTTGATCTACGTTTGAGAGTCGGATATCAAAGTCTCCCACTATTATTGTATTACTATTGATGTATTTTTGAACTTCTTTCAGTAGGTGCTTGATGTATTTAGATGGTCCCTCATTGGGTACATAGATGTTAACAATTGTTAAGTCTTCTTGGCTCATTTGATCCTCTAATAATTATGCAATGTCCTTGTCTATCTTTTATTACTTTATTTAATTTAAAATCTATTGTGTCTGAGATGATAAT
The DNA here is from genome assembly GCF_950295315.1 of Erinaceus europaeus. Lineage (NCBI taxonomy): Eukaryota > Metazoa > Chordata > Mammalia > Eulipotyphla > Erinaceidae > Erinaceus > Erinaceus europaeus. Next base: position 49,459,817 of record NC_080178.1, on the reverse strand, counting down.
TATTGTTCCTGCCTTTTTTTGTGGTCACTTACCCTGTATGATAGTTTTCCATGCTTTCACTTTAAGTCTGTGTTTATCTTGTAGTGTCAGATGGGATTCTTGCAAGCAGCATATGATTGGGTTATGTTTTCTGATCCATCTCCCCACTCTGTGCCTTTTGATGGGTGAGTTTAAGCCATTGACATTTATTGATATTATGTATTTAATGTATTGTAGTGCCATTGTTCAACAATTTTTGTTTGCTCTGATATATTGCAAGTATTATAGTGATGTTCTTGTTTATAAGAGGTCTTTTAGAACCTCTTTCAGGGCCGGTTTGGTAATGGTTGCCTCCTTTAGCTGTTGTTCGTCTGAGAAGGTTTTGATGACTCCATCTAGTTTGAATGAAAGTCTAGCAGGATGCATTATCCTTGGTTAAAACCCTTTTTCATTCAGGGCTCCATAGATATCTTGCCATTCTCTTCTGGCTTTTAGAGTCTGAGTGGAGAAGACTGCTGATAGTCTTATGGGTTTTCCCCTGTATGTGACTTTTTGTTTCCCTCTTGCAGCCTTTAGGATTTATTCTTTATCCTTACTTCTTCTCATTGTGACTATGATTTGTCTTGATGTCTTCCGGTCTGGGTTGATTCTTTTTGGAACTCTCTGGGCCTCTTGAATCTTGATGTTCTTTCTGTGGTTCAGGCCTGAGAAGTTTTCTTCTATAATTTTCTCTAGAATTTTTCCTTCCCCTTCCTGTCTTTCTTCCTCTGTCAGGCCAGTTATACAAATGTTATTTCTTTTATGATCATCCCATATGTCTCTGTTGTTGTTTTCAGTGTCTCTCAATCTCTTTTTGAGCTCTTTCACATCTTTATTAGTTCTCTCTAACTCATGCTGTGTGTGAGTAATTCTGTTTTCTGTTTCTGTTAGTCTGCTTTCCCTTCCATCAACTTCTTTCTTCAGTTCAGCTATTTCAGCTTTCAGTTCTCTACTATTACTACTAGCGTTTGCCCTTCTTCCGTAGCCAGTCAACAGCATCAGGTTGAGCCTGATGTAAAGTTTCGAGACCTCCTTTGAATCTGGAGAGGTGGCAGTCATTGACTATGTGGGTCATAGTCTGTCTGTAGCCGCAGGGGCAGTTCGGGTCGTCTCTGGCTCCCCAGCGATGGAACATAGCGGCGCACTGGCCATGGCCTGTTCGATAGTGACTGAGGAGAGCCCAGTCATAACGTGCTAAGTCAAAGCCGGGTTGACGCTTGCAGGGGTCTGTGATGAGGTGTTTGTTCTTTACCTCAGCTAGCTGCCAGCTCTGTTTCCAAGAGACTGGAACAGAGAAGTTCAGTGTAGGCATATGGGACCAGATTGGGTGACGAGACGTCAAGCGTTGGACAGGGTGGGCGAAGATATCCGCGTATATTGGCAGGTCCGGTCGAGCGTAGACGTGGGAAATGAACTTAGATGATGCCGCATCCCGATGAATATCTGGCGGGGCGATGTTGCTAAGAACTGGCAGCCATGGAAATGGGGTGGAATGGATGGTTCCAGAAATTATCCTCATGGAGGAATATAATTTGGAATCGACCAAGTGGACATGGGGGCTACGGAACCATACTGGGGCACAGTATTCTGCAGTGGAATAGCATAATGCCAGAGATGATGATCGTAGTGTGGAAGCGCTCACGCCCCATGAGGAGCTGGCCAGACTTGCAATGATGTTATTCCTCGCGCCCACCTTTGCTGCAGTTTTTATGAGATGTTTGTGAAATGACAGAGTGTGATCGAGAGTAACGCCAAGATAGACTGGCTGGGCTTCATGGCGGATTCTCGTATCGCCAAGCTGCACATTAAGCTCACGCGAGGCTGAGGCATGGTGTAGATGGAAAACAGATGATACCGTTTTTGCAGTGCTAGGGATTAGTCGCCATTTTTTACAGTAATCAGATATCAGAGACATGTCTTTCGTGAGTGTTTCCTCGAGGATGTCGAACCTGGATGCCTGAGTTGCAAAGCAGATGTCATCAGCGTAGATGAACTTCCTTGAAGAAGTTTCTGGGAGGTCATTGATGTAGATATTAAATAGCGTAGGAGCCAGAACAGAGCCCTGGGGGAGGCCACTTAAGACAAGTCTCCAGTTCTCTAATTGCCTCTAGATAATCAGTTTCATTGGGAGTCTCAACTGTTGTTTCCCTAATACTGCCATTCCTTTCCTCTAATGTTGTTTTCATTTCTGTGATTAATAAGTTTGTTATTGCTTACATACTTTTCTTATCTATGGTTACTTCTTGGTGATTTGTAGTTTCTTCTGGGCTCTTGTCTTCATTCTTTGGAGTATCAGTTTTATTTGTTTTTGATATACTCATTTTTTTGATTTATGTGTTTCTTATTTTTATGTTCTGTTGTTCCTCAATTGTTTTGTTTTGAGTACAAGCAACACTGTACTAAATACATGACAAATGCAATCACCAACCTCAGGAATTATAATAGCAACTGAAGCAAGGATTGAAATAATTTGTTCACTACCAGTTAGCCAAACAATGTTTCCAGTCTGTGAAAAAATGGCAAACAAGTCCAAGTGTAGAAGACAGAGAAAGGAAAGAAGGAATAGCAATAATAGATAATTATGCAAATCCACTATTCACTGTATATTCTAGGGGTAGCAAGAGGAGAAAGGGAAGTAGAGCAGAGATACACACATACAGAGTCCACTCTGAGTCAGATTTCTTCCCCAAAATAATTCACAAATGAATATCAGTGAATTCAGAAAGACAAAGAAGAAGGAAGAAGAAATGGAAGACAAGGTAAAAAAAGAGAAACAAGAGAGAGAAATGAAAAACAGCTGTAATAAAAGAGCATTGAAAGGAACATTTTTAATTGGCTAATTAATTTTTAATTTAATTTAATTTTTTAATTAGCTAGGAGGAGGGAGAAGAGGAGAGTCTGTAGAGTAGGTAGGAGTAGTGAAACAAGTTTGTCTCGTAGTGGATAATATGCCCAGTCCCCTAGTAATGAAAGATACCCTAAGAGTTAATTCTGGTCAGCCTAAAGGAAGCAGGGAAAGAGATACACCTTTATATAATATTAATAATAAAATAGAGTATGGTAAAAATCCTGTCCCATATTGCCTCAAGCCTCCTGAGCAGAGGCAGCTGATTATTCAGAAAGTAAAAAACAAAAAAATCCTCAGGACTAGACAAGCATAGCAGGAATAGACAGTTATGCAAATCTATTATACACTGTATACTCTAGCGTAGCTAGAGGAGAAAGGGAAGTAGAGCAGAGATACATGCAGAGAGAGTCCACCCTGTTTCAGATTTCTTCCCCAAAATAATTCTCAAACGTGTAACAGTGAATTCACTAAGTTGAAGGAGGAAGGAAGAAAGGATGACAAGAATGAGAAAAAGAAGAAAAGAGAGAGAGAGAGAAAAAAAAGATAAGAAAAAGAACAGTAATATAAGAACAGTTAAAGGAGAGTCATGTATTTATTCATTTATTATTATTTAATTAGTTATATGGCGGGGGAGGGAGAAAATGGGTAGGGGTGGTAAGAAGAGTCAAACAAGTTATTTTAGCAGTGAATAAGTCACCTAGTCCCCTAGCAATGGAAAATACACTAAGAGTTAATTCTGGTCAACCTGAAGGAGAGGGGAAAAGGGATATGTGTTTATCTTGTATTGATCATAAAATAGAACAGATTAAAAAACCCTCTCCTGTCTTCAGCTTGTATGGCTCCAGATTGCCTCAGGCCCCCTGAGCAGAGGCAGCTGATTGGCTACTTAGAAAGAAAGAAGGCCGAAGGTTTCAGAAGGAATAAAATTAGAATGAATTACATCCCCTTGTGGTACAGGAATCTTGGTAAAGAAAGAAGCTCAGCAGGGGAGCCTGCTAGGACCAGATCTGTGGCCCCCAGGAACTGGTTATGGGGGGAGGGGGGGACGGGGTGCTCTTCGGGAATAATAATTAAAAAAAAAAAATTTCCCTTTCTTTTTACTCTATTTTCTAACCCAAATTGAGTTATAGTCACCTCCTTGGTGTCAAAGCTAGGGCCTCTTATTGACTGCCCTACTAAAGGCAAAAAATCCTACTGTTTCCAGTAGATGAAGTCAGAGCTCAAGCCACTAGCAGCTTCTGGAATCTCCCACTGTTTCAGTTTCATTAGCTGTGTTGGGCCTGTTCATATTATCTAGTTCCTCTTTATTTAACTATGGAAGTTCCTACATATCTAGGAAATTATCCATTTCTTCAATGTTCTCTAGCTTGGTGGCATATAGTTGTTCATAGAAGCCTCATTTCCATTAACAGCAGGAATAATCTTAAACAATATTATTATTATTATATTATTATTATAGGTATATATTATTTGAAAAGTTACCTCTGTTTGGGGCATCCCAGTCTTGCCTTATAAGTTTCCTGGGTCTGGGGTAGTCTAAATCTACCCTTGAAACTTCCCTTGGTCTGGAGTAGTCTAAATTTTCCCTTAAATGACCATCTGTGTTCTGACTGTCTCTCTGTTCTGACCTTCTGTGTGAATAAATATTTTTCCCTGGAGCTAAGTCTAATAGCCTTTCTTCTTAACCCATTCTTGGATGGGTCGAACTAGATTATACACCAAGTTTTTTTTAATGAAATCTTCTGGGAGTTGGTCGGTAGCACAGTGGGTTAAGCTCACATGGCACAGAGCACAAGGACCGGCCTATGGATCCCAGTTTGAGCCCCAGCTCCCCACTTGCAGGGGAGTAACTTCAAAAGCACTGAAGCAGGTCTTCAGGTGTCTATCTTTCTCTCCGCTTCTCTGTCTTCCCCTCCTCTCTTCATTTCTCTGTGTCGTTTCCAACAACGATGACAAGACAAATAACTACAACAATAAAACAAGAGCAACAAAAGGGAATAAATAAATAAATAAATAAATATGAAAAAAGAAGTCTTCTGCTATAAAGTAAACATACACCATGCTGACTCTCTTATGGTTAACCTTTGCATATATGAATGTTCACTGAATTTTAGGTAATGAAAGTTTACTTACTTCTACCCATATACCCTAACATTAGCTATTTAACTGCACAACTTCTACATTCATCATGTATGCCTATAAGTGGAAGCAAGGGTATGTGAGTGAGGGTACGCAATAGGGCCTCTTTATATTTAGATGGAGATTACAGTCTGTCACTCATGCTACATGCCACACATGATTCTGGTTTTTGGTCTAAGTACAGCTGATAGAGAAGCTGTAATGGTGACAAATAGCTCTTTTTCTGAAAGCCTCCCAGTAGGTACAGCAGCTTTTGCTCTTAGGCCATTTTTAGTCTTGTTACACTCACTGCTATAATTGTTGTCACAATGTACTTCCCCCAGAGATCTCCTTTTATTGTTCCCAGGTATTATTTGTGCATATCCAATATAACCAATAGGTCTTTAAATTATCAATGTAAGAAAAAATAGCTTCAGTTTAGTCTTAGGACTCCACGCTTTGTGGTTAACTCTAGTCTGCTGGGGCTGTGTCATACAGCAGGCCTGACTTTGCCTCCATCATTGTCCTCAGGTAATACTTGTGTATTTTCAATATTGCCAATAAGTGTTTAAATTATCAATGTAAGCAAAAAAGTTTCAATTTAGTCTTAGGACTCCCTGCTTTGTGGTTAGCCCTAGCCTGCTGGCGCTGTGCCATACAGCAGGCCTGACATTGCATCTGTCACTCTGCTCTTTTGATTTCTCTCTGACCTATCCAAAACAACAACAGCAATGGCAACAATAACAACAAGAAAAAGGGCAACAAAATGGGAAAAGAATGGCTTCTAGGAGCAGTGCATTCCTAGTGCAGGTACAGAGCCCCAGAGATAACCCTGGAGGCAAAAAAAAAAATGATTAGAGACAGAGAACTTGAGAGGGGATTAGGACAATAGATAGGGAAAGAGTCAGAGAGACACCTGCAGCACTGTTTAACCACTTGTGAAGTGTTTCCCATGCAGGTTAGCCCAGTGGCTTATACCCTGGTCCATGTGCATTGTAGCTTGTGCACTCCACAAGGCTTTTCATGGCCTAGACTTATCTTCAACCCTATCTCTACCTTTATATCTCTAAAAGAGAGGCAGAGTGAAAGAGACCACAGCATCAGATCTTCATTTAGTGCTATGGGGACTGGGCTCCAAGCTGGGTTCTGCACATGGCAAAGCAACACACTTTCCAAGTGAGATATTTCATTTCATTGGTGCCCCCCTATATAGTATATGAAAAAGCTACTCCATTAGCATTAAAATAATATGAAAGACAATGCCATCTTTATAGATTTGCTTTTCGCTTTTAATGAGCAGAATCAGAAATGTATAAATTTTCATTTTTGTTCAGTAGCAACAATTAACAACAGATGGAAGCATTTCAGTTGTTCGTTAGATCAGAAATTGAATACAAAGAGCAACGAGCATTCCAGACTGATAATGAAGATGATCATATAAGCAAAACACTTGTGAAAACTCAGATGATCTTTCTTTTTTTTAACTATAAACTTACCAGAAAGTTTTCATTAGTGATTTAATATTGGTTTACAAAATTAGAAGGTAACTGGGGTACACCTTTCCCATCAGCATAACTCTGTATCCCTATTCCCTCTACTAGAAACTGCGATATTTCTCCAAAAACACAGATAGAGGTTGACTGTTCTTTCTATAATTCTCTATATTTATATATATTTGTGCCCCCCCCCCTTTATGCTCCTGCCTTCTCTTCCTTTCCAAGGCACACCTACTACTTCTGAATGGTTTTATTTTCCCTTGCCCAGTGGGTCCTGGTGGAATTGGAATTCAGAGTCCTCTGTTCATCTTTCCCTCTGGGAGGCAGACAATCTCTTAAATAATTTTCTGTCAAACTGTAAAATTGAATAGTACATATCTGAAGGGTAAAGAGAAGAATATTTTATGATAAAACCTTGGATCTGTGATCAGGGATGTTTGTTGGTATTCCTCTATCTCTCATGGCCATGTCCCAAAGTTGAGGGGACTCAGTGTGTAAATGGAAATATGGAAAATATGTTCTCAAAGAGCATTGGAAGGATATGTATAGAGGTATATTGCTCATTCTAAGCTATGCTTTTAAGTCTAAAGCTGATGGTGTTAGAGGCCAGGTGGTTGTGTATCTGTTAGAGCATATGTGTGACCATGCAAGAGAACCCAGGTTCAAGAACCGAATTCTCTACTTCAAGGGGGAAGCTTCACTAGTGGTGGAGCAGTGCTACAGGTGTCTTAGTCTTTCTCTCTATCTCTGTCTCTCACCCCCTATCAAATAAATAGAAGGGAGAAGTGGCCACTGGCAATAGTGCATTCATCCTGCAGGCATGGAGTTCTAGTGATAACACTGATGGCAAAAAAATAATTCTGACAATTTTGTAAATTTTGGATCACTGATGGAACTGCAGGTGTTTTTCTCCCTTCTTCTCCCCCTTTCTCCTTTGATTCTTTTTTAATTTTTAATTATAAAAAGGAAACATTGACAGAAACCATGGGATAAGAGGAGTACAGATGCACACAGTTCCCACCAACAGAACTCTGTGTCCCATCCCTTCCCCTGATAGCTTTCCTATTCTTTATCCCATAATGACCCAGCGTCATTATTTGGTGCAGAAGGTTGAAGGTCTGGCTTCTTTAATTGCTTCCCCACTGAACATGGGCATTGACAGGTCAATCCATACCCCCAACTGGTCTTTCTCTTTCCCTAGTGGGGTGGAGTTCTGGGGAAAGGAGGGCTCCAGTGTGTATTGGTGGGGTCGTCTGTCCAGGGAAGTCCGGTTGGCATGGTGGTATCATCTGGAACCTGGTGGCTGAAAGAAGAGCTAACATATAAAGCCAAATAAATTGTTAACTAATCATGAACCTAAAGGCTGGAATAGTACAGATGAAGATTTGAGGGTCTTAGTTTTGTAGATAGTAGCCCTATTTTAGTTATATTTCAAAGGGTCTATGACTATACTCCTGTTTTTTTATTTTTATTTATTTATTTATTTGTTTTTTGTTTTTCTGAGCCTGACATCTGACATGCAGGTGGGTCCATGTTATTTTCTGGGGAGATGTTGTCATGGCTATAAAAAGGACCAGAAAGCTGGATGAGGGATGAAAGTACTCCCAAATATGAGAAACTTTATAAATATGATTGACTGTAAACCCCATCGATGTGATCTGATGTGGGTCCCATATTTGGATTAGGATCCTATGTGATGTCAGCATCCCTGTAGATCTAAGCTCACATTCTGTGTCATGAGTAGGAACGTTCCAAGCTACCCCAGTTTCAGGAACCATCTTCCTCATGTGGAGCATGGAGTATGATGTCTAGTCTCCCTTCAGAGGATGGAACATTCTCTGCTGTTGCTGATCCACACTGAAAAAATGGTTGTCTAGTATGATCTCATGGATTTGTGCAGACACTGAGCACCTTGGTGACATTGAAGTAAAAAATAAAAAGTACGACACAGTCTGAAGTGAAGCATGTTGGGGTGGCAATCGTTGCGTTGATTAGATTGTGATCGGCAGATGCAATATTATTTGATATGGATTGGGAGAGGCATATGGGAAAGTGGGCCCTATCGAAGGGTTCCAGGACTGGGGGAAGTAGATGCTCATAGTGGAGATGTGAGGTTCCTGCTGTCTTAGGGTTCAAAAAGACAATGGATAGTTAATGTTATCATCACATTATTTGGTAATTGGGTTAACTTTGAAAAGTCCTTTTGTAAGGGTTTGCTGTACAGTACCCAGTATCTTGTATACAGCTGTGCTATTGGTTGCTTCTGATCTACTTGGTCTAGGCTTTTGAGAGAGTCTGCATATCAAATACACAGCCTATATATTAAAAAGATTCAGTCTGTGTTTTAAAAAACTTCAAGACATACAATTAATTTCCCCCTCTCCTATTAACTAGTGATTTATATGACTACATTTTACTAGGAGTGTACCTAAACACCATTCCCACCACCAAAAAGACTGTGCCCCATCCCTCCCACCCACTGCCACTCCCCACTGTCCCAGGAAGCTGCATGTCTACCCCTCAGCACAGGGTTTTTACTTTGGTGCCCTACTTACAATTTGGTCAGGTCCTGCTTTTAGTTTTCCTTTCACATCTTCTTACTCAACTTCTGTTGATGAATGGGATCATCCCATACTCATCTTTATCTTTCTGACTTAGCTCACTTAACATAATTCCTTCTCACTCTGTCCAAGATGGGTCAGAGAAGGTGGGTTCATTGTTCTTGATAGTATTCCATTGTGTATATATATAACACAGCTTTCTCAGCCACTCATCTGTTGTTGGGCACCTGGGTTGCTTCCAGGTTTTAGCTATTACGAATTGTGCTGCTATGAACATAGGAATACACACCTTTTCTTGGTTGGGTGTTATGGAGTCTTTGGGGTATAACCCCAGGAGAGGAATTACTGGATCAAATGATAGGTCCATGTCTAGCCTTTTGAGTGTTTTCCAGACTACTCTCCACAGAGGTTGGACCAATTTACATTACCACCAGCAATGTAAAAGGGTTCCTCTGTCCCCACAACCTCTCCAGCATTTGTTGCTGCTGTCCTTTTTGATGTATGCCATTCTTACAGGCATGAGGTGGTATCTCAGTGTTGTCTTAATTTGCATTTCTCTGACAATCGGTGACCTAGAGCAGTTTTTCATATGTTTGTTAACCTTTTGGATCTCCTCTGAGGTGAATGTTTTGTTCATATGCTCTGCCCATTTTTGGATGGGGTCATTTGCTTTTTTGGTGCTAAGTTTGCTGAGCTCTTTATATATTTTGGTGATTAGTTTCTTGTCTGATATATGGCATGTGAAGATCTTCTCCCATTCTGTGAAGAGCTGAAAGGGAAACTAAAAGCAGGATCTGACTAAATTGAAAGTAGGGCACCAAAGTAAAAACCCTGTGGTGAGGGGTAGACATGCAGCTTCCTGGGCTGGTGGGGGGTGGGGTTGGGTGGGTGGGATGGGTCACACAGTCTTTTGGTGGTGGGAATGGTGTCTATGTACACTCCTAGTAAAGTGTAGTCACATAAATCACTAGTTAATTAATGAGAGGGGAAAATAATTGTATGTCTCAAAGTTTTAAAAACACAGACTGAGTCTTTTTAAGACAGGCTGTGTATTTGATATGCGGACTCTCTCAAAAGCCTCAACCAAGTGGTTCAGAGGCAACCAGTTGCACAGCTATTTACAAGATACTGGATACTATACAGCAAACCCTAACAAAAGGACTTTTCAAAGTTAACCCAATTACAAAATAATGTGATGATAACCTTAATTATCCATTGTCTTTTGAACCCTAAGACAACAGAAACCTCACATCTCCACTATACAGCCTATATTTCTCCCAGTCCTGGAACCTTAGGATAGGGCCCACTTTCCCGCATGCCTCTCCCAATCCATATCAAATAATATTGCATCAGCCAATCGCAACCTAATCAAGGCAACAATTGCCACCTCAACATGCTTCAGCTCAGACTGTGTCAGAGACTTCACGTGTGGAATGACAACCCTTCATCTTCATTACTCAGGTGAGAACTTTCCTTTCATAGCTTTCTCTAATTCCATCCCAGGTGGATCTCTTTCTGACAAAGTCCCCAAACCTAGATATACACAAGGTTCTGTGAGAGAGAGCATATGTTGACACGTATCCATAAACAAGTGGAAATATATACCTGAAAGCAGAAGTACACTGGAGTTTGCAGTGACTACCCCCCCCCCCAACACTTCCTCTCCACTATTCCCACCTTTGGGTCCATGATTGCTCAACAATTTGTTTGACTTTGTATGTTAACTCTCTTCAGCCACCAGGTTCCAGATGCCATCAGGATGCCGGCCAGGCTTCCCTGGACTGAAGACCCCACCAATGTGTCCTGGAGCTCAGCTTCCCCAGAGACCCACCCTACTCGGGAAAGAGAGAGGCAGATTGGGAGTATGCACCGACCAGTGAATGTCCATGCTCAGCGGGGAAGCAATTACAGAAGCCAGACCTTCCACCTTCTGCAACCCACAATGACCCTGCGTCCATGCTCCCAGAGGGATAGAGAATGGGAAAGCTATTAGGGGAGGGGATGGGCTATGGAGATTGGGTGGTGGGAATTGTGTGGAGTTGTACCCCTCCTACCCTATGGTTTTGTTAATTTAACCTTTCTTACATAAAAAATAAATTTTAAAAAAGGATTGTTTCCCAGGACTGCTAATATGATTTATACATAAGTGCTTATAACTATACAGCATAGCACATGTTGTGTAATATTATAATTATAACAAGTACCTATGATGTCATTGCAGTTTTCCTAATAATAAAAATTATGATATGCTACTTTTACTGGGTGGTTAGATGTATAGATGAATTACTAGGAAGATTAGACATGGAAAATCATATTCACAGCTGGGGGGACAGCATAGTGGATCTGCAAAAGACTTTATTATTTATTTTTATTTTTTAACTTATATTTATACAAAGAAAACACAGACAAAAAACATACTAAGAGGGATACAACTTTGCACAGTTCTCACCACCAGAACTCCATATCCCATCCCCTCCCTTGAAAGCTTTCCTATTCTTTATCCCTCCGGGAGTATGGACCCAAGGTCATTATGTGGTACAGAAGATTGAAGGTCTGGCTTCTGTAATTGCTTCCCTACCGAACATGGGCATTGATAGGTCAATCCATACTCCCAATTGGTCTTTCTCTTTCCCTAGTGGGATGGGGTTCTGGGGAAGCAGGGCTCCAGTGTGTATTGGTGGGGTCGTCTGTCCAGGAAGTCCGGTTGGCATAGTGGTAGCATCTGGAACCTGGTGGCTGAAAGAAGAGCTAACATATAAAGCCAAACAAATTGTTGACTAGTCATGAACCCAAAGGCTGAAATAGTGCAGATGAAGAGTTGGGGTGTTTCCATTTTGTATATAGTTAGTAGGTCTATTTTAGTTATATTCGAAAGTGTCCATGAGTGTACTCATGCGTTTTTTTTTTTTTTTTTTTTCCTGAGCCTGACATCTGATATGCAGGTACGCCCAAGTTATTGTCTTGGGAGATGTTGTCATGGCTGGAAAAAAGAACCAGAAAGATGAACTGGGAACATTCTCTACCATTGTTGTTCCATGTTGAAGGCAAGGTCTTATGGGGGCCTGAAAAGGGGTCTATTGTGTTGTTCCTGATAAAGATAACCGGTAACAATGGAGAGAGGGATTTATTTGAGGTCTAGGCCCATCATGTCTGTTTGGGAATATGAGGACTCCCAGACTAGGACCCAACTGATTGGGTGGCCTGATGACTAAAGAGTCATTGTTAATGTATGCCAGTCTCTTGCCCTTATTCGGTGCAAAAGACATTCATTTTTGTTTTCTCTGTTGTCTTTTTTTTTTTTTGCATCCAGGTTTATTGCTGGGGCTCAATTCCTGCACTATGAATCCACTGCTCCTGGAGGCCATTTTTTCCCTTTTGTTGCCCTTGTTGTTTATCATTCTTTGTTGTTACTATTATTGTTGTTGTCATTGTTGGGTAGGACAGAGAGTACTGGAGAGAGGAGGGGAAGACAGAGAGGGTCAGAGAAAGGTAGACACCTGCAGACCTGCTTCGCCACCTTTGAAGCAACTCCCCTGCAGTTGGAGAGCCTGGAGCTCGAACAGGGTTCCTTACCCGGGTCCTTGCACTTTGTGCCACATGCACTTAACCCGCTGCACTACTGCCCGGCCCCCAGACTTTCATTTTTGAGGGTCTGAAGTCCCAGGTTTGGTCATGAGCACGACCATAAGCCAGAGCTGAGCAGTACTCTAATCTTTCTGTGTCTGTATTTTTCTCTCTTTTTTAAGAAATTATTTATTTGTTCCCTGTTGCCCTTGTTTTTTGTTGTTGTTGTTGTTGTAGTTATTCTTCTTTTCGTTGTTGTTGGATAGGACAGAGAGAAATGGAGAGAGGAGGGGAATACAGAGAGGGGAAAAGAAAGATAGACACCTGCAGACCTGCTTCAGTGTCTGTGAAGTGACTCCCCTGCAGGTGGGGAGCCTGGAGCTCAAACTGGGATGCTTATGCTGGTCCTTGCACATTGTGCCACATGCGCTTAACCCCCTGCGCTCCTGTATTTTTCTCTCTTATTAAAATAAAATATTTTTAAAAGAAGTGATATTATGAACATTCCCCATTACCTAACATTACAAAAAATTTTCTTCATCATCTTAGTTCAGGAGAAAGCTAAACTCTCAGCCATGCAAGTACAGCTGTGACTATGGTATGCAATATATCGGCAACTTAAGTATATGGTACAAAACTTTTTTTTTTTTTTTTTTGCGAGAAGGATAGGAGGGAGAGAGAGAGAACCAGCTATCACTTTGGTACATGTGCTGTCAGGGACCAAACTCAAGGCCTAATGCTTGAGAGTCCACCACTTTATCCATTATGCCACGTCCCAGAACTGGCACAGAACATTTTGACTAATAACAAGTTATGACTACTCACAAGGTAAATAATTAGTTAGAATTATAATTACAGGGGCTTGGCTGTGGTGCACCTGGTTGAGTCCACATGTTACAGTGTGCAAGGACATATATTCAAGCCCCTGCTTTCCACCTGAAGGGATAAAGTTCACAAGTGGTGAAGCTGTTCTGCAGGTGTCTCCTCTTCTCTCCCTCTTCCCTCTCCACTTCTCTTAGTCTCTATTCAATAATGATAAATAAAGTATAAATAAAGTTTTTTTACAAGTATTTTAAACTATTGAGAATATAGTAAGGGCCAGTATGCTGTAGCCTTGGGTGATGGACACTTGATTTGTTCCATAGTTATTGATCCTTGTGAAAGTTGTGAAGAGATCAGAGCACTGCCTAGTTCTGGCATATGGTGGTCTTGGCATATGAAGCTGAACCTCAGGGGTTTCAGTCACACAAGCTTGGTGTGCCTCTTGCAGGGCTACCTCCCTGGCCCTGGCTACTGTTTGGGTAAATAAATTTCATAGGTACACAAGCAGTGTCTGGCTGTCACTGCAGAGCTGAGTAGTGAAGCAAAGAGCCAAATAATAAATATTGAGTGGAAGGCATTGCTTTTGTTTGATCACATGCTATACTTTTTTTTTTCTTTTTGCCTCCAAGGTCATTGCTGGGACTTAATTCCTGCATTACAAATCCAAATCCATTGCTCTTGGTGGCCATCTTTGTTCCATTGTTGTTGCTGTTGTTATTGTTGTTGTTTTGGATAGGACAGAAAAATTGAGAGGGGGAGAGGAAGACACCTGCAGACCTGCTTTGCTGCTTGTGAAGCAACCCTCCCTGCAGGTGGGAGCCTGGGGCTTGAATCGGGATTCTTGAGCCGGTGCACTTTGCACTATGTACACTTAACCCTGTGTGCCATCACCTCTCCTCACCCCCGTGTAGTTTTTTGATGAAAAGGCTTGTTAAATCTAATGGTATAAAGAGAAATGAGAACTTCTGTGTCAGAAACTTTTATCAGTTCTTGAGAACCCCCATGTGTTGAATTGTAACCCTTTTATTTTTTGAAAACAGTGACTTCTTAACTGACACTTATTAGGTTGATGAAAATGTTTACACTTGTGGGTGGACATCTGATTGCAATACCAGCCATCTTCTGCTGGCTGTGGCTGGATCTAGAGGCATAGTTAGCATTATTAATCCCATAACAATGCAGTGCATAAAGGTAGGTTTCTGGTTCAGTTGTAGTGCAGTAGTACTCCCTCCCTCTCTCCTTCCCTGCTTGTCCCACTTACCCTCTCAGTGCACCCCTGAGTACTACCTCAGAAGTATTTCTCCTCACTCGGGATAGTTTCCTTCAGTACTATGAGGGTCAGGCTCAAACTGGGGCCAAGTGCATGGCCACGTGAGCATACTATGAAAGTAAGTTATGTTTGCCTGTCCTAAAATATTTTTAAGACCTACAGGTATATTTTTTCTGCTCATGAAAGTTTGAGCTCATACCTTTAAATTTACATGAGATATAAATATTTAAAGTTACAGTATAATCTCATTTTTGTTCTTTACACAGCTGATGTCCAAGTTGTTTAAAATATATATATTTATTTATTTTTCCCTGTTATTTCCATTGTTGTTTATTGTTGTTATTATGGCTGTGGGCGCAAGGAATAACATCATTGCAAGACTGGCCAGCTCCTCATGGGGCGCGAGTGCTTCCACACTACGATCATCATCTCTGGCATTATGCTATTCCACTGCAGAATACTGTGCCCCAGTATGCTTCCGTAGCCCCCATGTCCACTTGGTCGATTCCAAATTATATACCTCCATGAGGATAATTTCTGGAACCATCAGTTCCACCCCGGTTCCATGGCTGCCAGTCCTTAGCAACATCGCCCCGCCAGATATTCGTCGGGATGCGGCATCATCGAAGTTCATTTCCCATGTCTACTCTCGACCGGACCTGCCAATATGCGCGGATATCTTCGCCCACCCTGTCCAACGCTTGACGTCTCGTCACCCAATCTGGTCCCCTACGCCTACACTGAACTTCTCTGTTCCAGTCTCTTGGAAACAGAGCTGGCAGTCAGCTGAGGTAAAGAACAAACACCTCATCACAGACCCCTGCAAGCGTCAACCCGGCTTTGACCTAGCACATTATGATTGGGCCCTCCTCTGTTCGCTATCGAACAGGCCATGGCCGGTGCGCCGCTATGTTCCATCGCTGGGGGGCCAGAGATGACCCGAACTGCCCCTGCGGGTACAGACAGACTATGAACCACATAGTCAACGACTGCCACCTCTCCAGATTCAAAGGAGGTCTCGAAACTTTACATCAGGCTCAACCTGATGCTCTTGACTGGCTACGGAAGAAGGGCAAACGCTAGAAGAAGAAAGGAGTGAGCCTACAGGACTAACTCAGCATCTGGTGCTAGTGCCGTGACGAGAGATGACCCGGGGACTTGTGTCTGATAACAATCCATTTATTGAACAGCACATCCAGAATTATAAGGGGTCATAGGAGGAAGTAAATTATCCATTCCAGATATGGTTTGGGAGAACCGGGTCAAAGAGAGGTAATGGGTTTGGAATAGATCAGAGCATTCCTAGCAAATGTTGAGCAAGGGGTTTAGTTGATCAATGGAATGAGGAAAGTAAGGTTATCAATAAATGGCAGACAGAAAGGGTCTTAAGGGCAGAGAGAAGATAGATAATGTAAAATTAAAGGGACCGGAGTGGGTGGAGGAGTAAGGAAAATGCTCCTAGTTATTGTTTGACGGAGCCAAACAATAATATATGGGTCATATGTGATCAAGAAAGATGAACACCCATTTACCTCTGAGTAAGTAAACCATCTGGTTTGGGAACAAGGAAATGGGCTGCGTTCAGAGTCTTTGTGAGGCAGGGAGAGTGACAGAAGGGACATTTCCTGGTGGTTGTTTTCTTCCATGCTCACTCTCAGGTAGAGAGAGACTGATAGGAAGGTCATGCCATCTAGACCCCAATTTTTCAATAGGAGGTCCCACACCATGCTCAGCCGTATCCTCACAATTTCCCTACACTAAGATATATACATTTAATCCTACACTGGATCATCAGGTAATTTCACTTTTATTAAAGGATCCTTCAGTCTTCCAAAGGAAGAGTTTACATTCCCATAAGCAGTATAATAAAGTCCCTTTGTCTCCACTACTTTACCCAACATTTGTCATCTCTTGTTTTGTTGATGTAGGTCATTCTCCAGGTTTAATGTGGAATCTCAGTGTGTGACTTTAGTTTGTGTGTGATCAATACTGGGTCACAGGAAATTAGAGGACATAGTTCTACACCACACCCACCACCAAAGTTCTGTGACCCAATCACAACTGTACTCACACAGTATGGGTTTTTTTTCCTTTTTTTTTTTTTCTCTTATTCATGAGTATCAGTTCTCTAGATTCCACAGGATTCTAGCTATCTGGTAATTGTCTTTTATCTCTTTACTAATTGTCGAATCATCAGGTAATGAAATCTCAGTGGTAAGGTAAGTGGAATCACAGTGTAGTTTCAATATGCAATTCTCTAATGTTACATATTTCTTCAGGTGTCTGTGGGCCATGTGAACCTCTTCTTTCAACAACTGTTCAGTTATTTGGCCACATTTTTGTGTTTGTTTTTTTTCCTCCAGAGTTATTGCTGTGGCTCAGTGCCTGCACCATGAATCCACTGCTCCTATAGATTATTTTTTTCCCCTTTTGTTGCCCTTGTTGTTTTATCATTGTTGGGGTTATTGTTATTGTTGTTGTTATTGATGTTGTTGTTGTTGGATAGAACAAGGAGAAATGGGTAAAGGAGGGGAAGACAGAGAAGGGGAGGGAAAGATAGACACCTGCAGACCTGAATTACCTCCTGTGAAGCGACTCCCCTGCAGATGGGGAGCTGCGGACTCAAACTGCGATCTGTGATCCGTGCCATGTGTGCTTAACCCACTGTGCCATTGCTCACCCCCCTTGGCCACAATTTTTTTAAAAGTCTTCTTAGTGATTTCATCATGATTAACAAGACTACAGAATAATAGAAGGACAACACCACACTTGCCACCACCAGAGTGCCACATCCCATTCCCTATGTTGGAAGATTCCCTATTCTTTATCCCTCTGGGAGTATGGACCAAAATTCTTTACAGGCAATCTATAACCCCAGGCTGTTCCTATCTTTACCTAATGGGGCAAGGTTCTGGGGAGGTGAGGTTCCAGGACACATTAGTGATTCTGTCTGCCCATGGAAATCAGAATGGCATCATTGTATAATCTTCAACGTGGTGGGTGAAAGGCATTAAGATATAAAGCATGACAAATTGTTTAATGAACAGGAACATGAAAGTAAGAAGAGAACAGATAGCAGTCCGGGAGGTGAGGCAGAGATAAAGCTTTGCACTCGCAAGCATGGGATCCCGAGTTCTATCCCCAGCAGCACATGTGCCAGCATGATGTCTGGTTCTTTCTCTCTCCTCCTATCTTATTCATAAATAAATAAAATCCTTTTAAAAAATGATAGAACAGATAAAACCAGAGGTCCTCATATGGAAAGAAACTAGGAAAGTCTATTTTAGGTAGTATCCAAGGCTTGGGTCATATTTTTATTGCTTTTTTCCCCCTTGTAATTTGTACCAGTTCCCTATAGATATTTAGGATCAGTCACTTCTACAAGTAGGAAGTGCAAATATCTTCTCCTAATTACTGTGTCACCCGGTTATCTTTGGATAGCTTTTTCAATGTGTAGAAGCTTTTTAGCTTGACGCAGTACAATTAATTTACTCATTTTCATTCATGTCCATAGAGTTGAGTCTCCAAATACATTTTGAAGTGAAGATCCTACAAAATGTTACCAATGAAGGTGACTGTGACAGAGCCCACAGCGCACAACTCTGGATACTTGCTTTTATAGAACACATTCTTGACATTAAAGAAAAAAAAATATTGAGTTGGGGTAGAAAGAAATTGAGATAGAAGATAGAGATGCAGAGAGAAAGAGACATCTGCAGCACTGCTTCACCTTTTGTGATGCATTCCCCCTGCATGTGGGGGCAGAAGGCAAGGACCTAGGCTTGAACTGAGTGTTTGTGTATTGTCATGTCTGCCCTACCAACTGTGCCACTGCCTGGTCCCCATTCTTGACATTTGTAGATCAACACATCTCTCTTTTCTTTTCCTTTTTTCTGGTACCTGGGACTTTGGAGGCTCAGGCATCAGAGTCTCTCTGCATAACCATTATATTATCTATCCTACCTCTCCCCCTTTATTATCTCTTTAACACATTTGTCACATAGTTTATAACCCATATTTATATCTGTCAGCTAGAGATTATGTGTCATTCTTTGGAAGGCACCAGACCCCAGTAAGAGTGTTAACTTCACTAGAAGGAAGAAGAGTTTCTGTTGCCAGCATGGCTCTCCATTATGTTTCCCCAGAGTTCTCACCCCTGCCTTGAGTGCCTGTGCTCCTGGTGAAACCCGGCTTCCTGTGTGCCTACCTGAGGAGACTTCTTGACTCCCAAACCTCTCTCTTCCTCTGTGGATCTGCATGAAAAAGGTCATCATGGGGAGTATGATGGTAGTGCAGCAGGTTAAGCGAACAGAAGAACCAAGTAAGGATCCTGGTTAGAGCTCCCTGCTCCCCACCTGCAAGGCAGTAGTCTCTTCACAGGCAGTGAAGCAGATCTGCAGGTGCCTACCTTTTTCTCCCCCTCTCTGCTTTCCCTCCTCTCCATTTCTCTCTGTCCTATTGAACAATGATGACATCCACAACAAAATCACTACAACAGTGTAAAAACAAGGGCAATGAAAGTGAATATAAAGAATAAAAAATAAATAAAACATTATATATGAAAATAAAAATAAAGGGCATTTAAAATTGTGAAGAAAAAAAGTTTTGGCTGGTATTTCATGTACTTTTTATTCTTACTTCATTGTCACTTAGGTATCACTGGTGCTCAGTGCCTGCACAAATCCATGAGAGCTTTCTAGACAAGCAATTTTTTCAATGCGGATCAACAATGGCAGAGAATCTTCCATCCTCTGAAGGGAGACTAGACAACATACTCTATGCTCCACATGTGGAAGACGGGTCCTGAAACTGGGGTAACTTGGAACGTCCCTACTCATGACCACAGAATGTGAGCTCAGATCTACAGGGATGAAGAGGTCACACAGGATCCTAATTCAAATATAGGCCCCATATCAGATCAAATCGATGGGGTTTACAGTCAACAATATTTATTCAGTTTCCCATATTTGGGAGTACTTTACTCCCACATCCAGCTTTCTGCTCCTTTTTATAGCCATGACAACATCTCCCTAGACAATATCTTGGGCCCACCTGCATGTCAGACTTCAGGCTCAGAAAAACAATAAATAAATAAATAAATAAATAAATAAAAATAAAAAAAAACAGGAGTATAGTCATAGACCCTTTGGAATATAACTAAAATAGGGCTACCATCTACAAAACTAAGACCCTCGAATCTTCATCTGCACTATTCCAGCCATTAGGTTCATGATTAGTCAACAATTTATTTGGCTTTATATGTTAGCTCTTCTTTCAGTCACCAGGTTCCAAATGCTACCACGATGCCAACCGCACTTTCCTGGACAGATGACCCACCAATACACACTGGAGCCCTGCTTCCCCAGAACCTCATCCTACTAGGGAAAGAGAAAGACGGGTGAGGAGTATGGACTGACCTGTCAATTCCCATGTTTGGGGGGAAGCAATTACAGAAGCCAGACCTTCAAACTTTTGCACCACATAATGATGCAGGGTCCAGATTCCCAGAGGGATAAATAATAGGGGAGCAGCAGCAGATCTATTTCTCTCCTCTCCTCTCCTCTCCCAGATCAACTAGGAATATCAAAGGGGACCACATGGGACAGAAACCAGACAGGACAAGAATGACTATAGGAACCCACAAAATGACTGGGGAGTACAAACACGTGTGGCTGGTGGCGGAGAGGTGCCTAGGGAAAGACTAAGTGGCTGGTAACAGTCCCTCAGTTGATCAGTTGAAAAACCACCTCCAGTCTTTTCCACCAACAAAGGGAGAGCTGAAGGTAGGAGAGGACTTCCCGGAGACTCACCCAGTGCATCTCTGAGTCTTCATTGCTACTGCACTCAGAATCTGGAGCAGGGGCAGGGAGGGACACCAGATATCTAACCGGGAAACCTATACCTCCATGGCAAAGCTGTCAGGCTGTGAAAGTCTCTTTGCATAATCACTGGAGTATCTCTGCCACACTCTGCTTTATCTCTTGGTCAGGAGTCAGTGAATAAGCTAAGAAGCCTATTTGTAGTTTAAAAGCCCTCATGCTCCCATAGGTAACAGGGAAGAAAAATAAATAGTCTTTTAAACCACTGAGCTCCAACTCAGGGATTAAAAACTATTGAAACAACAGTTAACTTTCACCACTGTGAATCCTTTAATTACCTGATGTAGACACAAGTCAATCCAGGAAATAGTGATCAGTAATTTGAAAAGTATTGAGAGAGGGAACTCATAACATAATATATAAAATGGTTAAACCAACAAGAAGAAATAATGGAGAAACAAACCAGGACAAGAGTCCAGTTAAAAGCTCCCCAAAGTGTGAAGTACAAAATAATGAGTTCAACATCCAAACATTAGCCAAGGAAATAATCACAGCAGTGAGTAAAGAGTTTGAAACAATTGTAATCTGAAATACAGGAACAACAAATGAGACTCTGGAAGAAAACACTAACTATCTCAAGGTTATCAGAGAGCCAAAAGCTGAAGTAGCTGAGCTAAGAACACAACTAGCTGAACAAGCTAAAACAGTATCAGAAAAGGGTAACAAAATAGATGAACTCCAGAAAAAAGTAGAGGGCAGAGTGAATAGAACAAATGTGGCTGAAGACAGAATTAGCAAGATCGAGAATGAATTAGAGACAACTCCAAAAAAAAAATAAGAGCTCTCAAAAAGAGATTAAGAGATGCTGAAAACAACAACAGAATCCTATGGGATGACTTCAAAAGAAACAAAGTACACATTATTGGCTAACCAGAAGAAGAAAGAGAGGGAGAGGAAGAAAGCATTTCTCAGGCCATAATAGCAGAAAACTTCTCTAGTCTAGACAACATCAAAGACATAAAGATTCAAGAAGCCCAGAGGATCCCAAACAGAATTAACCCAGACTTAAAGACATCAAGAGACATCTTATTTAGAATGGAAAGGAAGAAGGATAAAGAAAGGATCCTGAAGGCTGCAAGAGAAAAACAAAGAATCACCTACAGAGGAAAACCCATAAGATTAGCAGCAGAGTTCTCCACAGAAACACTACAAGCAAGAAGAGAATGGCAAGATATCTATTGAGTGCTCAATGAGAAAGGCTTTCAACCAAGAATACTATATCCTGCTAGACTGTCATTCAGACTAGATGGAGGCATCAAAACCTTCTCAGACAAGCAACAGTTGAAGGAATCAACTATCAACAAGCCTGCCCTGAAAGAAGTTCTAGAAACATTCAGACCACCATAAATAGGTCATTTATCAGAACACTCCAAAACTCTACAAGAATGGCATTAAAATACCATCAATCTTTGAGAAATGCCAATAAAGTTCAATGGACTGAATTCACCTATTAAAAGACACAGGGTATGAAGATGGATCAGAAAACACAACCCAACAATATGCTGTCGACAGGAAACCCTCCTAACTCAACAAGACACAGACTCAACGTGAAACGATGGAAAACTAACATACAAGCCATTGACCCACAAAAAAGGGCAGGAACAGCTATTCTCATATCTGACACGATATACTTCAAAATAGATATGATTAAAAAAGACAGGAATGGACACTACTTAATGCTCAGAGGATCAGTCAATCAGTCAGTCAAGAGGACTAAACAATTATTAACATCTATGCACCCAATGAGAAGCCATCTAAATACATCAAACATCTACTGAAAGAGCTATAGCAATATATGAACAGCAACACAGTCATAGTAGGGGACGTCAATACCACACTGTCTCAACTACAGATTATCCAGGTATAAAATCAATAAAGACATAAGGAAGCTAAATGAAGAGATAGATAAACTAGAACTATTGGACATTTTCAGAGTCATTGATCCCAAGAAACTGGAATACACATTTTACTCAAATCCACATGGGTCATTCTCAAGGATAGACCATATGTTATGCCACAAAGAAAGCATAAGCCAATTCAAAAGCATTGAAACCATCCCCAGAATCTTCTCAGACCCCAGTGGAATTAAATTAACACTTAACAATCAACAAAAGATTAGTAACAGTCCCAAAATTTGGAAGGTCAAAAGTACACTTCTTAACAACTTCTGTGTCAAAGAGGAAATAAAGGAAGAAATCAAACTGCTTCGAGACTTCAATGAAAATGAAGACAAAAGCTATCCAATTATTTGGGACACAGCTAAGGCAGTACTTAGAGGGAAGTTCATAGCTATACAAGCACACATTAGGAAACAAGACAAAGTACAAATAAACAGCCTGACTGAACATCTTAAAGACCTAGAAGAAGAAGAACAAAGGAACCCTAAAGCAACCAGAAGGACAGAAGTCACTAAAGTTAGGCAGAAATAAATAACACTGAGAATAAGAAAACCATACAAAAGATCAATGAAAATCAATGAAAGTAAATGTCAGTTCTTCGAAAGAGTGAACAAAATTGACAGTCCTTTAGCCAGACTTACAGAACAAAAAAAGGAGAAGACAAAATAAATTGGACACTAAAAAAGAGACACAGCAGAAATTCAACATATCAGGAAAGGCTTCTATGAACAACTATATGCTACCAAGCTAGAGAACCTAGAAGAAATGGATGATTTCCTAGATACCTACCAACTTCCAAAACTAAGTAAAAAGGAAGTGGATAACATGAACAGGTCTATCACAGCTAATGAAATTGAAACAGTTATCAAAAGTCTTCCCAAAAATTAAAGTCCTGGGCCAGATGGTTTTGCAAATGAATTCTACAAAACCTTCAATGAAGAACTAATACCTCTACTTTTAAACGTCTTCCAGAAGATTGAAGACACTAGAATACTCCCTGCCAGCTTCTATGAAGGCAACATAACTCTGATACGAAAAGCAGACAGGGACACATCCAAAAAAGTCACCACAGACCAATATCTCTTATGAACATAGATGCTAAAATATTGAACAAAATTCTAGCCAACCTGATACAGCAGTATATTAAAAAGATTGTTCATCATGACCAAGTGGGGTTTATCCCAGGCATGCAAGGTTGGTTTAATATACATAAGTCAATCAATGTGAGCCAACACATCAACAAAAGCAATATCAAAAACCACATGGTCCTATCAATAGATGCAGAGAAAGCCTTTGACAAAATACAACATCCCTTTATGATCAAAACAGTACAAAAATGGGAATAGATGGGAAATTCCTCAAGATACTATAGTCTATATATAGCAAACCTACAGCCAACATAATACTCAATGGTGAAAAACTGGAAGCATTTCCCCTCAGATCAGGTACTAGACAGGGCTGCCCACTATCACCATTACTATTCAACATAGGGTTGGAAGTTCTTGACATAGCAA
Source organism: Erinaceus europaeus (assembly GCF_950295315.1). Classification (NCBI taxonomy): domain Eukaryota; kingdom Metazoa; phylum Chordata; class Mammalia; order Eulipotyphla; family Erinaceidae; genus Erinaceus; species Erinaceus europaeus. Next base: position 49,435,829 of record NC_080178.1, on the reverse strand, counting down.
TCAGGCAGGATCAAGGAATTCAAGGGAGACAGGTTGGAAGAGAAGAAGTCTAAGTCTCCCTATTTGCAGATGGCATGACAATATAAACAAAAAAACCTAAGGAATCTAGCAATAAGCTTTAGGAAATAATCAGGCAATGCACTAAGGCTTCAGGGTACAACATTAACATACAAAAGTCAGTGGCATTCCTCTATGCAAACGCTAAATTAGAAGAAGAGGAAATCCAGAAATCAATTCATTTTATTATAGCAACAACAACAACAAAAAAGAACAAGAAAACATCTAGGAAAAAACCAAACCAAAGAAGTGAAAGACTTGTATAATGGAAATTATGGGTCATTACTAAAGGAAATAGAAAAAACACAAAGAAGTGTAAAGACATTCCATGTTCATTGGTTGGAAGAATTAGCATCATCAAAATGAATATACTACCCCCAGAGCCATAGAAAAAATAATTCTATCCCCATCAAGATCTCAACCACATTTTTAAGAGAATAGAACAAATGCTACAAATGCTTATTTGGAAGCAGGAAATATCTAGAATTGTCAAAACAGTCATGAGAATACAAGTCCATGAAGGATGATAGAGGGCCTAGTGGGGATTGTATTGTTATATGGGAAACTGGAGAATGTTATGCACATGCAAACTATTGTATTTACTGTTGAATGTAAAACATTAATTCCCCAATAAAGAAATAGAAACAAAAAAGAAAGAACAGAACTGGAGGCATCACACTCCTAGATCTAAATTGTATTATAGAGCCATTGTCATAAAAACTGCTTGGTAATGGAACATGAATAGACACACAGACCAGTGGAATAGTATACTGAGAGCCCAGAAGTAAGACCCCACATCATGGAAATCTAACCTTTGACAAAGGTGCCCAGACTACTAAGTGGGGAAAAAATGAGTCTTTTCAATAAATGGAGTTGGAAAAAATGGGTTGAAACATGCAGAAGAATGAAACTGAAACTCTATATTTCACCAAATACAAAAGTAAATTCCATGTGGACCAAGGACTTGGACTTGGATTTTAGACAAGTAACTAGCACAACTTAGAAGAAACTATTGGCGGAACTCTTTTCTGCATAAATTTTAAAGACATCTTCAATGAAACTAATCCAATTAAAAAAAAGACTAAGGCAAGTAAAAACCTATCAGACTTCATCATATTTAAAAGCTTCTGCACAGCAAAAGGAACCAATGGGGTGCATTGGATCGACCTTCCCGTGGTGCACCCCCTGAGTACCCATTCATTGGGGAAACTGACGATCCTTCCTAGCCGACTGAATCCACATGGATCCCAGTCACTTTCAAAGCCATTTAACTGGCTACAGAAGAAGGGCAAACGCTAGAAGAAGAAGGAACCAATAGCCAAAGAAAGACAGCCCTCTTTACATGACAAACATCAGAGAAGAGTTTAATAACCAAAATATATAAAGAGCTTGCCAAACTCAATCACAAGAAAACATATAACCCCATTCAAAAATGGGGAGTGAACAGGGACAGAATATTCACCACAGAAGAGGTCCGAAAGGCCAAGAAACACATTAAAAAGTGCTCCAAGTCTTTGATTGTCAGAGAAATGCAAATGAATACAACAAAGAGATACCACTTCTCTCCTATAAGAATGTCATACATGAGAAAAGGTAGCAGCAACAAATGCTACAGAGGTTGTGGGGTCAAAGGAACCCTCCCGCACTTCTGGTGGGAATGTGAATGGTCCAACCTCTGTGTAGAACAGTATGCAGAACTCTCAGAAGGCTAGAAATGAACCTATCCTATGATCCTGAAATTCCACTCCTGGGGATGTATCCTAAGGAACCCAACACACCCACCCAAAAAGATCTGTGTACACATATATTATTGGCAGCACAATTTTTTTTTTAATATTTTATTTTATTTATTCCCTTTTGTTGCCCTTGTTGTTTTATTGTTGTAGTTATTATTGTTGTTGTCGTCGTTGTTGGATAGGACAGAGAGAAACGGAGAGAGGAGGGGAAGACAGAGAGGGGGAGAGAAAGACAGACACCTGCAGACCTGCTTCACCGCCTGTGAAGCGACTCCCCTGCAGGTGGGGAGCCGGGGTTCAAACCGGGATCCTTATGCCGGTCCTTGTGCTTTGCGCCACCTGCGCTTAACCCGCTGCGCTACAGCCCGACTCCCGGCAGCACAATTTTTAATAGCCAAAACATGGAAGCAACCCAGTTGTCCAAGAACAGATGAGTGAATGAGCAAGTTGTAGACTGGAGTTGGTGTATTGCACCAAAGTTAAAGACTCGGGGGGGAGGGGGGTGGGGTGGGCGGTTGTAGAGTACAGGCTCAAAAAGTATGACAGAGGACCTCGTGGGGTTCTACTGTTATATGGAAAACTGGGAAATGTTATGCATGTACAAACTATTGTATTTACTGTCAAATGTAAAACATTAATTCCCCAATAAAGAAAGTAAAAAAAATTTAGAACAGAAAGACTACATGCTTGAAGATTGGGGTTCAAGCCGTTAGCCCCCAACTGTAGGGGGGAGATTCACAAGTGGTGGATTAGTGTTGCAGGTGTCTCTCCTCCTTCTCTATTTGTCTCATCTTTTATCAAAAAAGGAAAATATGGTGGGTAGGAGTGATAGATTTTCTGTGGAGGCAGCAAGCACCAGCAATAAGCTTAATGGGAAGAAGGAAAGAAGAAGAGAAGAAAGAGGAGGAGGAGGAGGAGGAGGAGGAGAAGTAAAAGAAAAGAAAAAGAAAAAAAAGGTGTTTTAGGTTTCATAAACACGATTACAAATGGGAGTGAATCATTTTAAGGCCTTCCATTGTAATGCTCCATGACTTACTCCATTACTCTACTTGGTGAGCATATGCTCGGTTTGTGTTTTGTGTAGTGTCAAGCACACTGTACCATCTTTACAAATCACTAAACACTGCATGAAAAGAATGATCAATTATGCACAGTCAGTAAGTAACTTTTCTTTCTTTATTTTTTTGCCTTCATGGTTATTTACTTTTTAAAAAATTTCTTTATTGGGGACATACATTCATTTATGCTGATTGTATGTCCTCAATAAAGAAATTTTTCAGTATCCACACTTGAGGATAAGTAGTCTGATTAGCAACAGAATTTGATAACACAAAAGCATTACATTGTATTGGGTATTTATTTTGGAAATCACAATTTTTCCTCTATCAGACAAAATCACCTTCAGTTCTAGGCCCCTTGGTGTCCAAAGACTTCAATTGGTTTATAGGAGAAAGAAAATTACAAATTGTGTCTGAGAATGCATGGTTCTTCAATATGCGCCCTGCTACTTCACTATTTCATCTTTCCCCACCCAAAAGCTCATTGCATTTGTAACTCCAGGAAATTCACTTCACTGGGCAACTGTTTAGTCATCTTAAGATTATTATGAATACTTACAACTTTATTTAAAGCCTCAGCAAAGAAAAAATATGAAGAGACTTGTAGTCATCTCTGAAAGTAGTGGCTGTTTCACTGCCATAATCAGTAAGGATGTAGGCAGAGAGTGAGTTAACTGCCAGTACCATGCACAAGAATAAAAGCAAAGAGGCAAAGAAGTAAGAGTGAGAACTGATGTTTGCAGAGGACAGTCAGCAGTGTGCATAGGAAATGTATGATTAGAAGCAATGCGTTTTGATGGTGTAAAGAAATGTCACATCAGAGGATCTGGAGAAATACCTCACATGTCACACTGGCTGGTGTTTGAGACCACTGGGGTAACAAAGCTGATGTCATGTGCATAGTGGAGATGAGGCGCAAGCCTAAGAGTATATGGTGAACTTCCAGAACAGGGTAAAGGCAGTGAAAGCTCCATGGTCGTGGAAATGATGATGATGAAGACAACGTGGTAGCTAAACTGAACTCAAGAGTTCGTGAAGACAGCTCTACTATTTGTATTCTGACCTTACTCAGTGCTGAGACACTGAAATGTCACTCAGAAACAATAGGATGCTCTGGATTTCTCCACCCCACCACTACCTTGTATTAAGAAATCAATTAAATAATTTTATAAATCTTTTTCAACCTTATATTTATTTATTATTGAATGCAGAGAAATTGAAAGGGGAGGTGGGGCTAAAAAGGGAAAGAGGGGGTCGTGCAGTAGTGCAGTGGGTTAAGTGCACATGGTGCAAAGCACATAAAGATGATGGTACACAGCCCCCAACCACCACCTGCAGGGGAGTCGCTTCATAAGTGGTGAAGCAGGTATGCAGGTGTATATCTTTCTCTCCACTTTTCTGCCTTCCCCTCCTTGCTGGGCTAGCTTCACCAAAGAAAGAGACGAGGAACTCGTGGCAGTGTGGTCATACAATTCCTTATTGATCCGGTTATCCCAGAATCAGGAGTGAGCACAGTGAGTTTAGGCCACATGGAGCTAGCAAAATAGCCACCTCCCGCTATGCACTCCAGCCCATCTCCTGGCCAGAACTTGGAAGAGAAAGAGCGTGAAACCAGAAGAGCAGCAAGCTTTATAGGGTACAAAACAGAAGTGGCAAGCCTGAAATGGAAATTGCTAGGAAAGGAGGTGGGGAGAGTAAAAAGTATGCTGGGAAGATGGAAGCATCCTTAGCAACTGCTGCAATGGTTTTAACTGAATTAGCAATACCCTGCGGGTATAAATTGGTGGGGATCTTTCAGGCAACACAATGATTATGTAAATAGACCATAGTGTCAACAAGGGAGCAGGGAGCAGAGCAAGGAGGACTGGCTTTAAGGCCTGACACCTCCTCTCTTGATTGATCTCTGTTCTATCCAACAACAATGACAACAATAATAATAACAATAAACAATAAGGGAAACAAAAGGGAAAATAAATATGTTCTAAAAAGCTTGGACATCAGCTGTATAAAGAACAAAAATAGGATTGTACTGCAACTTTAAATATTTATAACTCATGTAAATTTACAGGTATGAGCTCAAACTTTCAAGAACAGAAAAAAATATACCTCTAGGTCCTAAAAACATTTTAGGACAGGCAGAAATAACTTACTTTCATAGTATGCTTACTTGGCTATGCACTTGTCCCCAGTTTGAGCCTGGCCCCCATAGTACTGAAGGAAGCTTCAGTGCTATAATGGCTTTCCCTAATGAGGAGAAATCTGAGGTGGTACTCATGGGTTTAAGTTTATACTGATATTTGCCACCAGATACTAACCACAGGCATGATAACAAAGTAAAGGGAGTAGCTCAGTTCATTAGATCACTAGTCCATACATCTGAAATCCCAGAGGCTGATGGTTCAATTCCTGGGATTTCTTTAGGTCACAGCTGGACAATGCTCTGGTATATCATAACAATTTAAATAGATAAGTGAAACTTTTAAATATTGTTGAAAATTTTAATTTGACAGCACAAGGAAATCAAGAGAGGAGAAGGCATAATGGTTATGCAAAAAGACGTTCATTCCTGAGGTACCAGAATCTCAGGTTTAATTCCTAGCACCACAAGCCTGAGCTGAATACTGCTCAGGGGGGAGGTGCAGGGGGAACTTCCCTAGTGTGGGTGGAAGCTATGGGTGTGAACCTGGATCTGCTCATAATAATGTGTACACTTGACAGAACAGTAAAATCTTGGGGAGAAGGTTGAAAGGAAGGGGATCATGTAGATGTATAAGATTCCTATATTAAACCCAAAATACCAGGTGCCTGCCTGACACCCTAGACTCAATTCCTGGCATCATACATGACAAATCTCTGCTCTGCTCTTATGTATTCTTTCTCATGAGAAAATACAGGAAGTATTTTAATTCCTTACCATCACTTTTATGGTCCTGTCTCTCCACAATGTTCAGATAACAAAGCTCCCAGAGAATTATTATATTATTCTTTAGAGACTGGGAGATGGGGAGTGAGGGGCAAACAGCATTATGGTTATGCAATGAATCCCTTATGCCTGATGCTTCCAAGTCCCAGGTTCATTCCCCCACACCACCATAAACAAGAGCTTAGCAGTTTTCTGGTAAAGAGAGATGGACAGAGAGATAGAGATAGAGAGAGAGAGAGAAGAGGATGGGTTAGGGAGGAGAGGGGAAGAGACACCACAGCATTTCTTGACCCTTGTGAAGTCTCCCCCAAACAGATGTTCCCATGTGCTGGTCAGGGGCTTAAATTCTGATCCTCAAGCATGGTAATGTACACTGCTGTCTACAAGGTAAGATGTCTCCCAGCCCCACAAAAAATAAAAAATTAATTTAATTAAATAGATTTTAAGGAAAAGCCATGGCCCAGAAGGTGGCACAGTGCCAAAAGTGTCGGGTTCAAGAGAATCAGGTTATGTGCAAGAATGATGCTCTAGCTCTCTCTTCTCAACTACCCATGTGTAAATAACTACATCTTAAAAAAAGAAAGAAAAGAAAAAGGTGGGGTACATTGTCACTGATAACCACCAGCAGCAATCTTGATGACAAAAAAAAGAAAGAAAAAAAAAAAAGAGGAAATCACAGGGTCAAAGAGTCAATGGAAAAACACATGCTGACCATATGTGAGGCCCTGCATATAAACAAGGAAAAATAGAACAGAAAAAAAAAATTCAGGCCCAGGTAGTGACACAGCTGCTTAGGCACACACACTATAGTGAGAAAGGACTCAGGTTCAAGGCCCTGGTCCCTACCTGCAAAGGGAGAGCTTTACAAGTTCTTCTAGCGCTTGCCCTTCTTCCGTAGCCAGTCAACAGCGTCAGGTTGAGCCTGATGTAAAGTTTCGAGACCTCCTTTGAATCTGGAGAGGTGGCAGTCGTTGACTATGTGGTTCATAGTCTGTCTGTAGCCACAGGGGTAGTTCGGGTCGTCTCTGGCTCCCCAGCGATGGAACATAGCGGCGCACCGGCCATGGCCTGTTCGATAGTGATTGAGGAGGGCCCAATCATAAAAAAAAAAAAAGCCGGGTTGACGCTTTCAGGGGTCTGTGATGAGGTGTTTGTCTGTTTGCTTTACAAGTAATGAAGCAGGGCTTCAGGTGTCTCCCTGCCTCTACACAATAAAAAATATTTTAAATCTTTGTTTCTTCTTTATTTTAAAAAGGTACTTATTTATTTATGATAGGAGGGAAAAGAAAGAGAGAGAGAGGGAATTGGTCAGTAGTGCAGCAGGTTAAGCAAGTGGTGCAAAGCCCAAGGACTGACAAAAGGATCCCTGTTTGACCTCCCATCTCTCCACCTGCAGGGGAGTTGCTTCACAAGAGGTGAAGCAAGTCTGCAGGTGTCTATGTCTATATTTCTCTCCCCCTCTCTGTCTTCCCCATCTCTCTCCATTAATCTCTGTCCTATCCAACCACAGCAGCAGCAATAACAACAATAACTACAACATAAAACAAGGACAACAAAAGGGAATAAATAAATATTAAAATATTTAAAATAAAAGAGAGAGAGAGGAAGAACCAGAGAGCATCACTCTGGCACAGGTAATACTAGGATTGAAGGAAGAACCTCAGACTTAAGACTCCAACACATTACCCACTACACCACCTCTATAGTCAACAGAAATTTTATAATTGTGGACAGAAGCTACAGTCCTCTAGTCTTCTTGCTCTCATAAAAAAAATAAATAAATAAATAAACCATACCCAAATAAATAGGACTACACGTACTTTTACTTTTCTTACCTTTACTTACTGACAGGAGAAGATTTGGATCCCTTGGGTGGAATTTCAGCTCATTAATAGCATTTCCATGACCAACATAGTACTAGAATAAATTAAACATTTCCAGTTTCACATTTAGACATCAATAAGTTTTCCCTTAGTCTTAAGAGAATGGGGAAATAAGGGTGAGGTAGATAGCATAATGGTTACATGAAGAGACTCTCATGCCTGAGGCTCTGAAGTCCCAGGTTCAAACCCTCACACTACCATAAGCCAGAGCTGAGCAGTGCTCTGGTGTAAAAATAAAAAAATAAAAGAAAGAAATTGGGAAAATAGTTTCACTTTGAACAATACTTCTTAGTCTTGATTATGACTTGAAGTTACCCCTATTCTTAGATGGAAAAAAACTCATAAGACTCACCTATAGCCACTCCAGTTCGGGTTAGATTAGCCAAGGCACAAACAAAGATTGAAAAGAGACTCCAATGTGCCCCAGGATGAAACCTTTAGATTGGCAAAAGTTCTTAGCAAGTCCCAAAACCTAGATAGACACCAGTATCTGTGAGAGAGAACATATGTTCAAATGTATCCATAAACTAGTGTAAAATATATACCTGAAAGCAGAAGTACACTAGAGTTTACAGTGAGTACCCCCCTAACACTTCCTCTCCACTATTCCAACCTTTGTGTCCATGATAACTCAACAATTTGTTTGGCTTTGTACGTTAACACTCTTTTCAGACACCAGGTTCCAGATCCCAACAGGATGCCAGCCAGGCTTCCCTGGATTGAAGACCCCACCAATGTGTCCTGGAGCTCCGGTTCCCCAGAAACCCACCCTAATAGGGAAAGAGAGAGGCAGACTGGGAGTATGGACCAACCAGTGAACGCCCATGTTCAGCTGGGAAGCAATTACAGAAGCCAGACCTTCCAACTTCTGCAACCCACAATGACACTGGGTCCATGCTCCCAGAGGGATAGAGAATGGGGAAGCTATCAGGGGAAGGGGTGGGATATGGATATTGGGTGGTGGGAATTGTGTGGAGTTGTACCCCTCCTACCCTATGGCTTTGTTAATTTATCCTTTCTTAAAAAAATAAAAATTAAAAAAATTAAAAAAAATTCTTAGCAAAGCTTCAAGGCAGTGTAGTTCATGTGAGTATCTTGTAATATGGAATCACTCTTCTGTTACTAGTGATTTACGTTTTCAGAATAAGGCAAGAGTGGTCCAGGAGGTGGCACAGTGGCTAAGGCACTTGACTCTCAAGCATGAGGTCCTGATTTCAATCCCTGGCAGCACATGTACCAGAGTGACGTCTGGTTATTTCTCTCTCTCTTGTATCTTTCTCATAAATAAATAAATAAATAAATAAAATCTTTAAAAAAATAAGGCAAGATAGGAGGGAAAGTGCTTCACAAATAAAAATCTTTGCATTTCCACTTTAATTTTTATTACTCAAAAGTGAAAATTTTTACTAAGGACCTTTCTGAAGGTAGAAATAAGCTGTTTAAACAAAGTCAAATGAGAAATTTTACAGACATTATTCCACTAGCTTTAAATTCAGCACAAGAAGCTTTCTTTCACAGAGTTGCATTACAGGGGTGAGGGGGAGGAAGGGGGAGAGAAGAGAGGGAGGGAATGAAAGTGCACTACAACAGAACCAGAAACCTACTTTATGCACTGCATTGTTATGGTGTAGGGAAATTGTGAGATTGTGGTTGAGCTTGGTGTGGGACCTCCCATTGAAAGATGGGTGCCTGGATGGCATGACCATCCTGTTAGCCTCTCTCTCTCCACTAGAGACCAAGCAAGGAGGGAAACAACCAACAGGATCTGCCCCCCCCCATCAGTATCCCTGCTTCACAAAGACCCTGTAGCCCCTGACACACAGCCCACTTCCTCGTTTCCAAACCAGATAGTTAGCTCTGGGGTTACTGGAAGTTCATCTCTTTGATCATATATGACCCATACATCATTGTTCTGCTCTCTGTCAAACAGTAACTTCAGGCCCTCTCCCAACCCACTCCGTTCCTTTGATCATACCTGATCCATCTTCTCTCTGCCCTCAGGACCCGTCTCTGTATTCTGGTTATTGATAACCCCATTTCCTCATTCCTCCAACCAAATAAACCCTTGCTCAATAGTCACTAATCAAACCCTGACCTTTTCTCAACCTCTAACAATTCCCTCGTTCCTTAGATCATTCACTAGAGAAGTCCTGACCCCCTCCAGGCCGCTTGACTTCCTACCATATATGGAATATACATGTTACTTCCTCCTATGATCCCTTAAACCCCTGCTTTGCTGTTCAATAAACGGATCATTCCTAAACACAGTCTCTGGGTCATTTTATGTCATGTCACTAGCAACGGACACAGAGAATCCCGTAAGGCCCTACCCCGGCTGCCTCGATTCACATTTTCCTAAGCACCCACTCCTGGTGCGCAACAGGGTGGACATGCCAGGAAATCTGTGCCTGAGAGAGGCCTCCCCACAAAATCCTGGCATTATGGTATAATAATCCTAATTATGTCTCTAGATCCAGCCACAGCCAGCAGAGGAAGGCTGGTATTGCTATCATATGTACCATCCTTCTCTCTCTCTCTCTGTCTCTCTAAATTTTACATATATTACTATTTATTTATTTACTAATGAACAGGTACAAATTGAGAGGGGAATAGAGAGACACCTGCAGCTCTGCTCCACCACTCATGAAGCTTCCCACTGTAGGCAGGGACCAGGGACTTGAACCTGGCTCCTTGCACACTGTAATGTGTGTACTCAAACAAGTGTGCCTGGCTCCCTGAGGCCTTCTACATGTAGTTACAAGTCACTTCATTCCATAATGACTAAGGAAGACTAAATGGACATCCTTGTCTTTTCTTATTTTGCAAACAGATATGGAAGAAATATCTCATCAAGCATTACGTGGTATGTCTAACCTTTTTTAAAGAATATTTTTACCCCCTTTAAAATCTCAGTGCAGTAGTGTATGCAAATGAGCACACAAGACCCAGGTTCAAGCCCCAACTCTACCTGTGAGGTGGAAGCTTCCCTAGCAGTGAGCCAGGGGTGCATGTGTGAGTCAATGTGTGTCTCACTCTGTCTCCCCCTTCTCTCAATTTCCGTATCTATCCAGTAAGTTTAGAAATACAAAATACTATCTATCCATTCAACAATATTCTGTAGTTTTTTTTTCCTAGATGAATTTCTTTTCTCTTAAGTCTTTTGAATTAAATATTTTTAAAGCAGCCAGTTGTCAGGCATTAAGCCAGCCCTCCTGCTCCATCCTGCATTGCTGACAGTATGGCCTATTTACATAATGATTGTTTTGCCTAAAATATCCCCACCCATCCTATCTTCTTTTACCTCCAGACCTGCCCTGCATGCAGGGTAACATCAATCCCAAAAGTGTGGTTGAGATCTTGATGGGGAGAGCATTAAATTTGTGTATGGCTCTGGGTAGTATATTCATTTTGATGATGCTAATTCTTCCAACCCATGAACATGAGATATCTTTCCACATCTTTGTGTCTTTTTCATTATCCTTGAGTAGTGACTCATAATTTTCAGTATACAAGTCTTTTACTTCTTTGGTTAAGTGTATTCCTAGATATTTTTTGTTTTTATTGCTATAGTAAAAGGAGTTGACTTCTGGATTTCAACTTCTTCTAACTTAGTGTTTGCGAAGAGGAATGCCACTGACATTTGAATGTTAATTTGGTAGCCTGACACCTTACTGTATTGCCTGATGACTTCTGAAAGCTTCTTTTTGGATTCCCTAGGTTTTACTTTTTTAAAAAATATTTTTGTTAATATTTATTTATTCCCCTTTGTAGCCCTTGTTGTTTTATTGTTGTAGTTATTATTGTTGTTGATATTGATGATATTGTTGTTGGATAGGACAGAGAGAAATGGAGAGAGGAGAGGAAGACAAAAGGGGGGGAGAAAGATAGACGCCTTCAGACCTGCTTCACCACCTGTGAAGAGTCTCCCCTGCAGGTGTAGAGCCACAGGCTTGAATCAGGATCTGTATGCCAGTCCTTGTGCTTTGCGCCATGTGAGCTTAACCCGCTTCACTAGTGCCCATCTCTCTGGTTAGATTTTTCTATGTAGACTCTCATGTCCTATGCAAATAGGGAGAGTTTGACTGCTTCTCTTCCAATATGTGTTGTTTTAACCGGGCTAGCTTCACAGGTGGGTAACAGAGACGACCAGAGACACACGGCTGAGCTGAGAACGCAGTTTAATCTTTTTTCACGAGTGGGCAAACATGTGCTCCCTTGTCTTTCTCCTCCAGTGGCAGAGAGAGACTCTTAAACTAATCACCACACAGATCTGTCCTGCATTCTTCTCCTCTGGAGGCTGAGGCAGGAACTCAGGAAATATGTAGGGTTGGGGGCAGGGAGAAGGGGAGGCCAGAAACTAGCAGGGGCTAAACCACAATCTTCCAGAGGCAGGGTAGGGGAAACCAAAACCAATGAGAAGCATACAACAAATATGTATGCCTTTAATTCTTTGTTCCTTCCTGATTGCCATGACAAGAACTTCCAACACTATGTTGAATAGCACTGGTGATAGTGGGCAGATTCCATTGCACTTGATGATGACAGGACTTGGGACCTGGTGGTGTCTCATCTAGAAGAGTACACTATCTGCCATTTGCAAAGACCTGTGTTCAAGGTCCTCACGCACAATGGAGATATTTGACAAGTAGTAGAACAGTTTTGCAGGTGCCTCTCCTGCTCTCTGTTTCCCTTTAGTTCATACATTCTATCAAAGAAAGGACTGCCTGAAATAGTGGAGCATCAGGACACCAAGCCCCACATAATATAGTAGTAAATATGGAAGGAATGAAGGGAGGGAAGGAAAGAGGGAGCAAGGGAGGAAGACAGAGAGAGAGAGACTAGCTTTATGGAGGAAGGAACTACCTCCATTTGGGGGAGTCTACCCCACAGCAGTTTCTTTCACTGTTCTCCTAACCTGCTCCCTGACCCAAATGCTCAGCCTCAGGCCAAGAGCAACTAAATACTCTCTTTCCTCAGGAAATGAAAATGAGAGATATATTCATCCCAGGGTGAGCTGCAGAAGAATGGGAGGTATGAGTATAGGGAAGGCTTTCCGTGATGGCCTGGCCCCTGCTTCCAGTTTGGGACCCCACACTCCTGACCCTGGGTCCTGGGCCCCCAACAGACTGTTGATAAAACTACACTGGGAGGGGTTCCTGCTTCAGACTGGCCCCTTCTTCCTCTACTAACACCACTGATCACAAAGCCAAAGGACATGATGCTGATTGACAACTGTTCCTGGCCACCAAGGCTGTCCTGACGCTAAGCATGGTGGCGATGAAGGGCTGCGTGGAGACCCCAGTTGGCTGGCTGAGATGTGCTGAAGCACTAGCTGTGCTGCCCGAACCTTCCCCACTGGAGTCTCCCTGCAAATCCACCAAAACTCACTCTTGTTTGAGTTGCAGCAGTTCTAGTTGCTCCAAGACTTCCTGGTTTTGTTGCTTTTTCTTGGCTAGTTCACAATTGGCATCTCTTTGTTTTAGCAAACTCAGAATAGTCCTCTTGTTTTTGCAGAGATGACAGCAGCATTGGTGATTGGTCTTCAAAGATGTATGAATTCCAAGATGAAAGAGGGGCAGTTCATTTCTTTGAGCTGAGCAAGAAAACAACTGATGGGCTAGTAAAATAGCTGGCTTATACAGTGGCTGCTTTGTCATTGGAGAATTGGGTTTCAGGCCCGGCCCCTCCACACTGAAGGAAGCCTCAGTGCTCTGGTTGCATTCTCTATCTATCTAAAAGAAAAAATAATAATGTTTAAATGTGCGAATGAAGCAGCCACATGTTGAACTCACGTGCTCAAATGAGACTCTGAGCAAAACTTACCAGAAGCAACAGTTCTTTTTTTTCATCCCTATGGTGTGTGTGTGGGTGTGTGTGTGTGTGTGTGTGTGTGTGTGTGTGTGTGTGTGTGGTGTGTGTAATCAAACCCCAGGGCCACAGGCATGCAACCACAGAGTCTTCCACTAAGCTCTACCCCTGGCCCAAAGTCCTGCATGTTTAACAAAGGCAATACTCTGGACTATTATGTCCAGAATTGTCAGTTTAACTAGATAATGGTTTGAAAATAGGATGATTTAGGCAAATAAAAAAAGAAGCCATAGTGACGAAAAACATGAAAATGATGGTCAGATATGTTCACTACCATCTGAAAAGAGGTTTCTTGAACCTTCTGCACCTATAGCTCACCTGAGGGTCTTAGTCAGGTGGAGACCTCAATTCTGGGGGTGTGGGAAGGGGCCCAAGATTCTATGGAATGAGCTCCCACCCAGAGAGGAAGTATCACTCTTGTAAAGCCCACTGACATCCCTTCAATCTGCCCTCCAGAGGGTGGGTTCAAACATTCCCAGACAGGGTTATATGCAAGAGTGAGGCAGAAACAACTCTTACAGAAAAAGTGGCATTTCTGGTTCCTATGTGCCTTCATAGCATCTGTGACTCCAAGGTTATTAGCTGCATTCTTCATGAACTGTTTTTTTTTTTTTTTTCTGATTGTAGGCCAGCATTACAGGGAAAAATAATATAAATAAAAAATTAATAAGTAAATAAAACACATGCTGGAAATGTAGTTCTTTTTGTGGACTACTAATATTTCTCTCTACAAAGGCTATGTTTCATAGGAGTCCAAATTATGGGCTTTTCTGTTGTTGTTTTTTTCCTAGCTGAGAAGAGTTTTTTCAGTCAAGGCCTTTCTTTTTCAAACCTAAGGTCTGGCTCAAGCAAGCCAAGCAGAACGGCACCTGAAAATGTGTGACTGTCTATGTTCTTCCCTGCACTCATGCAACAGAGTAGAGTAAACCCTCCTTCATGCTCCAAACCCCTCCCCAGTGCATTTATATAAACTGTGAGGAGATCAGAAAGTAGCATCAGCTCCAAAATGTAGTGCACCAAACATGCCTTTAGTATGTTCCTGGAAACAAGGTCATGACTCAAACTTCATTCTTACACGAAATGCATGATTTGGCACATTGCCAGGCAGACATGCACAGGATATCTGCAGTGACCTTGTCTTGTCTGCTGCCCCCACTGCACCACCTCTCAATCAAAGCATAACACTACCTGGTTCTTGAACACAGCGTCCTTGTCTTCATTATCTGGTATCTCCATAGAATCTCTTGGTCTCTGGATCCTTTTTTTTATGTTTCAGCAGTACAGCAGGCTGTTGGCCTTGGCACGATGCATGCACCCATAGCACAGCTCCTACAATGACACCAAGGGTCTTTCTTACCTTCAGAATTCTTCCTGTGCTCTCCCAAGTCTGGATTACTCCAGGACTGTGTTTGATAAAAAGATGTATGAACAACGATCAGCACAGTGTGTTTGATAGGCTGAGACTTCTGGTTGCAGGAGTGGTCACAATTCTGATTGAAGTGCAGGGTCTACATCAACTCAGAACCCTTGTTCTCCCAGCCCTATTTGTGTTGAGTGGCAGACACCCCATCATTTGCTTGTCTGGGGAGACCAGTACCTGTCCTGCTTTCTCATGATCCCTACAAGTTGTAGTCTCAGAGGTCTGAAGTTCTGTTTTGGTGTTCTTTGATGAACTATGTGGATGTAGTATGCTATAAGAAAATAACAACTACACAATTACACATCTAGAGTAATGATCATCTTAGAGGCAAATACAGCCAATGGAAGTTGTCTCAGTGGTTCTTTTCTGGGATCTGCATTGCAGAGGTTAGGGATCTATGTGTCTGATAAGACTGGACCTCAATCCCAGCATGCTTGCTTACAACTTGACTTTTGAGCATTATGGACAGCACTGTCTCAGGCATAGAAAATGCAGTCAGTACACACACACACACACACACACACACACACACACACACACTGCCTGTGTAATTAACATTTAAAGCAAAGTTGCTAAACAATGTAAGTGAAATTTCTAGTGTATTTGGAACTGCTGATGACCATGCAGCCCTAGCTTCCTGCTGAGAGACTGTGAGCCCTGGATATCTCTGCTGTCCTCACTATGGAGCACAAACGCTGGGACACAATGTGAAGGCATGAATGGAAATATCTAATATTCCTGAATCAAGATACAACTCAAAGTACATTTAGTAAAGTGTGCGCCACCCCCAAAGACCAGCATGTTACCTTTTGGTTCTTGTTTTTGTAAAGACAGACTTATTAAGCTCCAATGTGATAAGTAATGCTACGGGTGCAATATTTCCAGAGGCTGGGATGGGTTTTTAACCTGGAGGTCTAGGTAGAAAGTTGACTGCAGAATTAAGAGAGAGAGTTGGTTTACTTTCAATCGTTTCCTTTGAGGCTTTAGAGGCCATATAGATATACTGAAGAGAGAAAAATAAGATAGGAACGTATAACACATTCTTACTCTACACCAACAGTGCTAAGTGCTTAATATAATGCAAAATGGACCAGAGAAATAGCATAAGTGGTTAGGCAAAATTCTTTTTTGTGTCTGATGCTTTGAGGTGTCAGGTTTAGTCTTTGGCATAGAGGGGGAAAGATAGTGAGAGAGGGAGAGAGAGAGAGAAATAGGGGGGATAGGAGAGAATGAAAGAAGATTGCATAAATAGCAACTTAAGATAACAAAGAAAATCTCTAAATCGAAGGACCAGTCCTCAAAAGGTTGTCTGACAACTTCTAGGTATCTCTAGCACTTAAAAAAAAAAACAAAATTGGATTTCTCCATATACTTTAAACAAAGTCACATGAGCCACAGACATGAGGACCCTACTATTTTCTATTAAGCCGCATAGCTCAGTTTAAAACTACAACTCAGGATATATATATAATGGAACATGGTACATTCAGCTCACTTGATGCATTACTTTTACCTACCTAGGCCATCCTCCTTACCCAGCAGACACCTGAACTTTGACTCTTTTAAGTAGTAGAGAGTCAGAAAAGAGTCTTAGTTGAGAATCTCAGGGATTAGAGTTAAGGTGAGATAGAAAATTCTAGAAACCTCCTAGCTGGCTTGTTCATTAAGTCTATTTCATTCTGTACTTCATGGATATATTCCATTGCTTCCTGTTGCTTTTTTATCAAGCTGCTTTCTGGGGAGTGACGATTTTGAAGGTAGAACAGAAATATAACAAACTCTGCTAGCCATTTTTTCAGAAGAGATCGGAATTGATGGTCAATATCCCAAATTTAGGATTAACATTTGTCAACCACCCACAAGTGTCTACACTGCTTGGAGAAGAGGATGAAGAGGCACTGCATTACTTGACAAGAGTTGAAGTGACAGAATTTGAAGATAGTAAATCAGGTAACAGAATAGACTTTTATTTTGTTGAAAACCCTTACTTTGAAAATAAAGTTCTCTCCAAAGAATTTTATCTGAATGAGAGTGGTGATCCTTCTTTTGAAGGATCCACTGAAATCAAATGGAAATCTGGAAAGGATTTGATCAAATGTTCAAGTCAAACCCAAAATCAAACCAACAGAAAGAGACAGCATGAGGAACCAGAGAGCTTCTTCACCTGGTTTACTGACCATTTTGGTGCAGTCGCAGGTGAGTTAGGAGAGGTCATTAAAGATGGTATCTGGCCAAATACACTACAGTACTACTTGGTTCCTGATATGGATGATGAATAAGGTGAGGGGGAAGATGATGATGATGAAGAGGAAGAAGGATTAGAAGATATGAAGAAGTGGGGGCCTGGTGGTGATGCACATGGTTGAACTCACATGTTACAATGTGCAAGGACGTGGGTTCAAGCCCCCAGTCCCCACCTGCAGGGGGGAAAGCTTCTCAAGTGGTGAAGTAGTACTGCAGCTGTCTCTCTGTCTCTCACCCTCTCTATCCCTCCCTTCCCTCTTGATTTCTGACTGTCTCTATCCAATCAATAAATAGATAATATTTTTTAAAAAAAAAGAAGATATGAAGAAGGAGATGAGGATGAAGGAGAAGTTGATAATGAGGGGGAGGAAAGAGAGGAAGATGAAGGATATGACTAATGAAACACTGATGAATTCCAGCCTTTTTTAATTTTCTCCTGTCCCTAGGAGCAAGTTGCAGTCTTTTTTTCCCCCATTTTCCCTGCCCCTGTGTGCAGTCACCCTGTCTTTAAGGTCTCCTCTCTCCTTTATACAATGGCTATCAACTTATTTTTTGGGGGGATACCTTGAGAAGAATAAGTTGAATAGATTATCCTTTTCTCTTCCAAACTAATATGTTTTTTCATTTAAAACCTTTTTAAGAAAACCTGTATCTTTCTGCAGTTAGCAGAAAGACAGACAGCTTTGTGGTTTTTTTTTTGAATTTTTTTATTTATAAAAGCAAACACTGATAAAACCATAGGATAACAGTGGTACTACTCCCCTATCCTTTTTCAACAAAAACTTTTGGAATCAATACCACCATGCTCTGTGGGAACAAAGAACAACTTTCTGCTCCCTTAGCTCTGCTAGAATCTGGGGGCTGTTAGGCCCCTGTGTAGTAGTGCATAGAATTCTAGCTGTTTTCCTCCTTTCTCTCAGATCTTGAATCTGAGAGGATCATATAGCAAAGCAGACACCTTCCCAGTTTTTGTTTGCTTGTTTTTATTTTTGCCTCCAGGGTTATAGCTGGGGCTCAGTGCTGACACTACAAATTGACTGCTCCTGGTGGCCATCTTTTGTCCATTGTTGCTGCTGTTATTCTTGTTATGACTGCTGTTAGACAGGACAGAGAAAAATTGAGAGGAGGGGAAGTTAGAGAGGAGGAGAGAAAAACAGACATCTGAAGACCTGGTTCACGGCTTGCAAAATGACCCCCCCCCCTTGCAGGGAACTGAACTGGGATCATTGTGCAGGTCCTTGTGCTTCACACTATGTGCGCTTAACCCGGTGTGCTAGCGCCTGGCCCTCATCCTAGTTTTGAATCATCATTCCCAGACTATTCCAGTCTGACTATTCCAGTCTATTTTCAGTCTGAAAATGTAATTCAGGAACTAGGTGGCGACACACCAGTAGAGTGCATATAACAGTGCAGAAGGAGCTGGGTTTAAGCCTCTGATCCCTAGCTGCTGCAGGGAGGGAAGCATCATGAGTGATGAAGCAGTGCTCCTGATGCTACTGCTGCAGATGTTAGTGCTGCAGATGTTCCTTTCCTCTCTTCTCTAACTCCCCCATTCCCTCTCAATGTCTGTCTCTATCCAACAAATAAAGATATGAAATAGTAAAGAAGTGAGTGCAGATGTAAAAATAAAAATGCAATTTCATCAAACTTTGAGCTGTGGGAGTATCATAGACAATGAGCTTTACCAGAGTTTAACTACTGTTAACTGGAAAAGAAAATCATCATAAAATTCCTTTTCAGAATCCAAGTGTTACAAATAATCTTCTCAGTCAAACTGAAAGTCACAATAGATTCAGAACCTGCTACCAACTGCATATCTATCAACAGAGCTTCTTGGCCCATGACAACTAACACTTTCAGTGCAGGTTAAGAAATGTATACATTGGGAGTCAGGGGTAGTGCATCGGGTTAAGTGTACATGGCGCACAGCACAAGGACTGGTATAAGGATCCAGGTTCAAGCCCCCGGCTCCCCACCTGCAGGGGAGTCGCTTCACAAGCGGTGAAGCAGGTCTGCAGGTGTCTAACTTCTCTCCCTCTCTCTGTCTCCCACTCCCCTCTCCATTTCTCTCTGTTCTATCCAAACGATGACACCAATAACAACAACAATAATAACTACAACAATAAAAACAACAAGGGCAACAAAAAGGGAAAATGAATAAATGTTTTTAAAAATCTTTTAAAAAATGTACACATCAAGAGCAGGGTGGTGGCACACTTGGATTACACATGACCATGCACAAGGACCCAGGTTCAAGATCTCAGCCCCCAACTGCAGGGGGTGGAGGAGGGGAGAAGCTTCAGGAGTAGTAAGGCAGTAATATTGGCAGGTGTCTTTCTTCCCACCTCAGAATTTCTCTCTGTCCTATAAAATATAAGAAAACTAAAATAAAGCAAAGAAAGAAAAAAAAAAAGCAGACACTGTATTACTGAGTCTCCTTGCATAAAAGTTCCTAAAATACTGGTATCTTCCCTTAAAAAATAAATGAAAAAAAATGTATAAATTGTTCAACAGATCCTGACAGTATACCAGAGGTTATGAATACACATGCTCACACATAACATATACTCATGATTTCATATCATTACTTTAAAAGAAGCATTATTCTTGGAGGATGTTAAATGGAAATGAACTCCATTTCTGTACTTTTTCTGAAAACCAAAATTATTTATTTATTAGTAAGACAGAGGTTATGGAGGAGGAGACAGACAGAGAGAGAACCAGAGCATCACTCTGGCATGAGATGCCAAGGTTTGAACTCAAAACTTCTTGCATGAGAGTCCAACATCACCTCTCAGGTGCACAACGGCCTTTTAAAAAAAGATTATGCCACCCAGCGTATGACCTCTGATCTCCCTCACAACTAGCGACCTGCCCTGAGGACCAGTACTTCAAGGGCATGTGCCAAGCTCTGCCACTATAGGTGAGTGACAGTCACCTATAGTGATTTTCTTTGGGAGGTGGGAGGGTGCATTCAATTTTGTAAACCACTACTAATCACAATTTTCAAGAAGGAAAAAATAAATGTGCAAGAGGATGTATTATCATGGTCGTTGTTATATAAATAAGGGCCATAAACCTAAAACAAACTTGTCAAAAAATCAGTCTTTGTATTTTGTAATCACCTGACCTTTCAAACCTGGCTTCAATACCTGGGTTTCATACCTTGGTTCAAACCAGGTATGAAACAGGAGAACCAGAGAGCATAAGAGAACGGGAGGAGTGGGGGAAGAGCTCCATGAATGGTGGCATGGTGCTTGGTGTCTCTCTAGATAAATGGAAAGAAAAAATAGGCTTGGGAGTTTGCTCAGTATGCTCACAGCCAGAGTTTACTCCTCAGGGAACACTTATAAAAATTATATATACATATATATATATAATTTGCAGGCCATTAAAATATCTCACTTTAATAGTGTGGTGTGGGTGGGGGGAGATAGCATAATGGTTATGCAAAGATCATAATGGTGATGCCTCAGGCTCCAAAGTCCCAGGTTCAATCACCCATACTACCAAAAGTCAGAGCTGATCAGTTCTCTGGTTAAAATAAATAAGTAAATAAATAAAATAGATTAATACTGGGATGCTCTGACATGCCTGCAACCTAGGTTCAAGCCCAGCTCCCTCTGCATTGGAGGAAACTTTGGTGACGAGTCTATTTGAAAGCCAGGTCAGAGTAGTGCAGCCATGCTGACAATATTTTAAAACTAAAATTTTTAATAAACTTAAAAATGTATTTACGGTTTAGTGTAGGCTGCATTCCAGGTACTTTACATGTGTTAACTGACTGGATTGATACAATAACCCTATGAAGCTGATTATCCCTGTTACATATAAGGAAACTGGAACAAATTCTAAGATACTTATCCAAGGTCAACACATGGCGGCAGCAGAATCTCATTTTTGTTTTGTTTTGTTTAGAAGTAAATAATCCAACCTTTATTTGGCCTGGCAGAAGCACAATTTATGTCCTATACGGAGCTTATACTTTACTACATTGCATTTCTTTTCCAGGAAAAAGAACTACAAAAATAAAGATCATTACAAAAAGGTAAGGCATACATTTATTGCTTTCAACCGTTCTTTTCATCACAATGAAGCAACACAATTTTACAAAAATAAAAATTTATTAAAAGCAGTAGAGTCTGAGCAGGAGACAGTACAAAGAATGTGAACTGTGTAAACATCACTACATTCAGCTCACCTTGATTGAATGCTGACAGACAACTTTAATGGCTCTAAGTGCCCTTAATAGCAAGATACATTAGTTCTCCTGTACTCAGAAAACACACCCTAATTTTGATTAGGAAAAGGTATTTTGTCGAAGTTGGTCCCATCGGCAAATACTGCCATTGACACAAAAAATGGCTATGAGAATGTTGCTGTCTCTACTAAAGCTGGTTTGACAGATAGCAGCACCACATTTATGATGAGACAATGTTGTACATCTAGGGAGAAAATATGACAACAGGTTATACTATTCATGCAGAATGCTGTCATGTTTCATTCATTTACATCTAACTCACTTAAAACTGTGAATGAGACAGTGAACAATGTTCCACCTCATGTAGAAGGCATTCAAAACAAAACAGACTTCACACAAAGACTTCTGTGCAAAATGAGCATATTTTAAATTTAAGATGTACTGTGTAACTTACATAGAGAACTAAGTTTCCTTCACTATACTCCTGAAAAGCAATTAAAAAAAACAAAAAAGTAGGGCTGGGGAGACAGCATAGTGGTTATCTGAAAGATTTTCATGCCTGAGGCTCCAGGCCCCAGTGTTCAAACCATAGCACCACCATAAGCCAGAGCTGAGCAGTGCTTTGGTAAAAACTAAATAGGTGCATCAAAATGACTCTGGAATGATATAAGAATCTCTAAAGTGATAAAACATTTTAGAGAAAAGGGTATAAATTATGAATTTCTAAATACTTACTTAGCTTTGTGAGGATCTTCAGCTTCTAAATCCCAAACATAGAGTCTGCCAACCCAATTGCCCAATGCAAGCATCTGTATAAACCTATTTTTTATAACATCAAATTATCAAAATAAGGCCACTGAGTAGTCAAGTTGTCCAAAGACACCTTTCTAACTTTAGAAAAGTCACCTCTTGAAAATGAGTATATTATCATTCAATTGTGTTTTTTACTTCTGATTTGTAAATGGGTGCGAGAACCATTGTAAATGGACTTGAAATCTCATCTGAACTTTTCCATTCCAGTAATTGTTACCCCATGGCCAATTTTGATAAGAAATTACATGCTATTTGGTGGCAGAGAAACACAGCTTTTATTACAATAATATTGCAACTATCCCTTTGTTATTGCTATTAATCTCTTATTGTGCTTAATTTATAAAACAAACTTCACCATCAGTGTGTATGCATCTTAGGAAAAAGCAGGATATACACAGATGCTACTTGAACTTTGAAAATTAAGGTATTATGCAAATCATTTGGCAATGACTTTACAACTTGCACCAGCTAATTGTTTCTTCTGCTTTAACAGTATAGCCAAAGCTATAGAAAACTCTTTCAATACTTTCATCCTAATATCAAATGTTTTAAGAATTTCAGATGGCTGCTATTTTTGTCTTTACCTTATATACTGATTCTTTCAAGTTTTTCTGGTAATGGTACACAGATGGATTAATACCCTAGCCTCCAATATTAAATCTTAGTACAGATGTTACGGAAAATATACACCAAACTGCCACCACTGGCAGCTATCAATTCATTCATAATAGCAGTACAGATGGTGAGTGAAGTCACAAAGGTAGAATAGCATCTAAGGTGGAAAAAAAAAAGAGAAACATGCAAAGCAATGAGTAAGTTCTTACATGAAACAACAAAAGATGTGCAGAAGAGAAAACAATAATCATAATTTTGTAATTTCATATGTAAATTTTGCTACCTTTTTTCAGAAATCCATAAAACCTCATGTACCAAATGTCATACCGACTGTAAACAAATCACGCAAGGATAGTCACACTGTATTTAATTATTATTTAATTTATTTAGATTCATTGGGTTTAATGATATCTATATCATCTTCCATCTTGTCAGGTTACCAGGCCACAATGGCATTTCACAAGACTTAAAAAAACAAAGGAGAGGGAGTCGGGCGGTAGCGCAGCGGGTTAAGCGCAGGTGGCGCAAAGCACAAGGACCGGCATAAGGATCCCGGTTCGAACCCCGGCTCCCCACCTGCAGGGGAGTCGCTTCACAGGCTGTGAAGCAGGTCTGCAGGTGTCTATCTTTCTCTCCTCCTCTCTGTCTTCCCCTCCTCTCTCCATTTCTCTCTGTCCTATCCAACAACGACGACAACAACAATACTAACTACAACAAAAAAACAAGGGCAACAAAAGGGAATAAATAAATAAAAAGGAGAAAAAAGAAATGTTACGGGGGTCGGGTGGTAGTGCAGTGGCTTAAGCGCACTGGCGCAAAGCTCAAGGACCAGTGTTAGGATCCCGGTTCGAGGCCCTGGCTCCCGACCAGCAGGGCAGTCGTTTCACAAGCGGTGAAGCAGATCTGCAGGTGTTTATCTTTCTCTTCCCCTCTCTGTCTTCTCCTCCTCTCTCCATTTCTCTCTGTCCTATCCAACAACAACGGCATCAATAACAACAATAAAAATAAAGAAATGTTTGCAAAACTCATTATTAAATATAAAAACAAAGTAGCAGGAGTCGGGCAGTAGCGCAGAGGGTTAAACACACGTGGCACTAAGCACATGGACCCTGTTAGGATCCAGATTCAAGCCCCAGGTTCCCCACCTGCAGGGGAGTGGCTTCACAGTCAGTGAAGCAGGTCTGCAGATGTCTGTCTTTCTCTTCCTGTCTTCCCCACCTCTATCCATTTCTCTCTGTCCTATGTAACAATGACAACATCAATAACAATAAAAATAACTACAAGAAAAAAATTGATTTTCCCGTTGTCATTTTATAAACAAGAAAAAAAAGTTGGTTTTCCCTTTGTCATTTTAGAACTGACAGTTCATGAAACAGGGTAACCCATCTACCAAGAGACAATGACATATATTCATTTAAGCTGATTCAGTATCCACACTTGAGGATAAGAAGTCTGATTAGCAACAGAATTTGATAACAAAAAAGCAATACATTGTATGGGGTATTTACTTTGGAAATCATAATTTTGTCTCTGCCAGACAAAATCACCTTCAGTTCTAGGCCCTTTGGTGTTCAGAGACTTCAAGTGGTTTATAGGAAAAGAAAATTAGAAATTCTGTCTGAGAATGCATGGTTCTTCAATATGGGCCCTGCTACTTCACTACTTTCATCTTTTCCCACCCAAAAGCTCATTGTATTTGTAACTCCAGGAAATTCACTTCATCTGGGCAACTGGTTAGTCATCTTAAGATTATTATGAATACTTAAATTTTATTTAAAGTCTCAGAAAAGAAAAAAAGATGAAGAGACTTGTAGTCATCTCTGAAAGCAGTGGCCGTTTCACTGCCATAATCAGGAAGGATGTAGGCAGACTGTGAGGTGTCTGCCAATCCCATGCACAAGAATAAAAACAAAGAGGCAAAGAACTAAGAGAGAGAACTGATGATTGCAGAGGACAGTCAAGAGTGTGCGTAGGAAATTACTTGTTAAGAAGTGTATGATTAGAAGCAATGCATTTTGATGGTATAAAGAGATGTCATATCAGAGGATCTGGAGAAACACCTCACATGTTACACTGGTTGGTGCTCCAGACCACTGGGGTAACAAAGCTGATGCCATATGCACAGTGGAGAGGAAGCTGCAACCCTAACAGTATATGGTGAACTTCCAGAACAGGGTAAAGTCAGTGAAAGCTCTTGGTCATGGAAATGATGATGATGATGATGATGATGATGATGGCAATGTGGTAGCTAAACTGAACTCTAGGGTTTGTGAAGACAGCTCTACTATTTGTATTCTGAACATAATCTGCTGAGACACTGAAATGTCACTCAGAAACAATAGGATGCTCTGGATCTCCCCACCACACCATTACCTTGTATTAAGAAATCAATTAATTTTATAAATCCTTTTCAACCTTTTATTTATATATTATTGTATTCAGACAGAGAAATTGAAAGGGAAGGTGGGGATAAAGAGGGAAAGAGGGGTGTTCGTAGTAGTGCAGTGAGTTAAGTGCACATGGTGCAAAGCACATAATAATCCTGGTTTGCAGCCCCCGACACCCATCTGCAGGGGAGTTGCTTCACAATCGGTGAATCAGATCTGCAGGTGTCCATCTTTTTCTCCCCTTCTCTGTCTTCCCCTCCTTTCTTGATTTCTCTCTGTCCAATCCAACAACAATGACAGCAACAATAATAATAAAAATGACAATGATAAACAACAAGGGCAACAAAGGGGAAAAATAGCCTCCAGGACTAGTGGATTTATAGTATGGGCACTGAGCCCCAGCAATAATCTTGGGGGCAAAAAAGAAAAAAAAAGAGGGAATGAAACAGAGACACCTGCAGCCTGTGTCATAACTCGTGAAACTTTCCTCCTGCAGGTTGGGACGAGGGGCTCTGAACCTGGTGCCTTGAGCACTGTAATGTGAGCACTTAACCAAAGTGCACCACTGCATGGCCCCAAAATCAAATATTTTTCCAGTGTAATTTGTTGTAACCTGGGAGGTGGCACAATAGATAAAAATCTGGGCTCAGAAGCACAGTGTCCCCAAGGTTGACCTCCAGCAACAGCATGTGCCAGAGTGACCATACTCTGGTGCTCTCTTCTCTCTACAATAAATATTTTTAAAATAACTCTTGTTAAAACACACTAGTTTTAGCTGAAAGCAGAAGCACACTAGAGTTTGCAGTGAGTAACACCCTAACACTTCCTCTCCACTATTCCAACCTTTGGGTCCATGATTGCTTAACAATTTGTTTGGCTTCATATGTTAACTCTCTTTTCAGTCACCAGGTTCCAGATGCTATCAGGATGCTGGCCAGGCTTCCCTGGATTGAAGACCCCACCAATGTGTCCTGGAGCTCCGGTTCCCCAGAGACCCACCCTACTAGGGAAAGATAGAGGCAGACTGGGAGTGTAGACTGACCAGTCAACACCCATGTACAGCGGGGAAGCAATTAGAGAACCCAGACCTTCTACCTTCTGCAACCCACAATGACCCTGGGTCCATGGTCCCAGAGGGATAGAGAATGGGAAAGCTGTCAGGGAAGGGGATGGGATATAGAGATTGGGTGGTGGGAATTGTGTGGAGTTGTACCCCTCTTACCATATGGTTTTGTTGATTAATCCTTTCTTAAATAAAAAAAAACACTAGTTTGCTTTCATTTTTACATTTTTTCTAAAATTCACACTAAATTATCTAATATACTGTTCTATAGATGTATTAGATTTAAAAGCAAAAAAAAAAATCCCTCTGTGAGTGCTTTACGTGCACAGTTAATGAATGCTTTGGATAAACTGCCTTGCCACCATGGAATATGATAAACCCTTTTCAATTAATCTGTTTATTTTACACAGTCCATCTGTATGCTCCAGTTACCTAGTTATGTCCTTGAATGTTTTGATAAAACTTAAGGGAGGCAGAAATTTGCACTTCTTATTTTATGTTTACTGCCACCAGGGTTATCACTGGGGCTAGGTGTCTACATGGCAAAGCCACCACTCCTGGAGGCTATTTTTTCACATTCCTTCCTTCTTCCCTCCCTGTTTTTCTTTTAACTTATTTGACATAGCAGATAGAAATTGAAGGGAGGAAGAGATAGAGAGGGAGAAAGACAGACATTGGCACACCCAGTTAAGCATACTAGTAAAAAGTATAAGGACTCCCTCCTAAGGTCTGAGTGCCCACCCCAACCCCCACAGGAGAATACTTCACAAGTGGTGAAGTAGGTCTGTAGGTGTCTATCTCTCATTTAAAAAAATTTAAATATTATTATTTGTTGGTATGCTTCTAGATTCTGCTTGTGAAGCCTTCTGTTTTTATCATCACATTGGTTTCGCTTTGTGTTGCTTGTGATGAGTTCTGTTTGTGTCTCCACTGTTAGCTGGGCACCCCCCTGCCTCCTGGATATTGGTTTGGCCCTCACTTCCCCTGCCTCTGGAACATTAAGTTTAGTCCTCCCTGGTTCCCCCTCTTCCCTTCTCCACGTCCCCTATCCTATGTACTTCCTTTGTTCCTGACTCTTCCGCCAGAGAAGAGAGATGCAGGACAGAATCGTGTTGTGATTAGAAGAGATTAGTTTTTTGAACTGCATCCCCACTCTTGAATAAAGACTGAACTGCGTTCTCAGCTGAGCCATGAGTCCCTGGTCGTCTCTGTCTCCCGCCCGCAAAGCTAATCCGGCAATTAGTTAGTATTATTGGATAGACAGACATTGAGAGGGGAGGAGGAAATAGAGAGGTGGAGAGACACCTGCAGCTCTGTTCCTCCAGCTGAAGAAACTAATAGGGCTCCACGAAGAAGTCCTGCTGTTGTAGATATCTTCTGTGCTCTGGCACCTGATTTCCACTACTAAGTTCATGCCATGGAAGTTGCCTGAAGTGAGGCAAACAAACTGATATTCTTTTTTAAAATATTTATTTATTTATTTATTTATTCCCTTTTGTTGCCCTTCTTTTAGTCTTGTAGTTCTTCTTATTGTTGTTATTGATGTTGTTGTTGTTAGATAGGACAGAGAGAAAGAGAGAGAGGACGGGAACACAGAGAGAGGAAGAGAAAGATAGACACCTGCAGACCCACTTCATCACTTGTGAAGCACCACCGCCTGCAGGTGGGGAGCGGGGGGGGAGCTCAAACTGGGATCTTTACACCAGTCCTTGCACTTTGTGCCATGTGTGCTTAACCCACTGTGTTACTGTCCAACTCCCGAACTGAGATTCAATTGAGATGAACACTCATGAACTTCTGAAGAACAGAGAGTAGAGGACTGAACTCAAGTATAGTGTACGCAACTAACTCACCCCTTTACCTAGTCACCCATGACTCACCTATTAAGAACAGCTTTTTTCTAAGTATGGAAAGGCTGTAGAGGTTACTACAGTAAAAGACAGAGGTATTGGGTTGGGGAGATGGCATAATAGTTGTGCAAAAAGTCTTTCTGGCCTGAGGCACCAAAGGTCCCAGGTTCAGTTCTCAACATCACCATAAGCCAGAGCTGAGCAGTGCTCTGGTCTCATGAGACAGGGCCTATATTCACATATATCCATAAATTAGGGCAGACTATATGCCTGAAAGCAAAAGGGCACAATAGTCTGTAGTGAGTCAGTATATGCAGCAAGCAAGTATAAAGACCTAAAGAGACACCATAAAGTTCCTAATGAAATAGTGTCTACTTAGAGTTAGATACCCTCCTCACCTACTTCCTATGATACTTCTCTCAGTCACTCCAAAGCTAACCTTATCAAAGTAAGGACTCCAAAAACTGAATAAAGGCAAGACACAGCGCAAGGACTGCCATAAGGATCCCGGTTAGAGAGCCCCTGGCTCCAGGGGAGTCGCTTCACAGGCACTGAAGCAGGTCTGCAGGTATCTATCTTTCTCTCCCCCTCTCTGTCTTCCACTCCTCTTTCCATTTCTCTAGGTCCTATCCAGCAATGATGACGACAATAATAACTACAACAACAATGAAAAACTAGGGCAACAATAGGGAAAATAAATAAATAAATATTTAAAAAAGGCTAGAGACTATTATACTCTAATAATGACTCTTTACTCACTATCAGGCCATCCCGTCAGCCGATGCCCTAGTCAGGGAGTCCTGAGATTCCCAAACAGACATGATGGGCCTAGATCTCAAATATAACCCTCTCTCCATTGTTAATGGTCATCTCTATGAGGAACAACACAATAGACCCCTCTTTGGGCCCCCATAGGACCTTGTCCTCAATGTGGATCAACAATGGTAGAGAATGTTCTGAAGGGAGGCTGGACAACATACTCTATGTTGCCTGAGGAAGATGGGTCCTGAAACTGGGGTAGCTTGGAACGTTTCTACTCATGACCACAGAATGTGAGGTCAGATCTAAAGAGATGCAGAGGTCACATAGGCTCCTAAGCT
Source organism: Erinaceus europaeus (assembly GCF_950295315.1). Lineage (NCBI taxonomy): Eukaryota > Metazoa > Chordata > Mammalia > Eulipotyphla > Erinaceidae > Erinaceus > Erinaceus europaeus. Next base: position 49,406,611 of record NC_080178.1, on the reverse strand, counting down.
GAATATGGGACCAGGATCACATCAAATTGATGAGGTTTACTGTCAACATTATTTATAACCTTTCCCATATTTGGTAGCTATTCTCTTCCCTGATTTTCAGCTTTCTGGTCTTTTTCAAGCCATGACATCATCTCCCCAGACATTAATTTAGATCCACCTTCATATCAGATGTCAGGATCAAAAAAATAAAAATAAAAAACTAGTATAGTCATGGGCCCTTTGGAATATAACTAAAATAGGCCTACTAGCTATCTACAAAATGGAGACCCCCCCCAACATTTCATCTACACTATTACAACCTTTAGGTTCATGATTAGTCAATGAGACCTCCTGGACAGATGACCCCATCAATGTGTCCTGAAGCCCCACTTCCCCAGAACCCCGCCGCACTAGGGAAGGAGAGAGACAGCATGGGAGTATGGATCCACCTTCCAATGCCCATCTTCAGCAAGGAAGCAATTATAGAAGCCAGACCATTCACCTTCTGCACCCCATGACGCTGGGCCCATACTCCCAGAGGGATTAATAATAGGAAGCTATCAAGGGAGGGGATGGCATACAGAGTTCAAGTGGTGGGAACTGTGCAAAGTTGCACCCCTCTTATTGTATGGTTTTTTGTCAGTGTTTCCTTTTTATAAATAAAAATTAAAAAATAAAACTAAATAAGGAAGAATGAAATAGCCACATTTGTTTGTTTATTTACATAAGGAATACACAAACTACAAGAGGCTATAAACAACAATTATTTGGTAGTAATAAAAGCAAGTGCTCACTTCACTGAGCGATTGTAAATGTGGAGTGGGTACATTATATCCATCTTGGAATTATGCTTGGGCTACATGAAGCTCCAAGGAGGGAAGAGAGAGAGAGAAAAACCCCATACCAGGAGAAACGGCAGAAGAAAGAAGTTAAGTTGAAGGGGGGGAAGTTCTGCTCATGACTACCTCTGTCAGGCCACTTGCCAACAAACTTGAAGCCACCCATTCTGGGAGGTACTGTGACATCAAATGACTCACAACACCCAAGTATAAAGAAGTGTACCTATTTCAGTGAAGAGGAATTAACCCAGGGGAAGGGGAGACTGTAAAATGGTTCTGCATAAAATTTAATGCCTGAGTCTCTAAGGCCCCAGGCACTACCATAAGCCATACTTGAGCAGTGCTACAGTAGATAGGTAGGACACACTCAGTATTTAAAATTATGTTATGTGGGATCAAGAGAGAGTTCATCACGTAGCGCAATGCCCCAGTCTGAATCCCAGCAATATATGGTGGGTACTATGGAAAAAGTAGCTCTGGTGCTGCAGTGTCTACAGATCTGTGCTGTGGAATTTAGAGATCTGATTTACATGAATTTGCCAAAGTGGTGGTGGGGGAATCCAAACAAAACAGAAGCAAGGAAACTGTTAAGAATTATGAAAACTACAGTGATTATCTTTGGGAGGAGGAAGGGTGGAGATGGTATCGAACTATAAAGTGTATATCTCATAATCTTGTAACTAACGATTAATAATAACTTTTAAAAAGCAGTTCAGAAGGGTGGAATCATTCACACACCAGGTGCAGTACCTAAACACACAAACCTATATTATGTCTTTGGTTGTAGGAAAAATAATGGAGTATTTTTCTATGAAACATGTATCATAACTTTTCTGAAAACCCAATAAATATCATTTAAAAAGACTATCAAGGAAGAATTAATATCATTGACATGAATAACCTACCCAGAGCCATCTACAAATTTAATGATATCTCCATCAAGATCCCAACCACATTTTTTAGGAAAATAGAACCAATGCTACAAATGTTTATCTGAAACCAGAAAACACCCAGAATTGCCAAAACAATCTTGAGCAGAAAGAACAGAACTGGAGGCATCACACTCTCAGATCTAAAAATTGTATAATGGGGTCAGGTCATCAAAACTGCTTGGTACTGGAACATGAATAGACACACTGACCAGTGGAATAGAAGTGAGATCTCAGAAGTAAGCCCCCACATATGGACATCTAATCTGTGACAAAGGTGCCCAGACTATTAAATGGAGAAAGCAGAGTCTCTTCAACAAATGGTGTTGGAAAAAATGGGGTAAAACATGCAGAAGAATGAAATTGAATCACTATAACAATAGTTTAATAATCAAAATATATAAAGAGCTTGCTAAACTCAACAACAAGAAAACAAATGACCCCATCCAAAAACGGGGAGAAGACATGGGCGGAAAATTCTCCACAGAAGAGACACAAAAGGCCACGAAACATGAAAAAAATCCTCCAAGTCTTTGATTGTCAGAGAAATGGAAATAAAGACAAACATCAGATACCACTTCACTCCTGTGAGAATGTCATACATCAGAAAAGGTAGCAGCAACCAATCCTGCAGAGGTTGTGGGGTCAAAGGAACCTTCCTGCACTGCTGTTGGGAACATAAATTGGTCCAACCTCTGGGGAGAGCATTCTGGAGAACTCTCAGAAGGCTAGAAATGGGCCTGCCCTATGATCCTGCAATTCCTCTCCTGGGGATATATCCTAAGGAACCCAACACACCCTTCCAAAAAGATTTGTGTATACCTATCTACATAGCAGCACAATTTGTAGTAGCCAAAACCTGGAAGCAACTCAGGTGTCCAACAACAGATGAGTGAATGAGCAAGTTGTGGTCTATATACACAATGGAATACTACTGAGCTATTAAAAACAGTGATTTCACCATTTTCAGCCTATCTGGGATGGAGCTTGAAGAAATCATGTTAAGGGAAATAAGTCAGAAACAGAAGGATGAATATGGAATTTCAGGCAGAAGTTGAAAAACAAGATCAGACGAGAAGACACAAGTAGAACCTGGAGTTGGTGTATTACAGCAAATTAAAAGATTCTGGATTGGGGGAGGAGGGAGAGTGCAGGTCCTGGAAAAGGATGACAGAGGACCTAGTGGGGGTTGTATTGATATGTGGAAAACTGGGAAATGTTATGCAGGTACAAACTATTGTATTTTCTGTGATATGTAAAACATTAATCTCCTAATAAAGAAATTTAAAAAAGAATATGAAAGAATATGGATCAAGGGTTGGGGTAAACAGCATAATGGTTATGCAAAGATACTCTCATGCCTGAGGCTCTAAAAACCCAGGTTCAATCCTGGTACCACCATAAGGCAGAGCTGAGCAGTTCTCTAGTAAAAAAAAAAAAAAAAAAAAAATGAATATGGCTCAAACACCAAGGAACTTCCTTCAGGTCTTCAACTGTTAGATTAAAAACCTCTATGTCATAAGTCAGTGAAGCTGGCAGATTTCATGAGACAAATCACATTCTTCCTTCTAAGGGAAGAGGCCCACAAGGGTCATGCCCAGCTACATACACCTGAAGGTCATTGCCCTGCAGCTCTCAACTTACAGCACTGAGAACTTCATCTCTGCGCCCTTCCACACCACCAAATATTGCCACCAGAGTGTCTGTCTAGCACAGACAAAAAAAAAAAAAAAAAAGGTCAAAATCACTTACATTTAGATACTGACTTTTGTATAGTAACTTGAAAAGTATGGACTTTGGGTGTCACGCGGTAGTGCAGCGGATTAAGTACATGTCTAGCAGAGTACAAGGACAGCATAAGGATCTCCTATGGAGCACATGGCTCCCCACCTGAAGTGGAGTTGCTTCACAAGCCGTGAGGCAGGTCTGTAGGTGTTTATCTTTCTCTCCCCCTTTCTGTCTTCTCCTCCTCTCTTGATTTCTCTCTATCCTATCCAACAACAATGACAACAGCAATAATCTTCTTCTTCTAGCGTTTGCCCTTCTTCTGTAGCCAGTCAAGAGCGTCAGGTTGAGCCTGATGTAAAGTTTCGAGACCTCCTTTGAATCTGGAGAGGTGGCAGTTGTTGACTATGTGGTTCATAGTCTGTCTGTAGCGGCTGGGGCAGTTCGGGTCATCTCTGGCCCCCCAGCGATGGAACATAGCGGCGCACTGGCCATGGCCTGTTCGATAGCGAACAGAGGAGGGCCCAATCATAACGTGCTAGGTCAAAGCCGGGTTGACACTTGCAGGGGTCTGTGATGAGGTGTTTGTTCTTTACCTCAGCTGACTGCCAACTCTGTTTCCAAGAGACTGGAACAGAGAAGTTCAGTGTAGGCGTAGGGGACCAGATTGGGTGACGTGACGTCAAGCGTTGGACAGGGTGGGTGAAGATATCCGCGCATATTGGTAGGTCCGGTCGAGCGTAGACGTGGGAAATGAACTTAGATGATGCCGCATCCTGACGAATATCAGGCGGGGCGATGTTGCTAAGGACTGGCAGCCATGGAACCGGGGTGGAACTGATGGTTTCAGAAATTATCCTCATGGAGGAATATAATTTGGAATCGACCAAGTGGACATGGGGGCTACGGAAGCATACTGGGGCACAGTATTCTGCAGTGGAATAGCATAATGCCAGAGATGATGATCGTAGTGTGGAAGCACTCGCGCCCCATGAGGAGCTGGCCAGTCTTGCAATGATGTTATTCCTTGCGCCCACAGCCATAATAACAACAATAAACAACAATGGAAATAACAGGGAAAAATAAATAAATATATATATTTTAAACAACTTGGACATCAGCTGTGTAAAGAACAAAAATGAGATTATACTGTAACTTTAAATATTTATATCTCATGTAAATTTAAAGGTATGAGCTCAAACTTCCATGAGCAGAAAAAATATACCTGTAGGTCTTAAAAATATTTTAGGACAGGCAAACATAACTTACTTTCATAGTATGCTCACGTGGCCATGCACTTGGCCCCAGTTTGAGCCTGACCCTCATAGTACTGAAGGAAACTATCCCGAGTGAGGAGAAATACTTCTGAGGTAGTACTCAGGGGTGCACTGAGAGGGTAAGTGGGACAAGCAGGGAAGGAGAGAGGGAGGGAGTACTACTGCACTACAACTGAACCAGAAACCTACCTTTATGCACTGCATTGTTATGGGATTAATAATGCTAACTATGCCTCTAGATCCAGCCACAGCCAGCAGAAGATGGCTGGTATTGCAATCAGATGTCCACCCACAAGTGTAAACATTTTCATCAACCTAATAAGTGTCAGTTAAGAAGTCACTGTTTTCAAAAAATAAAAGGGTTACAATTCAACACATGGGGGTTCTCAAGAACTGATAAAAGTTTCTGACACAGAAGTTCTCATTTCTCTTTATACCATTAGATTTAACAAGCCTTTTCATCAAAAAACTACACGGGGGTGAGGAGAGGTGATGGCACACAGGGTTAAGTGTACATAGTGCAAAGTGCACCGGCTCAAGAATCCCGATTCAAGCCCCAGGCTCCCACCTGCAGGGAGGGTTGCTTCACAAGCAGCAAAGCAGGTCTGCAGGTGTCTTCCTCTCCCCCTCTCAATTTTTCTGTCCTATCCAAAACAACAACAATAACAACAGCAACAACAATGGAACAAAGATGGCCACCAAGAGCAATGGATTTGGATTTGTAATGCAGGAATTAAGTCCCAGCAATGACCTTGGAGGCAAAAAGAAAAAAAAAAGTATAGCATGTGATCAAACAAAAGCAATGCCTTCCACTCAATATTTATTATTTGGCTCTTTGCTTCACTACTCAGCTCTGCAGTGACAGCCAGACACTGCTTGTGTACCTATGAAATTTATTTACCCAAACAGTAGCCAGGGCCAGGGAGGTAGCCCTGCAAGAGGCACACCAAGCTTGTGTGACTGAAACCCCTGAGGTTCAGCTTCATATGCCAAGACCACCATATGCCAGAACTAGGCAGTGCTCTGATCTCTTCACAACTTTCACAAGGATCAATAACTATGGAACAAATCAAGTGTCCATCACCCAAGGCTACAGCATACTGGCCCTTACTATATTCTCAATAGTTTAAAATACTTGTAAAAAAACTTTATTTATACTTTATTTATCATTATTGAATAGAGACTAAGAGAAGTGGAGAGGGAAGAGGGAGAGAAGAGGAGACACCTGCAGAACAGCTTCACCACTTGTGAACTTTATCCCTTCAGGTGGAAAGCAGGGGCTTGAATATATGTCCTTGCACACTGTAACATGTGGACTCAACCAGGTGCACCACAGCCAAGCCCCTGTAATTATAATTCTAACTAATTATTTACCTTGTGAGTAGTCATAACTTGTTATTAGTCAAAATGTTCTGTGCCAGTTCTGGGACGTGGCATAATGGATAAAGTGGTGGACTCTCAAGCATTAGGCCTTGAGTTTGGTCCCTGACAGCACATGTACCAAAGTGATAGCTGGTTCTCTCTCTCTCCCTCCTATCCTTCTCGCAAAAAAAAAAAAAAAAAAGTTTTGTACCATATACTTAAGTTGCCGATATATTGCATACCATAGTCACAGCTGTACTTGCATGGCTGAGAGTTTAGCTTTCTCCTGAACTAAGATGATGAAGAAAATTTTTTGTAATGTTAGGTAATGGGGAATGTTCATAATATCACTTCTTTTAAAAATATTTTATTTTAATAAGAGAGAAAAATACAGGAGCGCAGGGGGTTAAGCGCATGTGGCACAATGTGCAAGGACCAGCATAAGCATCCCAGTTTGAGCTCCAGGCTCCCCACCTGCAGGGGAGTCACTTCACAGACACTGAAGCAGGTCTGCAGGTGTCTATCTTTCTTTTCCCCTCTCTGTATTCCCCTCCTCTCTCCATTTCTCTCTGTCCTATCCAACAACAACGAAAAGAAGAATAACTACAACAACAACAACAACAAAAAACAAGGGCAACAGGGAACAAATAAATAATTTCTTAAAAAAGAGAGAAAAATACAGACACAGAAAGATTAGAGTACTGCTCAGCTCTGGCTTATGGTCGTGCTCATGACCAAACCTGGGACTTCAGACCCTCAAAAATGAAAGTCTGGGGGCCGGGCAGTAGTGCAGCGGGTTAAGTGCATGTGGCACAAAGTGCAAGGACCCGGGTAAGGAACCCTGTTCGAGCTCCAGGCTCTCCAACTGCAGGGGAGTTGCTTCAAAGGTGGCGAAGCAGGTCTGCAGGTGTCTACCTTTCTCTGACCCTCTCTGTCTTCCCCTCCTCTCTCCAGTACTCTCTGTCCTACCCAACAATGACAACAACAATAATAGTAACAACAAAGAATGATAAACAACAAGGGCAACAAAAGGGAAAAAATGGCCTCCAGGAGCAGTGGATTCATAGTGCAGGAATTGAGCCCCAGCAATAAACCTGGATGCAAAAAAAAAAAAAAGACAACAGAGAAAACAAAAATGAATGTCTTTTGCACCGAATAAGGGCAAGAGACTGGCATACATTAACAATGACTCTTTAGTCATCAGGCCACCCAATCAGTTGGGTCCTAGTCTGGGAGTCCTCATATTCCCAAACAGACATGATGGGCCTAGACCTCAAATAAATCCCTCTCTCCATTGTTACCGGTTATCTTTATCAGGAACAACACAATAGACCCCTTTTCAGGCCCCCATAAGACCTTGCCTTCAACATGGAACAACAATGGTAGAGAATGTTCCCAGTTCATCTTTCTGGTTCTTTTTTCCAGCCATGACAACATCTCCCAAGACAATAACTTGGGCGTACCTGCATATCAGATGTCAGGCTCAGGAAAAAAAAAACAAACAAACGCATGAGTACACTCATGGACACTTTCGAATATAACTAAAATAGACCTACTAACTATATACAAAATGGAAACACCCCAACTCTTCATCTGCACTATTTCAGCCTTTGGGTTCATGACTAGTCAACAATTTGTTTGGCTTTATATGTTAGCTCTTCTTTCAGCCACCAGGTTCCAGATGCTACCACTATGCCAACCGGACTTCCTGGACAGACGACCCCACCAATACACACTGGAGCCCTGCTTCCCCAGAACCCCATCCCACTAGGGAAAGAGAAAGACCAATTGGGAGTATGGATTGACCTATCAATGCCCATGTTCGGTAGGGAAGCAATTACAGAAGCCAGACCTTCAATCTTCTGTACCACATAATGACCTTGGGTCCATACTCCCGGAGGGATAAAGAATAGGAAAGCTTTCAAGGGAGGGGATGGGATATGGAGTTCTGGTGGTGAGAACTGTGCAAAGTTGTATCCCTCTTAGTATGTTTTTTGTCTGTGTTTTCTTTGTATAAATATAAGTTAAAAAATAAAAATAAATAATAAAGTCTTTTGCAGATCCACTATGCTGTCCCCCCAGCTGTGAATATGATTTTCCATGTCTAATCTTCCTAGTAATTCATCTATACATCTAACCACCCAGTAAAAGTAGCATATCATAATTTTTATTATTAGGAAAACTGCAATGACATCATAGGTACTTGTTATAATTATAATATTACACAACATGTGCTATGCTGTATAGTTATAAGCACTTATGTATAAATCATATTAGCAGTCCTGGGAAACAATCCTTTTTTAAAATTTATTTTTTATGTAAGAAAGGTTAAATTAACAAAACCATAGGGTAGGAGGGGTACAACTCCACACAATTCCCACCACCCAATCTCCATAGCCCATCCCCTCCCCTAATAGCTTTCCCATTCTCTATCCCTCTGGGAGCATGGACGCAGGGTCATTGTGGGTTGCAGAAGGTGGAAGGTCTGGCTTCTGTAATTGCTTCCCCGCTGAGCATGGACATTCACTGGTCGGTGCATACTCCCAATCTGCCTCTCTCTTTCCCGAGTAGGGTGGGTCTCTGGGGAAGCTGAGCTCCAGGACACATTGGTGGGGTCTTCAGTCCAGGGAAGCCTGGCCGGCATCCTGATGGCATCTGGAACCTGGTGGCTGAAGAGAGTTAACATACAAAGTCAAACAAATTGTTGAGCAATCATGGACCCAAAGGTGGGAATAGTGGAGAGGAAGTGTTGGGGGGGGGGGGTAGTCACTGCAAACTCCAGTGTACTTCTGCTTTCAGGTATATATTTCCACTTGTTTATGGATACGTGTCAACATATGCTCTCTCTCACAGAACCTTGTGTATATCTAGGTTTGGGGACTTTGTCAGAAAGAGATCCACCTGGGATGGAATTAGAGAAAGCTATGAAAGGAAAGTTCTCACCTGAGTAATGAAGATGAAGGGTTGTCATTCCACACGTGAAGTCTCTGACACAGTCTGAGCTGAAGCATGTTGAGGTGGCAATTGTTGCCTTGATTAGGTTGCGATTGGCTGATGCAATATTATTTGATATGGATTGGGAGAGGCATGCGGGAAAGTGGGCCCTATCCTAAGGTTCCAGGACTGGGAGAAATATAGGCTGTATAGTGGAGATGTGAGGTTTCTGTTGTCTTAGGGTTCAAAAGACAATGGATAATTAAGGTTATCATCACATTATTTTGTAATTGGGTTAACTTTGAAAAGTCCTTTTGTTAGGGTTTGCTGTATAGTATCCAGTATCTTGTAAATAGCTGTGCAACTGGTTGCCTCTGAACCACTTGGTTGAGGCTTTTGAGAGAGTCCGCATATCAAATACACAGCCTGTCTTAAAAAGACTCAGTCTGTGTTTTTAAAACTTTGAGACATACAATTATTTTCCCCTCTCATTAATTAACTAGTGATTTATGTGACTACACTTTACTAGGAGTGTACATAGACACCATTCCCACCACCAAAAGACTGTGTGACCCATCCCACCCACCCACCCCCACCCCCCACCAGCCCAGGAAGCTGCATGTCTACCCCTCACCACAGGGTTTTTACTTTGGTGCCCTACTTTCAATTTAGTCAGATCCTGCTTTTAGTTTCCCTTTCAGCTCTTCACAGAATGGGAGAAGATCTTCACATGCCATATATCAGACAAGAAACTAATCACCAAAATATATAAAGAGCTCAGCAAACTTAGCACCAAAAAAGCAAATGACCCCATCCAAAAATGGGCAGAGCATATGAACAAAACATTCACCTCAGAGGAGATCCAAAAGGTTAACAAACATATGAAAAACTGCTCTAGGTCACTGATTGTCAGAGAAATGCAAATTAAGACAACACTGAGATACCACCTCATGCCTGTAAGAATGGCATACATCAAAAAGGACAGCAGCAACAAATGCTGGAGAGGTTGTGGGGACAGAAGAACCCTTTTACATTGCTGGTGGTAATGTAAATTGGTCCAACCTCTGTGGAGAGTAGTCTGGAAAACACTCAAAAGGCTAGACATGGACCTATCATTCGATCCAGTAATTCCTCTCCTGGGGTTATACCCCAAAGACTCCATAACACCCAACCAAGAAAAGGTGTGTATTCCTATGTTCATAGCAGCACAATTCGTAATAGCTAAAACCTGGAAGCAACCCAGGTGCCCAACAACAGATGAGTGGCTGAGAAAGCTGTGTTATATATATACACAATGGAATACTATCAAGAACAATGAACCCACCTTCTCTGACCCATCTTGGACAGAGTGAGAAGGAATTATGTTAAGTGAGCTAAGTCAGAAAGATAAAGATGAGTATGGGATGATCCCATTCATCAACAGAAGTTGAGTAAGAAGATGTGAAAGGAAAACTAAAAGCAGGACCTGACCAAATTGTAAGTAGGGCACCAAAGTAAAAACCCTGTGCTGAGGGGTAGACATGCAGCTTCCTGGGACAGTGGGGAGTGGCAGTGGGTGGGAGGGATGGGGCACAGTCTTTTTGGTGGTGGGAATGGTGTTTAGGTACACTCCTAGTAAAATGTAGTCATATAAATCACTAGTTAATAGGAGAGGGGGAAATTAATTGTATGTCTTGAAGTTTTTTAAAACACAGACTGAATCTTTTTAATATATAGGCTGTGTATTTGATATGCAGACTCTCTCAAAAGCCTAGACCAAGTAGATTAGAAGCATCCAATAGCACAGCTGTATACAAGATACTGGGTACTGTACAGCAAACCCTTACAAAAGGACTTTTCAAAGTTAACCCAATTACCAAATAATGTGATGATAACATTAACTATCCATTGTCTTTTTGAACCCTAAGACAGCAGGAACCTCACATCTCCACTATGAGCATCTACTTCCCCCAGTCCTGGAACCCTTCGATAGGGCCCACTTTCCCATATGCCTCTCCCAATCCATATCAAATAATATTGCATCTGCCGATCACAATCTAATCAACGCAACGATTGCCACCCCAACATGCTTCACTTCAGACTGTGTCGTACTTTTTATTTTTTACTTCAATGTCACCAAGGTGCTCAGTGTCTGCACAAATCCATGAGATCATACTAGACAACCATTTTTTCAGTGTGGATCAGCAACAGCAGAGAATGTTCCATCCTCTGAAGGGAGACTAGACATCATACTCCATGCTCCACATGAGGAAGATGGTTCCTGAAACTGGGGTAGCTTGGAACGTTCCTACTCATGACACAGAATGTGAGCTTAGATCTACAGGGATGCTGACATCACATAGGATCCTAATCCAAATATGGGACCCACATCAGATCACATCGATGGGGTTTACAGTCAATCATATTTATAAAGTTTCTCATATTTGGGAGTACTTTCATCCCTCATCCAGCTTTCTGGTCCTTTTTATAGCCATGACAACATCTCCCCAGAAAATAACATGGACCCACCTGCATGTCAGATGTCAGGCTCAGAAAAACAAAAAACAAATAAATAAATAAATAAAAATAAAAAAACAGGAGTATAGTCATAGACCCTTTGAAATATAACTAAAATAGGGCTACTATCTACAAAACTAAGACCCTCAAATCTTCATCTGTACTATTCCAGCCTTTAGGTTCATGATTAGTTAACAATTTATTTGGCTTTATATGTTAGCTCTTCTTTCAGCCACCAGGTTCCAGATGATACCACCATGCCAACCGGACTTCCCTGGACAGACGACCCCACCAATACACACTGGAGCCCTCCTTTCCCCAGAACTCCACCCCACTAGGGAAAGAGAAAGACCAGTTGGGGGTATGGATTGACCTGTCAATGCCCATGTTCAGTGGGGAAGCAATTAAAGAAGCCAGACCTTCAACCTTCTGCACCAAATAATGACGCTGGGTCATTATGGGATAAAGAATAGGAAAGCTATCAGGGGAAGGGATGGGACACAGAGTTCTGTTGGTGGGAACTGTGTGCATCTGTACTCCTCTTATCCCATGGTTTCTGTCAATGTTTCCTTTTTATAATTAAAAATTAAAAAAGAATCAAAGGAGAAAGGGGGAGAAGAAGGGAGAAAAACACCTGCAGTTCCATCAGTGATCCAAAATTTACAAAATTGTCAGAATTATTTTTTTGCCATCAGTGTTATCACTAGAACTCCATGCCTGCAGGATGAATGCACTATTGCCAGTGGCCACTTCTCCCTTCTATTTATTTGATAGGGGGTGAGAGACAGAGATAGAGAGAAAGACTAAGACACCTGTAGCACTGCTCCACCACTAGTGAAGCTTCCCCCTTGAAGTAGAGAATTCGGTTCTTGAACCTGGGTTCTCTTGCATGGTCACACATATGCTCTAACAGATACACAACCACCTGGCCTCTAACACCATCAGCTTTAGACTTAAAAGCATAGCTTAGAATGAGCAATATACCTCTATACATATCCTTCCAATGCTCTTTGAGAACATATTTTCCATATTTCCATTTACACACTGAGTCCCCTCAACTTTGGGACATGGCCATGAGAGATAGAGGAATACCAACAAACATCCCTGATCACAGATCCAAGGTTTTATCATAAAATATTCTTCTCTTTACCCTTCAGATATGTACTATTCAATTTTACAGTTTGACAGAAAATTATTTAAGAGATTGTCTGCCTCCCAGAGGGAAAGATGAACAGAGGACTCTGAATTCCAATTCCACCAGGACCCACTGGGCAAGGGAAAATAAAACCATTCAGAAGTAGTAGGTGTGCCTTGGAAAGGAAGAGAAGGCAGGAGCATAAAGGGGGGGGGGCACAAATATATATAAATATAGAGAATTATAGAAAGAACAGTCAACCTCTATCTGTGTTTTTGGAGAAATATCGCAGTTTCTAGTAGAGGGAATAGGGATACAGAGTTATGCTGATGGGAAAGGTGTACCCCAGTTACCTTCTAATTTTGTAAACCAATATTAAATCACTAATGAAAACTTTCTGGTAAGTTTATAGTTAAAAAAAAGAAAGATCATCTGAGTTTTCACAAGTGTTTTGCTTATATGATCATCTTCATTATCAGTCTGGAATGCTCGTTGCTCTTTGTATTCAATTTCTGATCTAACGAACAACTGAAATGCTTCCATCTGTTGTTAATTGTTGCTACTGAACAAAAATGAAAATTTATACATTTCTGATTCTGCTCATTAAAAGCGAAAAGCAAATCTATAAAGATGGCATTGTCTTTCATATTATTTTAATGCTAATGGAGTAGCTTTTTCATATACTATATAGGGGGGCACCAATGAAATGAAATATCTCACTTGGAAAGTGTGTTGCTTTGCCATGTGCAGAACCCAGCTTGGAGCCCAGTCCCCATAGCACTAAATGAAGATCTGATGCTGTGGTCTCTTTCACTCTGCCTCTCTTTTAGAGATATAAAGGTAGAGATAGGGTTGAAGATAAGTCTAGGCCATGAAAAGCCTTGTGGAGTGCACAAGCTACAATGCACATGGACCAGGGTATAAGCCACTGGGCTAACCTGCATGGGAAACACTTCACAAGTGGTTAAACAGTGCTGCAGGTGTCTCTCTGACTCTTTCCCTATCTATTGTCCTAATCCCCTCTCAAGTTCTCTGTCTCTAATCATTTTTTTTTTTGCCTCCAGGGTTATCTCTGGGGCTCTGTACCTGCACTAGGAATGCACTGCTCCTAGAAGCCATTCTTTTCCCATTTTGTTGCCCTTTTTCTTGTTGTTATTGTTGCCATTGCTGTTGTTGTTTTGGATAGGTCAGAGAGAAATCAAAAGAGCAGAGTGACAGATGCAATGTCAGGCCTGCTGTATGGCACAGCGCCAGCAGGCTAGGGCTAACCACAAAGCAGGGAGTCCTAAGACTAAATTGAAACTTTTTTGCTTACATTGATAATTTAAACACTTATTGGCAATATTGAAAATACACAAGTATTACCTGAGGACAATGATGGAGGCAAAGTCAGGCCTGCTGTATGACACAGCCCCAGCAGACTAGAGTTAACCACAAAGCGTGGAGTCCTAAGACTAAACTGAAGCTATTTTTTCTTACATTGATAATTTAAAGACCTATTGGTTATATTGGATATGCACAAATAATACCTGGGAACAATAAAAGGAGATCTCTGGGGGAAGTACATTGTGACAACAATTATAGCAGTGAGTGTAACAAGACTAAAAATGGCCTAAGAGCAAAAGCTGCTGTACCTACTGGGAGGCTTTCAGAAAAAGAGCTATTTGTCACCATTACAGCTTCTCTATCAGCTGTACTTAGACCAAAAACCAGAATCATGTGTGGCATGTAGCATGAGTGACAGACTGTAATCTCCATCTAAATATAAAGAGGCCCTATTGCGTACCCTCACTCACATACCCTTGCTTCCACTTATAGGCATACATGATGAATGTAGAAGTTGTGCAGTTAAATAGCTAATGTTAGGGTATATGGGTAGAAGTAAGTAAACTTTCATTACCTAAAATTCAGTGAACATTCATATATGCAAAGGTTAACCATAAGAGAGTCAGCATGGTGTATGTTTACTTTATAGCAGAAGACTTCTTTTTTCATATTTATTTATTTATTTATTTATTCCCTTTTGTTGCTCTTGTTTTATTGTTGTAGTTATTTGTCTTGTCATCGTTGTTGGAAACGACACAGAGAAATGAAGAGAGGAGGGGAAGACAGAGAAGCGGAGAGAAAGATAGACACCTGAAGACCTGCTTCAGTGCTTTTGAAGTTACTCCCCTGCAAGTGGGGAGCTGGGGCTCAAACTGGGATCCATAGGCCGGTCCTTGTGCTCTGTGCCATGTGAGCTTAACCCACTGTGCTACCGACCAACTCCCAGAAGATTTCATTAAAAAAAACTTGGTGTATAATCTAGTTCGACCCATCCAAGAATGGGTTAAGAAGAAAGGCTATTAGACTTAGCTCCAGGGAAAAATATTTATTCACACAGAAGGTCAGAACAGAGAGACAGTCAGAACACAGATGGTCATTTAAGGGAAAATTTAGACTACTCCAGACCAAGGGAAGTTTCAAGGGTAGATTTAGACTACCCCAGACCCAGGAAACTTATAAGGCAAGACTGGGATGCCCCAAACAGAGGTAACTTTTCAAATAATATATACCTATAATAATAATATAATAATAATAATATTGTTTAAGATTATTCCTGCTGTTAATGGAAATGAGGCTTCTATGAACAACTATATGCCACCAAGCTAGAGAACATTGAAGAAATGGATAATTTCCTAGATATGTAGGAACTTCCATAGTTAAATAAAGAGGAACTAGATAATATGAACAGGCCCAACACAGCTAATGAAACTGAAACAGTGGGAGATTCCAGAAGCTGCTAGTGGCTTGAGCTCTGACTTCATCTACTGGAAACAGTAGGATTTTTTGCCTTTAGTAGGGCAGTCAATAAGAGGCCCTAGCTTTGACACCAAGGAGGTGACTATAACTCAATTTGGGTTAGAAAATAGAGTAAAAAGAAAGGGAAATTTTTTTTTTTTAATTATTATTCCCGAAGAGCACCCCGTCCCCCCCTCCCCCCATAACCAGTTCCTGGGGGCCACAGATCTGGTCCTAGCAGGCTCCCCTGCTGAGCTTCTTTCTTTACCAAGATTCCTGTACCACAAGGGGATGTAATTCATTCTAATTTTATTCCTTCTGAAACCTTCGGCCTTCTTTCTTTCTAAGTAGCCAATCAGCTGCCTCTGCTCAGGGGGCCTGAGGCAATCTGGAGCCATACAAGCTGAAGACAGGAGAGGGTTTTTTAATCTGTTCTATTTTATGATCAATACAAGATAAACACATATCCCTTTTCCCCTCTCCTTCAGGTTGACCAGAATTAACTCTTAGTGTATTTTCCATTGCTAGGGGACTAGGTGACTTATTCACTGCTAAAATAACTTGTTTGACTCTTCTTACCACCCCTACCCATTTTCTCCCTCCCCCGCCATATAACTAATTAAATAATAATAAATGAATAAATACATGACTCTCCTTTAACTGTTCTTATATTACTGTTCTTTTTCTTATCTTTTTTTTCTCTCTCTCTCTCTTTTCTTCTTTTTCTCATTCTTGTCATCCTTTCTTCCTTCCTCCTTCAACTTAGTGAATTCACTGTTACACGTTTGAGAATTATTTTGGGGAAGAAATCTGAAACAGGGTGGACTCTCTCTGCATGTATCTCTGCTCTACTTCCCTTTCTCCTCTAGCTACGCTAGAGTATACAGTGTATAATAGATTTGCATAACTGTCTATTCCTGCTATGCTTGTCTAGTCCTGAGGATTTTTTTGTTTTTTACTTTCTGAATAATCAGCTGCCTCTGCTCAGGAGGCTTGAGGCAATATGGGACAGGATTTTTACCATACTCTATTTTATTATTAATATTATATAAAGGTGTATCTCTTTCCCTGCTTCCTTTAGGCTGACCAGAATTAACTCTTAGGGTATCTTTCATTACTAGGGGACTGGGCATATTATCCACTACGAGACAAACTTGTTTCACTACTCCTACCTACTCTACAGACTCTCCTCTTCTCCCTCCTCCTAGCTAATTAAAAAATTAAATTAAATTAAAAATTAATTAGCCAATTAAAAATGTTCCTTTCAATGCTCTTTTATTACAGCTGTTTTTCATTTCTCTCTCTTGTTTCTCTTTTTTTACCTTGTCTTCCATTTCTTCTTCCTTCTTCTTTGTCTTTCTGAATTCACTGATATTCATTTGTGAATTATTTTGGGGAAGAAATCTGACTCAGAGTGGACTCTGTATGTGTGTATCTCTGCTCTACTTCCCTTTCTCCTCTTGCTACCCCTAGAATATACAGTGAATAGTGGATTTGCATAATTATCTATTATTGCTATTCCTTCTTTCCTTTCTCTGTCTTCTACACTTGGACTTGTTTGCCATTTTTTCACAGACTGGAAACATTGTTTGGCTAACTGGTAGTGAACAAATTATTTCAATCCTTGCTTCAGTTGCTATTATAATTCCTGAGGTTGGTGATTGCATTTGTCATGTATTTAGTACAGTGTTGCTTGTACTCAAAACAAAACAATTGAGGAACAACAGAACATAAAAATAAGAAACACATAAATCAAAAAAATGAGTATATCAAAAACAAATAAAACTGATACTCCAAAGAATGAAGACAAGAGCCCAGAAGAAACTACAAATCACCAAGAAGTAACCATAGATAAGAAAAGTATGTAAGCAATAACAAACTTATTAATCACAGAAATGAAAACAACATTAGAGGAAAGGAATGGCAGTATTAGGGAAACAACAGTTGAGACTCCCAATGAAACTGATTATCTAGAGGCAATTAGAGAACTGGAGACTTGTCTTAAGTGGCCTCCCCCAGGGCTCTGTTCTGGCTCCTACGCTATTTAATATCTACATCAATGACCTCCCAGAAACTTCTTCAAGGAAGTTCATCTACGCTGATGACATCTGCTTTGCAACTCAGGCATCCAGGTTCGACATCCTCGAGGAAACACTCACGAAAGACATGTCTCTGATATCTGATTACTGTAAAAAATGGCGACTAATCCCTAGCACTGCAAAAACGGTATCATCTGTTTTCCATCTACACCATGCCTCAGCCTCGCGTGAGCTTAATGTGCAGCTTGGCGATACGAGAATCCGCCATGAAGCCCAGCCAGTCTATCTTGGCGTTACTCTCGATCACACTCTGTCATTTCACAAACATCTCATAAAAACTGCAGCAAAGGTGGGCGCGAGGAATAACATCATTGCAAGTCTGGCCAGCTCCTCATGGGGCGTGAGCGCTTCCACACTACGATCATCATCTCTGGCATTATGCTATTCCACTGCAGAATACTGTGCCCCAGTATGGTTCCGTAGCCCCCATGTCCACTTGGTCGATTCCAAATTATATTCCTCCATGAGGATAATTTCTGGAACCATCCATTCCACCCCATTTCCATGGCTGCCAGTTCTTAGCAACATCGCCCCGCCAGATATTCATCGGGATGCGGCATCATCTAAGTTCATTTCCCACGTCTACGCTCGACCGGACCTGCCAATATACGCGGATATCTTCGCCCACCCTGTCCAACGCTTGACGTCTCGTCACCCAATCTGGTCCCATATGCCTACACTGAACTTCTCTGTTCCAGTCTCTTGGAAACAGAGCTGGCAGCTAGCTGAGGTAAAGAACAAACACCTCATCACAGACCCCTGCAAGCGTCAACCCGGCTTTGACTTAGCACGTTATGACTGGGCTCTCCTCAGTCACTATCGAACAGGCCATGGCCAGTGCGCCGCTATGTTCCATCGCTGGGGAGCCAGAGACGACCCGAACTGCCCCTGCGGCTACAGACAGACTATGACCCACATAGTCAATGACTGCCACCTCTCCAGATTCAAAGGAGGTCTCGAAACTTTACATCAGGCTCAACCTGATGCTGTTGACTGGCTACGGAAGAAGGGCAAACGCTAGTAGTAATAGTAGAGAACTGAAAGCTGAAATAGCTGAACTGAAGAAAGAAGTTGATGGAAGGGAAAGCAGACTAACAGAAACAGAAAACAGAATTACTCACACACAGCATGAGTTAGAGAGAACTAATAAAGATGTGAAAGAGCTCAAAAAGAGATTGAGAGACACTGAAAACAACAACAGAGACATATGGGATGATCATAAAAGAAATAACATTTGTATAACTGGCCTGACAGAGGAAGAAAGACAGGAAGGGGAAGGAAAAATTCTAGAGAAAATTATAGAAGAAAACTTCTCAGGCCTGAACCACAGAAAGAACATCAAGATTCAAGAGGCCCAGAGAGTTCCAAAAAGAATCAACCCAGACCGGAAGACATCAAGACAAATCATAGTCACAATGAGAAGAAGTAAGGATAAAGAATAAATCCTAAAGGCTGCAAGAGGGAAACAAAAAGTCACATACAGGGGAAAACCCATAAGACTATCAGCAGTCTTCTCCACTCAGACTCTAAAAGCCAGAAGAGAATGGCAAGATATCTATGGAGCCCTGAATGAAAAAGGGTTTTAACCAAGGATAATGCATCCTGCTAGACTTTCATTCAAACTAGATGGAGTCATCAAAACCTTCTCAGACGAACAACAGCTAAAGGAGGCAACCATTACCAAACCGGCCCTGAAAGAGGTTCTAAAAGACCTCTTATAAACAAGAACATCACTATAATACTTGCAATATATCAGAGCAAACAAAAATTGTTGAACAATGGCACTACAATACATTAAATACATAATATCAATAAATGTCAATGGCTTAAACTCACCCATCAAAAGGCACAGAGTGGGGAGATGGATCAGAAAACATAACCCAATCATATGCTGCTTGCAAGAATCCCATCTGACACTACAAGATAAACACAGACTTAAAGTGAAAGCATGGAAAACTATCATACAGGGTAAGTGACCACAAAAAAAGGCAGGAACAATAATTATCATCTCAGACACAATAGATTTTAAATTAAATAAAGTAATAAAAGATAGACAAGGACATTGCATAATTATTAGAGGATCAAATGAGCCAAGAAGACTTAACAATTGTTAACATCTATGTACCCAATGAGGGACCATCTAAATACATCAAGCACCTACTGAAAGAAGTTCAAAAATACATCAATAGTAATACAATAATAGTGGGAGACTTTGATATCCGACTCTCAAACGTAGATCAACAAAGCAGAGAATCAACGAAGATAGAAGATAATTAAATGAAGAGATTGACATACTAGACCTCTTGGACATTTTCAGAGTCCTTCACCCCAAAAAACTGGAATACACATTCTTTTCAAATCCATATAGCACATACTCAAGGATAGACCACATGTTAGGCCGCAAAGATAGCATCAATAAATTCAAGAGCATTGAAATCATCCAAAGTATCTTCTCACACCACAGTGGAGTAAAACTAACATATAACAACAAACAGAAAACTATTAAAAGTCAAAGAACTTGGAAACTAAACAACATACTCCTTAAGAACCACTGGGTCAGAGAGTCAGTCAAGCAGGAAATTCAAATGTTCCTGGAAACAAATGAAAATGAAGACACAACCTATCAAAATATTTGGGACACAGATAAAGCAGTATTGAGAGGGAAACTTACAGCCATAAAAATCACATATTAAACAACAGTAAACAGCTCAAATGAATGACCTTACTGCACACCTCAAGGACTTAGAGGAAGAGTAACAAAGGAACCGTAAAGCAACCAGAAGTACAGAAATCACTAAAATTAGAGCAGAAATAAACATCGAAAATAAGAGAACCATACAAAAGATCAATGAATTCAAATGTCGGTTCTTTGAAAGATTAAACAAAATTGACAACCCCCTAGCCAGACTCCTCAAAAAAAAAAAACAAAAAAAAAAAACAGAGAAGACGCAAATTAATAGAATTGTAAACTATAAAGGAGATATCACGACTGCCACCACAGAAATCCAGAAAATCATGTGAAACATCTATGAAGAACTATACGCCACCAAGCTAGAGAATCTGGAAGAAATGGAAGCATTCCTAGAAACATATGCCCTCCCATAAGTGAATCAAGAAGAACTACAAAACCTAAATGCATTAATCACAGACAAAGAAATTGAAACCATTATTAAGAATCTCCCCAACCACAAAAGTCCTGGACCAGATGGCTTCACAAACGAATTCTACAAAACTTTCAGGAAACAGTTAGTACCCATAGTTTTTAATATTTCCATAAGATTGAAGAAACAGGAATACTCCCTTCCACCTTCTAAGAAGCCAACATCACACAGATCCTAAAAGCAGATAGGGAAACAACAAAAAAAGCAAACTACAGACCAATATCTCTGATGAACATAGATGCCAAAATATTAAACAAGATCTTGGCCAACCGGATACAGCAGCACATCAAAAAAATTGTTCATCATGAACAAGTGGGATTCATCCCAGGAATGCAAGGCTGGTTCAACATCAGTAAGTCTATCAATCTCATTCACCACATCAATAAAAGCAAAGCCAGAAACCACCTGATTATCTCAATAGATGCAGAGAAAGCCTTTGACAAAATCCAACACCCATTCATGCTCAAAACTCTACAAAAAATGGGAATAGATGGGAAATTCCTCAAGATAGTGGAATCCATATATAGCAAACCTACAGCCAACATCATACTCAATGGAAAGAAGGTGAAAGTATTTCCCCTCATATCAGGGACTAGACACGCCTGTGCACTGTCACCATTACTCTTTAACATAGTATTGGAAGTTCTTGCCATAGCAATCAGGCAAGAGAAAGAAATTAAAGGAACACAGATAGGAAGGGAAGAAGTCAAGCTCTCACTATTTGCAGACGATATGATAGTATGCATAGAAAAACCTAAAGAATCCAGCAGAAAACTACTGGAAGTTATTAGGCAATATAGCAAGGTGTCAGGTTATAAAATCAGTGGACAAAAAAATGTGGTATTTCTCTATGCAAACACTAAACCTGATGGAGAAGACATCCAGAAATCACTCCCATTCACTGTTGAAACAAAATTAATAAAATACCTAGGAGTAAAGCTGACCAAAGAAGTGAAAGACTTGTATACTGAAAACTATGAGTCACTCTTTAAGGAAATAGAAACTGATACCAAGAAATGGAAAGACATCCCATGCTCATGGATTGGAAGAATTAATATAATCAAAATGAATATTATCCCCAGAGCCATACACAAACTTAATGCGAAACCCATTAAAGTTCCACCAAGCTTCTTTAAGAAAATAGAACAAAAATACATTCATTTATCTGGAACCTGAAAACACCTAGAATTGCCAAAACCATCTTGAGGAAAGGAAATAGAAATGGAGGCATAACACTCCCAGATCAAAATATATTATAAGGCCATCATCATCAAAGGAGCCTGGTACTGGAAGAAAAATAGGCACACAGAGCAGTGGAACAGAATTGAAAACCCAGATCTGAACCCCCACACCTATGGTTATCTAATCTTTGATAAGGGGGCCTAAAGTATTAAATGGAAGAAGGAGGCTCCCTTCAATAAGTGGTGCTGGGAAAACTGGGTTATAACATGCAGAAGAATGAAATTGAAACACCTTATTTCACAAGAAACAAAATTCAACTACAAATGGATCAAAGACCTGGATGTCAGACAGGAAACTATCAAATACTTAGAGGAAAACATTGGTGAAACACTTTCCCACCTAAACCTCAAGGACATCTTTGATGAAACAAATCCAATTGCAATGAAGACTAAAGCAGAAACAAACCAATGGGACTACATCAAATTGAAAATCATCTGCACAGCCAAAGAAACTATCACACAAACAAAGAGATCCCTCACAGAATGGGAGAAGATCTTCACGTGCCAAACATCAGACAAGAGACTAATCACCAAAATAGACAAAGAACTCAGCAAACTTAGTACCAAAAAAGCAAATGACCCCATTCAAAAATGGGCAGAGCATATGAATAAAACATTCACCTCAGAGGAGATGCAGAAGGCTAACAAACATATGAAAAAATGTTCCAGGTCGCTGATTGTCAGAGAAATGCAATTAAAAACAACATGAAGACACCACCTCACTCCTGTGAGAATGGCATACATCAAAAAGGACAGCAGCAACAAATGTTGGGGTGGCTGTGGGGACAGAGGAACCCTTCTACACTGCTGGTGGGAATGTAAATTGGTCCAGCCTCTCTGGAGAGCAGTCTGGAGAACTCTCACAAGGATAGACAAAGACCTTCCATATGGCCCAGTAATTCCTCTCCTGGAGATATACCCCAAGGATTCCATAATGCCCAACCAAAAAGATGGGTGTACATCTAAGTTCATAGCAGAACAATTCATAATAGCTAAAACATGGAAGGAACCCAGGTGCCCAACAACAGATTTCCAAAGCCTGGACATAACACTGAATAAAATAACTTGAATATTAAAAATATACATAACTCCCCACACCTATGGACATCTAATCTTTGATAAGGGGGCCCAAAGTATTGAATGGAAGAAGGAGACTCTCTTCAATAAATGGTGCTGGGAAAACTGGGTTGTAACATGCAGAAGAAGAAATTGAACCACCTTATCTCACCAGAAACAAAAATCCACTCCAAATGGATCAAAGACCTGGATGTCAGACTGGAAACTATCAAATACTTAGAGGAAAACATTGGTGAAACACTTTCCCACTTAAACCTCAAGGGTATATGCGTGTACACCTATGTTCAGCAGCACAATTTGATATATACATACATATATATGTACATATATATATATAAAGGAATAAAACATAGCTATTAAGCTAAAATTATTATTCCCATAATTATGGGAGATAGAAGAACATAGAGTGCATACTCTCCTGATTTACCCCATGTGGATATTTTAATTTATGTGCCTGGTGAAGAAGTGCCTTACCTCTTTGATATGGAGACATAGCCTCACACTGTATTTCCTTTGTGCTTGCTCTCCTGGCAATTAAAACAGTGGCTATAGTTGCTACCCCTCCCTTCCCTCCACATTGCTAAGCTAATGGGCCCCAGACAGCAGTGCTAAAGGTTAACTGATGACTAGGGAGTAAATTGAGCTGTCTCTAGACTGATGCATGCCAGGCACTAGGTCTCCCCTTTCTTTACGCACACCACAGATAAGGAAGATGTATAGCAATAACCAGAAAGATTGCCTTTGTCTATTTCTGCCTACTTTTTAATAATGAAAAAAACCTGCTCTCTCCACCCTCCTGCTGAGGGGGACCTCAATAAAACTGTGTGCTTTTCAAAGGTGCAGAGAGAACTTCCCAGAGTGACATGGAGTCTCTTAAACACCGGTGTCATAAAGTCCTCTAATGAACCAAATACTGGATCAAGTCTTGTGCTATGGGGATCATTTATGTAACATAATGAGTCCACCTTCTCTGACCCATCTTGGAAGGAGATAGAAGGAATTTTTTCCTGAGCCTGACATCTAATATGCAGGCTCTCTGGGGATTTTGTGTCATCGTTGGAAAAAAAAGACTAGAAAGCTAGATCAAGGAAAAGAGTAGGGAGAAAAATTTTTATTGGATGGTAAGTTCAAGACTTTAGTCACTGAGCACCCAACAAGGAAGTCTTCCACTAGCATTGCTTCCAGGGAGCCTATGAGTTATCCAGGTCCTGGTCTATAGACCAGGTGTAACTCTCCTCTCTCCTTATTCTCCAAAAACCTCAAACTGTGGGTTCAGGTATAGCAAACACAGAAGCTTCAAAGAGTCATCCAAACAGTGTTCCTTCCTTCCCTAGATGAGTGCAATACCCCAGAGGTTCCATCAGTGTCTAACAACACTGGCCTCCAAAGTTCTCTGCCAAGTACACTTTGACACCACTGTACTGGATCTGGTGACAGAACTAGAAAAAGGATATTCAAACTGAAACCAAAACCCAAAGTCATCCCCACCCACCCTGCAGAAGAGTACCTTTTCAGACCTCAGTTTAGAGGAGACCAGTAGCAGTCAGATTTAGCCTAAAACGAGAAGGAGAGTAAGTCTGTGACTTTTGCATAACCAAATCCAGACACTCAATCCTGGGAGACAGGCTTATTTCAGAATTATCAGGCTGGCGGGGGGGCTGCTCAGAAATGAGAATTCTCCTAATGTCCTATTCAGATCCAGTGAACAATATTTTGGCCCATTCCTAGAATTGAATTCAAGTTAAAAAGCATCAATGAAACACTGGACAGTTGTCTGTGACTTCTGCAAAACCAAGTCCAGACACTCACTCCCAGAAGACAAGCAGGCTTACTTCAGAATTATCAGGATGGCTGGGGTGTTGCTCTGAACTGAGAATTCTTGTGCCCTATTCAGGTCCAGTGAGCAAACATTTTGACCCACTTCTAGAACTGAATTCAAGTTAAAAACCAGATTGTATAGAATTACTGAAAATATCACACCAAAAGTCAAATAGGCAAAGACAATCTTCAAGGTAGGCCAAAGATTTTAGGTATCATCTCCTAAAACCAGTGGGAAGTGTGACAGGGTCACACTTCCCACTTCCTTAACATAACTGACTCCATCTTAACTTAACCTCAACCTATTCAACCACTTTACTTGCCAAGAAAAAAGTAGATACTAGTGTTCTGAAATTATTAATTGTCCATTGTTAATTGTTTCTGTAACGGGTTGTCCTGACTGCAGCAACAGACCACCCTAACCACCACATGTTGGGCTTCTGTAACCTAGCTTGCTTTTGCACCTGCCCCTATAAATGGCTGTGCTACACTGAGCTCCAGACAGCACTATGAGCAGTACTTTTAGCTGTTGAGTGTAGTCACCGGTGGCTTAATAAAGACTCCCAAGTTTCTGGGAGTTGGGTGGTAGCACCACAGGTTAAGTGCACATAGCACAAAGCTCATGGACCGGTGGAAGAGTCCCGGTTCTGACACCCAGGTCCCCACATGCAGGGAAGTCACCTCACAGGCAGTGAAGCAGGTCTGCAGGTGTCTTTCTTACCCCTCTCCCCCTCCTCTCTCTATTTCTCTCTGTCCTACCCAGCAATGACGACATCAATAATAGCAATAATACTAGCTACAACAATAAAAAACAACAAAGGAAACAAAAGGGAATACATTAATTAATTAAATAAATATTACAAAAACAAAAAGGCTCTTAAATGTCACTGAACTGGCCTCGGGTGGTCTCTGACGTGTACCTCACGACAACCATCCATATCTCTGGCCTTACATATAGTAGCCAGAGGAGCCTTAGATAACAATCTTGTAACAACCCAAGACTTAAAAGACAAGCTCTAGCTAGCCATCAACTCCACCACAGCTTGACTGGCTTCCCTCCAGCACCAGAGAAGCTCACATGCCCAGGTGGCACTTAAAACTGGAAGCACTAGACCTTCTGAAGGCAGAGAGAGGGGGAACCTGTGTTTTATTACATGGAGAGTGCTGTTACTGTGCAATGAATCTGGCCTAGTCAAACAGAAACTCTGGGCACTCACTAAGCTGAGAAAAGACCCTCGATCCTGCTATCTCTCTGACACCTTTCCCAGGGGACAGCTGTGAGAACAGGTTTCTGAGCTGATGTGGACACTGCACAACAAGAAGAATTGTAGCCACTTCTGCAAACCAATGGGCTCAGCCTATCAAACCCATCCTGCTGATGGCTGTTCATACATCCTTTGGTCAAACACATTCTTGAGAAATCCAGTCTTGGGGGCCACAGGAAGAAGTATGAAGGTAAGAAAGCAAAAGGTAGGAACAGACCCATGGTGTCATTCTAGGAGCAATGTTATATGTGCATGCAGTGTGCCAAGGCCAGCAGTGCGGTATACTACAGTGTGGGAAAAAAAAAAGTATTAGAGGACAAGATTCTATGGAGCTATCAAAAGC
Source organism: Erinaceus europaeus (assembly GCF_950295315.1). Classification (NCBI taxonomy): domain Eukaryota; kingdom Metazoa; phylum Chordata; class Mammalia; order Eulipotyphla; family Erinaceidae; genus Erinaceus; species Erinaceus europaeus. The sequence continues at coordinate 49,380,150 of NC_080178.1, read as the reverse complement.
TTAAGGAGAAAGAATTAGTGTTCAAGAACCAGAACCAGGTAGTGCAATGCTTTGATTGAGAGGCGGTGCAGTGGGCGCAGCAGACAAGGCCACTGTAGATATCCCTCGAATTTCTGCCTGACTGGTGCCAAATTTCATGTGAGAATGAAGACTGGGTCATGGACAGGTTTCTAGGATCAGACTAAAGGCATGTTTGGTGCATTACGTTTAGGAGCTGATGCTACTTTCTGATCTCCTCACAGCTTATATAAATGCATTGGGGAGGGGTTTGGAGGATGAAAGGAGGGTTTACTCTACTATGTTGTATGAGTGCAGGGAAGAACATAGACAGCCACAGATTTTCATGTGCCATTCTGCTTGGCTTGCTTGGGCAAGGCCTTGAATTTGAAGAAGAAAGACCATGACTGAAAAACTTCTCCTCAGCTAGCAGAAAAAATTCAAAACACAGAAAAGCCCAATCAGTTTGTGCCAGGAGCCATTTCTCTGCTTTATAGATGATAAGCTTTGAGACAATGGAACCCCTCAAGACAAATGTTAATTCCTCCCTGGGCAGGCCATTTCCCCTTAGGTAAACCATTTATCAGTAATCAAGTGAGTCAACACAAGTGAGTCAACACACAGTTTGGTTCCTGCCATTTGTTGCAAGGAACATTCCGCTTTGAAGTTTGCTCCCCCTTCTCCTCCTCCAGCATTCCCTCTCCTTCCCCAAAGCCTTATAATGCCTGTATTCTCAATAAAAATTTACAGCTTGATCAGAAACTTGTCTTGCTGTCGTTCTCTCATGTCTCATGTTTCTTCATTTCAGGTTTCATTGGGTTCCTAGCCCCTGTTCACCGCCCTGCTGGTCGGGGCATTCTGGCGCCCGGAACGTGGGGCGAAGAAGCCTTCTGGACCTAGAAACTCTGCTGATCGAGAGGGTAGGCCTACCCGAATTCACTGAGTCACCGCGGCCCGAGGGGGGTAACGCAAAGACTCGCATAGATCGCCACGGAGATACCTGACCGTGAGTCGCATCTGGAGGATTGTGTCACAGCGGCTGAGGTAAGCAATACCATGGGACATGAATTTAGCAAACAAGATTTATTTATTAAAGGACTCAAGGAGTCACTCAAGACACGAGGAACTAGGGTTAAAAAGAAAGAATTAAAGAAGTTTTTAGATTATATTAAAAATATTTGGCCCTGGTTCCCCCAGGAAGGCACTATAGATGAGAAGCGTTGGAGGAGAATTGTTGATTGTCTTAACGATCACTATCAGTCTTTTGGTCCTGAACGTGTACCTGTTTCTGCCTTTTGTTACTGGAATTTAATTAATGATATCTTAAAAATCTATAATCACCCTGATATTAAAAACCATATTACAGAGGGTGAAAAGGTCCTCCGGCAACTTTCTAGTCCGCTGTCCAGGACAAAGTCTCCATACCCATGCCCTTCTGTGATTATTGATCTTGATCCCCCAGTACCCAGTCAAAATAAAAGCCTCCCAGCACCAGATGAAAGTAAAAGCCCTGTTCCCCTCCCTACAGGTTCCACCTCACTCACTAAAGTTCCCTTTATTGACCCTCCTATTGCTAATTCACATGAGAATGAAACCCAGCATTCTTTCCCCCACCTCTATCCAGTTTTACAAAACCCTCCCTCTCCTGAAGCACTTCCCGCAGAGAATGAGGCTTTGCTAGAAAAAGAGGCTGCCAGATACTACAATCCCGATTGGGTTTGTAATTAACATAACACAATGGTTATGTTAATTATTTACATGACAGAGGCTCTTGCATTGGTTTTCCTCTTTATATCTTTCTGCTTTTAAAAATTATCTGGTTTGTTTTAAGACACTGCCAGAGGTTTATTCTTGATAAATTAAGGTAATACATTGTGTTTTTGGTCTGATAAAAGATTTGTTTTGACAAATCCTGATTTAACAAAATGAATATTTTGAACATTTAAACTATGAGGTTTTATTTTAGCCTTTTAAGTCGCCATATTAGAGTTCTAATAAACAAAATCTATTAAGAGTTTTATATCTATGCTTACTCATGATAGCCTTGTGATGAGTAAAGATCTTTGTAAACTAAAGGTATAATAGTGTGCTTAAACTGTCTAATCAGTTTAAAATAATGCCAAAAAAAATGGTAAACATTTTATCATGTCAACACATTAGGTATTGACTTTCTATAACATATTGGTATATTCTAATAAAGAGCCTTCTAAAATCATAGAAAAAACTCAAGTCAATTCTAACCATTACATCATCAATTAACTTGGTACAAGTTCTCTCCCTAAGTAAATAATTATAGGTACATCTGCACATGAAGAACTGACTGCTCATATGGTAAGATTTAAAACTAAACATTTTTAATTTTTTATTTATGGGTGTGTGATGACTCCTAAAGTCACTCATATCCTAAAATTTTTCTCATTTTTTTACAAGCCTCTTAAAAAAATTTTAACGCTTGACCTGCCATAGTGAGAACACTTTACTGGCTCCTACATTGTTTAATTAAGATCTTGCTATTCAGACTTTTAAGATTAATCTCCATTGATAAAAGCCAATGCTCTCTGACAGATTGATGTAATTCACCTGCCCATGTTTAGTAAACAAAAAAAACTTTTTTTTTCTCAGTTGATTATTTTTTCTAAATTTGTATGGGCTACAGCTCAAACAAGAAAAACTAAAACCCTTAAGCTTAATTAATAAAAAAGAAGGGAAATGCACCCCCCAGTATTCAGTTGGCTAAAGTGTCAATGAAGTAACATACTAAACCTTTTTAATATTTACAAAAATTTGAATTGTCCATTTATTATATCTCATTGACAAAGCCACACACTTTTCCAGTCATAGAGACATATTCTTTTTCTCTTTTTTCAACACTGGATGTCCATGTTTGTTTTCCTTTTATTATGGTGGATGACATTGCTCTTGCAAAATCCACAGAGTCCCTGTTGGCAAGTCCTTACCACAAAGGACGCCATGGCAGTATATACTCCAGCTAACCTCACCAGCTTATCCAAGTCTTCTCTTTTTGCTGACCTACCACTGCTGACTTCATCTTTGCATGTTTATTGACTGCTCACTTTTCTCAAAATATTCCTCGATGTTCAAGGAACCTCACCTTGACTTCTAATGTGTATGCACCTCCTCTGTGTTTTGGTAAACACCATCCTATATTTTCATGTCAATTCTTCTCTACCTGGTCCTTGCCTCCTAGTTTTGCTTGTTCCACAGCTGACCAGAAGAAGAAAATTTCATCAGTTGGCGCTGACCAGAAGACCAGACGTGCTCTTTCTTCCCCTGGACATCACATCCACTGACTGCTTCCCTTAGACTTGCTGGTGGCACGCTAGGACACTCTATATATTCCTCCCATGAATTTTCTGACAAATTACAACAGGTTATAGACTCTACCATAAATAGTCTTGAGTCACTACAGAGCCCCTTATGAGAACCTTATTAGTCTTTTGTTAATGATTACCTTAAGACCCTTTATTTTTAATAAGATTACTGATTTTATAAAACGGCAGATTGACTCCTTGGCATCAAAACCTTTGCAAATACATTATCACAGACTTGATTTGGCTGACAGAGGCCTGGCTGAACCTGAGGATGACAGACCCCCTTTTCGGATGGCATAAAACTCAGAATTATGCATTGAGACATCCAACCATGGCAGGGAAAGGACACCAGTAAGGGGTGCAAGGCAAAGCACTGCAGGGGGAGGACCCTATAGTCCACCTCTGAGTCCCCCGTGAATCAAACCTGATTTGCATGGAGGTTGGTGTCAGCAACAAAAATTGTTTCCCTAGAAACTGTGGCTCTGCCTCCCCTCCCCAAAAAGACACCAAGAGCCTTATAAGATGCTGGAAGGATGGTTTTGCACCCACCCCGTGGGAGGAATCAGGTCAATACTTCCCTCCTCTGGTTACGCCCACCAAACCTGCTGTTAGGGTCTCTGCTCCTCACCCCCATTGCCTGCCTCAATTTTAAATTATAACAAAGTGAGGATATGTCAGGAGCCATTTCTCTGCTTTATAGATGATAAGCTTTGAGACAACGGAACCCCTCAAGACAAATGTTAATTCCTCCCTGGGCAGGCCATTTCCCCTTAGGTAAACCATTTATCAGTAATCAAGTGAGTCAACACAAGTGAGTCAACACACAGTTTGGTTCCTTCCATTTGTTGCAAGGAACATTCCGCTTTGAAGTTTGCTCCCCCTTCCCCTCCTCCAGCATTCCCTCTCCTTCCCCAAAGCCTTATAATGCCTGTATTCTCAATAAAAATTTACAGCTTGATCAGAAACTTGACTTGCTGTCGTTCATTCGTGTCTCATGTTCCTTCATTTCAGGTTTCATTGGGTTCCTAGCCCCTGTTCACCGCCCTGCTGGTCGGGGCAAGTTTGGACTCCTATAAAACATAGTCTTTGTAGAAAGAAAGATAAGAATATTAGTAGCCCACACAAACAGAATTACATTTCCAGCATGTTTTTTATTTATTGTCTTTTTCCTTGCAAAGCTGAGACAAAATGCTGAAAAAGAGAGGTTCATGAAGAGAGCAGACTAGTGGTCCAGGAGGTGGCATAGTGGATAAAGCACAGATTCTCAACCATAAGGTCCTGAGTTTAATCCCTGGCAGCACATGTACCAGAGTGATTTCTGTTCCTTTCTCTCTTTGTCATTGACAAAAATAAATAAATAAATAACATATTTTTATAAAAAAAGAATGCAGTCTGTAAATTCAGCGTTGCAGAAGTTATGAAAGCACACAAGAACCAGAATGCCACTTTTATGTAAGAGTTGTTTCTGCCTCTCTGTTTCATATAACCCTATTTGGGACTATTTGAACCTATTCTCTGGAGGGCAGATTGAAGGGATGCCAGTGGGCTTTGCAAGAGTGACATTTCCTCTCTGGGTGGCTGCTCCCCATAGACACAGAACTGAGGTCTCCACATGAGGAAGAACCTCAGGTGAGCTATAGGTTCAGAAAGTTCAAGAAGCCTCATTTCAGGTGGTAGTGAACATGCTTGACCAACACTTTCATGTTTTTAGTCACTATGGCTTCTTTTTTTTCTCTGCCTAAATAGTCCTCTTTTCAAACAATTATCTAGTTAACCCGACAACTCTCTGGACATATAGTTAGCCCACTGTATTGCCTTTGTTCACCATGTAGGGTTTTGGCCAGGGGTAGAGCTTAGTGGGAGATTCTGGGATTGTACACCTGTGACCCTGGGGTTTGACTGCACACACACACACGCACACATACACACACACACATACACACACACACCATAGGGAAGAAAAAAAAAGAAAGACGACCTCTGTCAGTGTACCCCAAAGCTGTAGCCTTCACTCTGGCTCTCTCTGTTCCAGCTGAAACACAGACTTTACAGACAGTCCATCTATGAGCCCATGGGCACTTCACCATCTTTGGGAAGAACAAGAAAGCAGCAGTGAAGCATAGACTGTATGAAAGAACAAATGGAAGGCAGTGCAGGAGACAAAAGAAAAATTAGCCGGAGCCACATTAGAAGTCAGCAATAAGACCAACACATGCTACAGAAAAACCAAGAACAGTAAGGGGCCTGGGCCCTCCTTCCCCACCATAAACCTCTCCTCCTTCACCTCCCTTTCCTGCCCGCTCCCACTTGACACCTTACTAGAAACATGGGTGGACACATGGAGAGTTCATGACTGGCCCTAGCTCACCCCACCCTGCTTCTCATCTCACTCTCCCCAGTCACCCTCTTAGGCTGTCCCTTGTCACTCACCCCCTCATGAGATGAGGTTTTAGATCAGTTAATGGAAATGAGCAGCTTTGTGTGGGAATTCATTGACCAGAAGAGGGTTTTGGCTGAAAGTAAGCAGTCCTAGTACCTTCAATTATCTGAGAAGTAGGGTTCACTGTGTGGGCTCAAGGCATTGACTTTTTCTTTACGTTTTTTTTGTTTTGGTGAAAATTTTTATTTATTTGGGATAGAGATAGGGAGAGAGGCAGAGAGAAACCTGCTTCACTTCCCTCCTGAAACTGAGGACCGGAGGCTTGAACCTGGGTCCTTGCACACTGTAATGTGTGCCTTCAACTAGGTGCACCACCACCTGGCCTCCAACTTTACCTCTTATTCAAAATAGTGAGAGCAAAACTAGATTTCCCACTGAATCCAAAGGAGAGAGGACTTGGGGGGAGATGGTGGCAGTGGATGGAGTCAGACTCTTGCCTTCCCTCCAGGCATTTAGCAGAAAGATGTGCAGAAGAAGATCGAAGGAACACTATCAATCAACGCCTGACAAAAGAATGGGATAAAGATGTTGTGCTGAAGCATCAGCGAGATGAAGATGCCAAGGCCTTTGACAAGTAATTGCCTTCTGGGGTTGCAAGTTGCCTCCTCTCCCCATTTCCTCCACTCTGATCTGGGGATCTATAGAGCTTCATGCAAACGAGTGGGGATTGCCAAGGGAACTCTATAGAGGACAGAAATCTGGGTTTAGTGTGGGATAGCTGTGCTGCCTGCTAAATGTCTACCAACTGTGTTTTGGTCTGCCTCTACTCTAGGAAGCTTTGTTTTCCTATTGTGGAGGGTGAGGGATAGAGTGTGGGCATTTCTCTTTGGAAATAATAAGTTTGAAGCAGAGAGAGTGACTTTCCATCCCAGGCTTACTGAGTGTTCAGTTAAGAGGGGAGCTGAAGAATCATGGGTAAATGGGCAGTCAGTTAGGAATGGAGTCATGGGTAATGGGTGGTATACAAAGTGAGACACCCAGCAAGGAACAGGCCCAGACCATCCACCCAGAGGGTGCCTGTCCCCTCTCCTCAGCCCTCTCTCTCTACTCACCACCCAGGAGCAGAGCCTCTAGCCCCAGGCCATGAAGGCTGACAGCTAGCCTGGGAAAGGCTGATGATCTTTTGTCTTATGTTCATTTGTCAATGGGGAAAGTTAACATGTGCCTGACTGAGAATGTGAAAAACTTGACAAAACAGATGGAGCCTATCCCTTCAGATGCTATCAAAGCCTCAATATGCCAAACTTAATTTTTCTGCCCAGTGCTCACCTCAGGCTTATAGTGGAGTTGGGGATCAAACTGGAACATATAAGGAAACAAAAATCATTTGCAAAACCTCTATGCTATATCCCCAGCCCCCAAGTATTCTAAATGAATAGTTAATAAATTGTTATTGTGGGTAACCCATGGATAACTCCTCATGTTCCTCCTTGCTCTTCTACTCTTCTTCCTCTCTCTACTCCTCCTTCACTCTGGCTGATGATGATACAGAGGATTGAACTTGGGATCTCCGAGCCTCAGACATGCAAGTCTTTTGCAGAACTGTCATGCTATATTTCCCACTAGGATATAATCTCTTCTAGAGAAGATGTTTTGATTTTAGTGGAAGGCATTTTCTCCCCCTCTCCCATGTAGGGCCCATCATTTGTGACAGTGAGTGAGAGGAAAAGGGCAGGCTGGGGGCAAGGGGATCAGGTACTGGGGGGGGGGGGTGTCACTGTCCTTGTCTCCTTTTCATAGTTTTGAGGAAGGCCTCTCACTATTGCCTGTGCCTCCTCCCCAATTGTCCTGGTATTAGGGGCTAGAGGGTTGAGAGTGGACTGGGGGGCTTGAGGGAGGAGGCACCCAACTGAAGAGGAGGCACCCCACTAAACAACCCCAAATACCACCCCCTACTGGGGATTAATTGAACTGCCTCTACCCCATTTAGTACCCCAAAGCACTCTATCCCATTCAACACCCCCCACCCCAATCACCATCCTTCCACGTTCCCAGTCCACACTCAGGGCAGCTGGGGACAAGACATCCAGCCTAAGACTGGTTGTGGTGTGCTCGCCTAAACCCCTACATCCACCAGTCCACCCCACACCACCCCATCAAACCCCCTCCAATTAGGCCACCCTCTCTCCCCGCAGTCCCCATCCCCAGTCCACCCTCAACCTCACAGCCCTGATACCAGGACAGCTGGGGAGGAAGCACTCAGTCTAACTTTGGATTCCCTATCTGTCCTCCCCCGCCACCCCCCACACCACAGAGAGGAAAAACAAAAGAAGGATCTAGAGGATGAAAAGATTCTGTGGAGATACCACTCTAATCCTAATTTCTTTGCTTTTTCTTTTTGCTCCCTGTCTTATTAGGTCCATTATGACCTGCATTCAAGAGCTATGCTGAGTATCTGTCAACCAGCTTCTCCTACACTCTTACATTCTTCTGCATGTTGGGCCCCTGAAGACCTATTATTACCTTTAACCCCACCCCCATATTGCCCCTGTTTAGCAGGAAGCAGCCAGAATGACCTTGGCACCCTATATGACCAAAAAGGTCAGAATGATAAATCTGGGAGTGCCTGACCATTGAAGGCGCTTGTGGCTAAAAACACTCAGTCATAAGAATGTGTTACCCAGCAATACTAGCCCATCCCTGGAATGCCTGCTGGAGGCTAGCAGTTTCCTAAATCACAGAGTCACCACACTTAACATCATGGAAAATACCCACTGAACTCTCACCTAAGTTTCTTTTTCTCCTCACCTATAAGAATCTCCCTCCTTGACCCTGGCTGCGACTTCATGCCCACCCCCACCCCCGGCCCACTTGGACCTGAGAACCTTGCCTCAGGAGCACACAAATAAAGCCCTTGTTGATAATATTCATGGCCCGACTTTTTCTGTCAGGTCCATTTCGCCACCACCCACCAGACCACACAATCATGAGATAGCAGGCAGGCACTGGTCTCCACAGACAAGCAAATGATGGGGTGGCTTCCACTGAACACACACAGGGCTGTGAGAACAAGGATTCTGAGTTGATGTAGACACTGCACATCAAGCTGAATTGGGGCCACTCCTGCAACCCGAGGGGCTCAGCCTATCAAACCCATCAAGCCTGGCGACACTCCTACCTATGATGGTTGTGGGCTTCTCCCACCACACCATCTCCTCCAAGGAGCCCATCTCAGCATTATCCTGGGCAAAAGTCTCTTTCTCAGGGCTCAGATGGCTCCTCCCCTGCAAGAGAGAAGGAAGGCATGTGGCTGTGGGAAACCTAGGCAGTGTTGCTGCAGCTGAGTCACAGACAGTACTCTGTGTACTTCTGAGAGAGAAAGAAAGAGAGAGAGAGAGAGAGAATGGGAGTTAAAGAGACCATAGCTCCTCCAGTGTGGTGGGGGGCTGTGCTCAAACCTGGGTTGTGCACAGGAGAAAGGAGAGCACTATCTGAATGAGCTATTTTGCCTGTCTCCCTCAAAGCCCCCACCATAACCCTGTTTCTTTTGAATATGTATATATATTTCATATATGCAGTTTATATTTTTTAAAAGATTGTATTTATTTATGAGAAAGAAGGAGAGAGAAAGGACCAAACATCACTCTGGCACATGTGCTGAGGGGGATCAAACTCGGGACCTCATGCTTGAGAGTCCAAAGCTTTAACACTGCGTGACCTCCCGGACCACGTAGTTTACATTTCTTTCTAACATTTATTTATTTACTTTATCTTATCTGATAGAGCAGAGAGAAACTGAGAGACAGGGGGAGATAGAACCTACAGCACTGCTTCATCACTTATGAAGCTTTCCTCTTGCATATAGCACAGACCGGGGGCTTGAACTTGGGTCCTTGTGCATGATAATACACACACTTAACCAGGTGCATCACCACCCATACATTTATATATATATGTGTGTGTGTGTATTTCATATATGTATATTCTAGAGGGATTGCATTATTTACCCATTTATTTTTTTAAACAAAGCACTGTTCAGTTCTGAGTTTTAGTTGTGCTGGGGACTGTACCTGTACCTCAGAGCCTCAGGAGTAAAACCCTTTTTGTAGAACCACTGCAATGTCTCCTCAAGTTGCTAACCCCCAGATTCTTGGTCACCTGACAAAACCTTCAGACCAAATGGGTCAGGAGGGCTGATTAGTGGGCCAGCCTCCAGTTGAATTATTTATTATAGAAAGGTGGGCTTGTTGGAGGCCTGCCATCATGACTGGCCAGCTGTCACTCTGGGTTCACTGTCAACCCTGTGTCACAGTGAGGCAGAGTTTGGGCCACTTAATGGAAGCCACAGGTGGACAGTGGGAGGCATAAAGGTGATGGGACCTGGTGTGTACCCCCCACCCTCCCCCCATGGATTCCCTGGCAGGTACCACCAGGGCAAAACCAGGGAGGACCTGATGGGCTTCCCTCTACCCAGCCTGGTGGGGAGTTGCTGGCCTCCAGCAAGGACTCTCCTGTTACAACCCCCTTTTTGATGGTCGCTGGGATGTTCCAGGTCCCAAACAGAACAGCAGTAATCCCCTGAATCAGAGCCATGCATTTCCTCTAAAGTTCTGTAGAGAGTCAGCCCAAGGATGAAGGACCCAGGCCCCCACCTCCACCTCCCAACCCCAACACCAGGACTGCTTTACTTGGCCTGCTCTGTCTCAGCATGGTGGCAGCCCTGACAGGGCAAGAGGGAAAGGCAGGGGGCAGCAGGTGCAGCATGCCCAGCCACTGGGTTGGTAGTGAGCAGAGCTGCTCCCCAGAGACTCCTGTCCCTGTAGTGTCCCCTGCCTGCAGTCACAGGCCCATGTTGGCCCTGGGGACAGCTATCCAGTCCCCATAGTTGAGGGCTCTACTCTGGACCCTCCTGGGTACTTCCACCCCAGGACATCCTTGTCAGTGTCTGCTAGAAGCTCCTCCCACATCCTGTAGGTCTTCATGGCCACCAGAAAGGGAACCCATTGCTCACACTTCATCATTCCCTGCAAGTGTAGATACCAAGGATATCTGGTCTTTCGAGACAGAGAGGAGAGGAATCTGTCATATGGCTTCACTGCTCATGCAGCTTCCTGCTTCCTGTTGCAGGAGGACTGTGGGCTTGAACATGGGTCCTTGAGCATGATCACCTGTATGATCTACTGGCCATGCCACCATATGACCCCATATATTAGTGCTTTAAACATTTACTGTATCTGCCCCAGGTCTTTGTTAGCTTTTTCTGTGGACAGAGGCTGAAACTGTGGCTCACAAAGGTGCTCTTGTACTAGCTGGCTGCATTATTTAGAATGCCCTTTACATGTTTCATTCCATTTTTTTTTGCCACCAGTGTTCTTGATAGGGCTCAATGCTTACATTATATATATATATATATATATATATATATATATATATATATATATACAATAGATGTTAAGAGACAGAGAGAGATTAAGAGTGAGAGAGATAGAAAGAGGAGACACACCATGGCACTGCTCCATAGCTCAGGAAGCTTCCCTCTTGTAGGTGCTCCCATGTGGTGTCCAGTGGCTCGACCCTGCGTCCTTGTACAGTCACAGATACATGCAGTCATGTAGTACTCATCTCCCTGGATGCGGCCATAGTCTCCAAGGTCTAGACCAGGGTGCAGTGGCTTAGCAAAGCCCCAGCACTCTCTCCCAGGTCACAGCGAAGCCTCAGCCATGAGGCACTGGAGGCCTAGTGGCACGCTGGCAGCAGGTGGTCTACATTCAGCATCATAGGCAGGCACTGGCATGGGATGATGACCCTGCATGCCGTTTAAAGCACCAGCTTGCCCACTCGGATGCCCATGCCGTAGCAGCCCAGGTCCCCCAGGCCAAGGATGTGTTCCCCATCTGTCACCACCACAGCAAGCAAGACAGGGGGAGTGCTCCTGCAGTGGTCCTCCTCTGGATGCCAACCTGCCTGAGCCAATGTGGGCCCTTGTCCCCTCGACTCCCCTTTAAGGGTTGGTGGTTGCTGCAGGCTCAGTGGAGGAAACCCATCTGCCATCATCCTTCAGAGAAACCAAGGCTACCCTGCACCAGGATCTGGGTTCAAATCCTTAGCCGCCGCGATACCTGGAGGCCTTGTTCTGACTCACTCTCCCTCTGTCAGGCCTTCCTGTGCGTAGCTGACAGGTGGGTGAGTCAGGCCTGACAGGTGTGCTGACTCTTCCCTTTGGTGCTCTGGTGGCTTTCTTTCTGGTCCAGGCTGAGAGGACCCAGTCCAGCACAGAGCAACAGCACAGAAGAGAAGATCCCTACCTTAATGTCATCCTCAGGCCATGAGTTGAGTATGGTGGCAATGTGGCCTTTGTCATGAATGGTGATGAATAGACCACTAGGAGAGACACAGCCACAGTCACCAGAGGACTCCAGAGCCCAGGCATGCACATAACCAGGCTCTGTCCTCAGGTCTGGCTAGAGGTTGTTATTTAGGAAGCCACATCTTGAGTGCAAACCTCCTCCCACTAGACTGTCTATTCTGTGGGACCAGAAAATACCTGTCTTCTCACCGGTGCCACCCCAGAGCCTACCCTACCATCACCCTTCACAGGGCACTTGTGAGCTTGTTGGATCCAGGACACTCACATACACACAAGTGTACAGGTCTACATCTTACTTTTTTGTTTTTCATTTTTTCAGTGAATAGAGCCTCTGGACATATGATCAGAGTCACCTCAAAATGAGGATGACATGGGACCAGGGGCATGACCTAGCAGTCCATAAATGAGGGTGGAGGAGGGTTACTTTTGCTAGAGAGTGATACCATAGCCAGGTATTTCCTGCTAACTCCCTGGGGGACTGGATCCAGCTAATAGGCATTTGGAAACCCTAATCCCAGTGAAATTACTTGGAAACTTTTTTTTTTTTTCCTGACACATTCAAGGTAAGAGCACCTGTCATCTAGTCTGTTGTTTGTCTCCAGAGAAGAGGGGAAGAGAGGGACACACAGGGAGAGACTGGCATGTGGTGGTGGTGGGAGACTGGGTGAATGCAGCAGAATCCACAAACTAAGGAGGGAATAGGCTTGCTTGTGAAGTTCAGAAGCTACAGAGGCAAGACAGGACTCCACCCCCCCCAACCCCTGGCATATTTTTTAGAAAGCACATGACCCTGTCAGTACCTTCATCCCAGGCTGCATGCCTCCAGCATTGAGATGAGACATTTCACTGTTTGAAGGCAGAAGTTTCTGATGTATTTTTCAGAAATAAGATGCAGAGGAATCAAACTCAGGGGCTCATGCATGTGCTCTGCCTCTGAGCCAGCTCTGCAGACCATCCCCCGCCCCAACCAATTTTCCTGGGAGAAATAATGGTTTATAGGACAGTTATTGACATCTGAGTACCATTTCTTATATCCTTGTGATAGGTGGAGATCTCCAGGGCCAATAGACACATGAATAAATGTCCAGTCACTGATTATCAGAGAAATGCAAGCAAGAACAACAAAGAGATGCCAGCTGTGAGAATGTTAGACATCAGAAAGGACAGAAACACCAACTGCTGGCAAGGGGATGGGGAGAGGGAAAGCCTTCTATACAGCTGGGGGGAATGAAAATTGGTACAACTCCTGTTGGAAGCAGTCTGGAGATTCTTTTTATTGTTATTATCTTTTCCTTTTATAAATCATCCACATGCCCCATAGGGTTGAGTCTCCACCAATACATCTTGATGTGAATGTTACCAATGTAGGTGACTGTGACAGAACCCACAATTCGCAACTCTGGCTACTTGTCTTTGTTTATAGAACATGTTCTTGACATCTTTTAATTTTTTTTATTATTTATTTATTGAGTAGGGGCAGAAAGAAATTGAGAGAGAAGACAGAGATGAAGAGAGAAAGAGCCACTTGCAACAATGCTTCACCTTTTCTGAAGCTTTCCCCCTGCAGACAGATATGTGTGTGTGTGGACCAAGGGCTTGAAATGGGTCCTTGTGTATTTTAACTATTGTACTCTGCCAAATGCACCACTGCCTGGTCCCCATCCTTGACATCTATAGAGCAACACATCTCTCTATTCTTTTCCCTTTTTTTCTTTATTATTTTTCTTAATGGCTTTTTTCTTAATGGCTTTTTCTTAATCTCTTCTTCTTATTGTCTACTGTGAACAGTAATGACCATTAAAAAAGAAAAAACCCGGATTTCGGTGATAGCGCCGCAGTAATTAAGTGCAAGTGGTGCAAAGCGCAAGGGTAGGAGTAAGGATCCCGGTTCAAGACCCTGGCTCCCCATCTGCAGGGGAGTCGCTTCACAAGCAATGAAGCAGGTCTATAGGGGTCTATATCTTTCTCTCTCCCTCTCTGTCTTCTGCTCCTCTCTCTATTTCTCTCTGTCCTAATGACGACATTAATAACAACAACAATAATAACTACAACAACAATAAAACAAGTGCAACAAAAGGGAAAATAAAAAAAAGAAAGAAAAAGCTTGTAAATGTTGGCACCTATATGGAAGGATTGCAGGGGATTTTGTTCGAAAGATGCCTTGTGGGAGTATGGAGGTAGCGCAGCAGATTAAGCACATGCAGCACAAAGCACAAGGACCTATGTAAGGAGCCCGGTTCAAGCCCCCAGCTCCCCACCTTCAGGGGAGTCGCTTCACAAGCCATGAAGCAGGTCTACAGGTGTCTATGTTTCTCTCTCCCTCTGTCTTCCCCTCATCTCTCCATTTCATTCTGTTCTATCCAAACAAAGATGATATTAATAACCATAACAATGAAAAAAACAAGGGCCACAAAAGGGAATACATATTAAAAAACAACTTAAAAAAATAAATGATGCCCCGTATGTTTATGGTTTTGATTTAAAGCTTTTTAAAAATTTTTTAAATATGTATTCCCTTTGTTGCCTTTTTTAAAATTGCTGTAGTTATTATTGTTGTTATTGATGTCATTGTTGTTAGAAAAGACAGAGAGAAATGGAGAGAAGAGGGAAAGACAGAGGGGGAGAGATAGACACCTGCAGACCTGCTTCACTGTCTGTGAAGTGAATACCCTGCAGGTGGGGAGCCGGCAGCTCAAACCGGGATCCTTACACAAGGGGAAAAAAGGGGGAATAAAAACATCCAGGAGCAATGGATTTGTAGTGCAGGGACCAAGTCCCAGCAATAACCCTGGAGGAAAAAAAAAGAGAGAACTTCTCTAGTGTAAATAACATCAAAGACATAAAGGTTCAAGAAGCCCAGAGGTTCCCAAACAGAATTAACCCAGACTTAAAGACACCTAGAGACTTCATATTTAGAATGGAAAGGGATAAGGATAAAGAAAGGATCCTGAAGGCAGCAAGAGAAAAACAAAGAGTCACCTACAGAGGAAAACCCATAAGATTAGCAGCAGACATCTCCACACAAACACTACAGGCCAGAAGAGAATAGCAAGATATCTATCTAGTGCTCAATGAGAAAGGCTTTCAGCCAAGACTACTGTATCCTGCTAGACTGTCATTCAGACTAGATGGAGGCATCAAAACCTTCTCAGACAAGCAACAGTTGAAAGAATCAACTATCACCAAGCCTTCCCTGAAAGAAGTTCTGAAAGGTCTCCTATAAACAGTCAGAACACCATAATTATGTCACATATCAGAACACACTAAAAATCTATAATGATGTTAAAATATATTCAATCTATGATATCAATAGATGTCAATGGTCAGAATTCACCTATTAAAAGGCACAGAGAAGGAAGATGGTTCCAAAAACACAACCCAACAATATGATATCTACAGGAAACCAACATAACTCAACAGGAAAGGATCCCAAAGGCTGCAGGAGAAAAACAAAGAGTCACTTACAGAGGAAAACCCATAAGATCGGCAGCAAATTTCTCCACACAAACACTAAAGGCCAGAAGAGAATGGCAAGATATCTATCTAGTGCTCAATCAGAAAGGCTTTCATCCAAGATTACTGTTAGACTCTCATTCAGAATAGATGGAGGCATAACAACCTTCTAAGACAAGCAGCAGTTGAAAGAATCAACTATCACCAAACCTGCTCTGAAAGAAATTCTGAAAGTTGTATAAACAGTCAGATCACCTTAAATATGCCATATAACAGAACACTCTAAATATCTACAATAATGATGATAAAATATCTTCAATCTATGATAACAATAAACATCAATGAGGGAACCAGGCAGTGCCACACCTATTTAAGCACTCACGTTACAGTGCACAAGAACCTGGGTTCAAGTGCCTGGTCCCCACCTGCAGGGGGAAGATTCACAAGTGGTAAAGCAGGGCTTCAGGTGTCTCTCTCCCTCTCTATCTCCCCCTTCCCTCTCCATTTCTGTCTCTATCCAATAGTAAATAAATAAATAAATGTCAATGGCATGAATTCACGTATTAAAAGGGGCAAAGTAGAAACATGGATCAGAAAGAAAAAAAAAAGTCCTATGTTGTCTGTAGGAATTCCACCTATCTCAGCAAGACAAACACAGACTCAAAGTGAAAGGATGGAAAACTATCGTATAAGGCAATGGACCACACAAAAAAGGACAGGAACAGCTATGTGTATATCTGACACAATAGACCTTAAAATAAATAAAATTTAAAAAGATAGGGATGGACATTACTTAGTGCTCAGAGGATCAATCAAGAGGACTTAATGATGATCAACATTTATGCAACCAAGGAGAGGCTATTTAAATATATCAAATATCTACTGCAAGAGCTACAGCAATATATTAACAGCAAGTAACACAGTCATAATAGGGAACTTAAACATACCACTCTATTCACTTGAAAGATTATCCAGGCAGAAAATAAATAAAGAAGTGAGAAAGGTAAATAAGGAGAGTAAAAATGGTGACGTAATCATTTTCAGCCCATCTTGGATGGAGCTTAAAGAAATCATGTTAAGTGAAATAAGTCAGAAACAGAAGGATGTATATGAGATGACCTCATTCACAGGCAGAAGTTGAAAAACAAGATCAGAAGAGAAAGCACTAAGTTGAACCCCAACTGCAGGTGGTATAATGCAGCAAAGTAAGACTCTGGAGTTAATGAGTGGGAGAGGGAGTTCAGGTCTTGGGACAGGATGATAGAGGGCCTTCTGGGGGATGTAGTGTTGTGTGGAGGAGTGGGAGGTGTTATGCATGTACAAACTGTTGTGTTTGCTTTTGACTGTAGAGCATTGATTCCCCCCAATAAAGAAGAAAAAATGAATTTGCATCTACAGGGCTGTCGTCATTTGCATTTCTATTAGAGAATGTACACTAGGTAGAAACCACCGGCTTGCATTAACTGGAACAGTGGAGCACCAGTCCAAAGACAGTCTGCACTAGACACACCAGTGAAGGGTTTTGTGATCTGGCCTCTGGGTTCCAGTCTAGGGGTCTGGGACTTGGCAGCTCTGTTAGCATGGGGTTACTTACATTTTATCATTTTCAAGACAAGTTCATGCTAACTATGCAGTGAACAAGGGTGTACAAGGACATCTTCAAGGGCCTAGACATGAGTTTATTTGGAAGTAGTTCTACTTTTCCTTTTGTGAGCAACATCTAGTCTGTTTTCCACAGGGACTGCTCCACTTTACCTACCCATCAACAGTACACCCAGGGCCTCTGATTTCTTCTCCTCTCAGCACTCATTTCTGTTTGAATAATATCTACTCTAGCAGGTACTGAGGTTTTGGCTTGCATTTCTCTGGTGAGTACTCAACTTTTCCCACAATCCTGTTGTAGATCTTCTTTGGAGGAATATCTGGTCAGTGGTTTTGCCTATTTACAAACTTGAGTTATTTGGTGTCAGACTCTTTGAGTTCCATGAGTTCCTTTAAGTTATCATTTTGAATATAAACCTGCATTTAGATATATGATTTGCACAGATGTTATCCTATTACATAGGTTGCGTCTGGAGGAGTCACAGATTCTAAATCAACTTAAAATCTAAGAAGAGTAAACTTTTTCTTCCTTTCTCTGCTGCTCATTTGTCATGTCTGCCTTTCAAGTTTTTTTTTTTTTTTAATTTTATTTAATACAGTTCTGGCTTGTGTATGGGGAACTGAAACTGGAATTTTAAAACCTCATGGAAGAGAGTCTCTGCATAACTATTATGCTATCTCTCCATCTCTCAATTTCTATATCTGTAAATTACAATTCTTTTTTTTTTTTTTTTTTTTTTTACCAGAGCAGTACTCAGTTCTGGATTATGGTGGTGTGCGGGACTGAACCTGGGACTCTGGAGCATCAGGCATGAGAGTCTCTTTGCATAACCATTTTGCTATTTACTCCCACCCTCTAATTCATTTTGTAAAATATTTTTTATTATTGAATAGAGACTAAGAGAAGTGGACATGGAAGAAGGAAATAGAGAGGGAGAGAGAAAAACCTGCAACACAGCTTCAGCACTTGTAAACCTTTCCCCCTGCAGGTGGGGACCATGGACTTGAATCCAGGTCCTTACACATTGTAACATGTGCACAACCAGATGCAACACAGCCCATCCTCTGTAAATTATAGTTCTAACTAATAATTTATCTTGTAATTAGTCATAACTTGATACTTGTTAAAATGTTCTGTACCAGTGGTATGGGATTTAGCCTACTAGGTAAAGTGTTGGACTCTCAAGCGTTAGGTCTTGAGTTCGATCCCCGGTAGCACATGTACCAGTGATGTCTGGTTCTTTCTCTCTCCCCTATCCCTCTCATAAAAAATTTTTAAAAAGTTTTGTACCATATTCTGAAATTGCTGATATACTGCATACCACAGTCACAGTCTAACTTGCATGGCTGATAGTTTTGCTTTCACCTGAACAAAGATGATGAAGAAAAGTTTTTGTAATTTGTTATGTAACAGGGAATGTTCATAAATAGGACCTCTTTTTTAATATTTTATTTTATTTTAATGGGAGAGAAAAATAGAGATACAGAAAGATTAGAGTGCTGCTCAGCTCTGGCTTATGGTGGTGCTCAGGACTAAACCTGGGACTTCAGATCATCAAGCATGAAAATCTTTTGCAAAGCCACTATGTTGTCTCCCTAACTATGAATATAACTTTCTGTATGTCTAATCTTTCTATCAATTCATCTATACATCTAACCACCCAGTAAAAAGAAGCATAAAAGATCATTTTTATCATCAGGACAACTGAAATGACATCATAGGTACTCGTTATAATTGTCATAACACATAACTTGTGCTATGCTGTATAGTTACAAGCACTTTTGTATAAACTGTATTAGCAGTCCTGGGAAACAATACTTTATCCCTATTATGTGTCTCTCACTGACAGTAACCCACTTAGTTGCAAAGTGACTGCCTTGCTGATGAGAAGTAGAGATGGAAGACTTAAATTTTTATTTTATTATCACACTGTCATTTTTTTTCTTTCTTACCAGAGCACTGATCAGCTCTAGTTTATGGTGGTGCAAGGGACTGAACCTAAGACTTTGGAGTCTCAGGCATCAGAATCTTTTTGCATAACCATATGTTACCTATCCTACCACCCACCCCATCTGTCCTTTATTATCTTCTTAACACAGTCATCACATACTTTATATCCCATATTTGTATCAGTCAGCTAGAGGGTGTGGGTCATTCTTTGGGAGGCACCAGATCCCAGGGAGAGTGTTGACTTCACTAGAAGGAAGAAGAGTTTCTGTTGCCAGCATGGCTCTCCACTGAGTTTCCCCAGAGTTCTTACCCCTGCCTTGAGTGCCTGTGCTCCTGGTGAAACCCAGCTTCCTGTGTGCCTCCCTGAGGAGAACTCTTGACTCCCAAGTCTCTCTCTTCCTCTTTGGTTTTGCATGAAAAAGGTCATCTCACTCTCCTTAGTGTCCTAAGCCCACTCACTCTGTACATGCACATTAATGAAATATCTTGTTGGCTGACGGAAGAAAACTATGTAAAAACTGTGTCTTCACCCCTAGCAATAGTCCTGATGGAGGGGCTGGAGTGAAGCAATTTCTAGGGAAAACCTCTGCTCTGGGAGGTGAGGGACACAAGTGATAAAGTGGCACTAGTGTCAAGAGAGATCAAGATGCTCTCTGCACCAGTGTTCCCAGTCCATTTCCTTGTGGGCCATATGTATGTAAACTATTCTATTTTACTGGGCCAAGAGCTATGAAAACCTGTGTGTGTGTGTGTGTGTGTGTGTGTGTGTGTGTGTGTGTGTGTGTGTGTGTGTGTGTGAGAGAGAGAGAGAGGGGGGGGGGAGATGGGGGAATAGAGTGGGAAGGAAAAAGAGAGATACCTGCAGCACTCTTCTGAGCTAGTCAAGGCTGGGAGCTTGAACTCAGGTCTTTGTGCCCTACCTGGCATGTCACTACCTGGCCTCCATATAGAATTTATTCCTATAACTCTTACAACAAAATCTGTGATGAAAGGTAGCTGTGCAGGTAGAGTATAGGACTTTGCATTTGTGGTGCAATGGTTTTGTGACCTGGCGTCAAGTATGGGAGAGTAATGCTGTTCTTTCTCTCTTTTTAATAAATAAACCAAAAACCCAACACAAGATACCAATGTCCATGTCCAGTGGAGAAGCAATTACAGAAGCCAGAACTTCCATTTTCTGTACCCCATAAAGAATTTTGGTCCATACTCCCAGAGGGGTAAATGTCAGGGAAAGGTGACTACAGGGCTCTGAACTCCAATTTCATCAGGAACCAGAGAGAGAAGGAAAAGAAAGAGAAAAAGAAAAAAAGGGGGGGGGACTCACAAGTATTAAGTGTGACTTAGAAAGGAAGAGGAAGCAAGATCATAGGGAAAATGGGGAAATATATATATATAGAGAGACTGACAGTTGTACAAATAATAGTCAACCTATATTTGTGATCTTGGGAGAACAAATGCAGTATCCTATGGAGGGCATGGGGACAGAAAACACTGGCAATGGGAAAAGCATGGAATTATACTCCTGTTATCTTATAATTTTGTAAATCAATATTAAATCACTAACAAAAATATTTTTAAAGTTAGGCATAGAGAACCTATAATTCTATTCTTGAAAATATATGCAAGAGAAATGACAGCACATGCCCATTAAAAAAACATGTATACAGGGGACAGTGAGATACTTTACCTGGGAGGGTGTCTGCTTTGCCAGGTGCACCACCCAGGTTTGAGCTACTGCTACACCACATGGGGGCACTATCACACTGAGGAACGTTTTGTTGCTGTGGTATCTGTCCCTTTCTTTACAGAAAAGTGAAGCCCCAGAGAGGACAAAACAAAAACAAAAAAATAAAATAAACCTTGTATATGAATATACACAGCAACATTACTCATAACAGCCAAAGATGCAATCAACCCAAAAGTATGGCTAAAATGCGGTCTATCTATCTAGAGAGACAGCTCACGATCTAGGGGACATGCCTTGTCTAATTGTGTGGGTGGGACTCAAGCACTGGCACCAAGTACAAGGTGACATGGAAACAGGGGCAGCTCTGGAATCGTCTGTCTCTCCCCCTTTCTAGCTGAATGAAAAATCAATCTAAGAACAATGAAATTACATATAAATGAGGCCCCAGTTCCACTGAGGGAAATGTGGCTTAATCATGAAATGGAAAAAATATTTTTTAGCAAAAAATATGTATTATACATGCTGAAAATGAGTAAATCGGGAAAACATGCTAAATGAAGGAAGGGACTCACAAAAGACTGTACTGTGTGTTTTTGGTTGCATAAAAAACACTGGAAAGGGAAATTTGGGTTAGGAGATTGCATAGTGGTTATGCAAAAGACTTTTTTTTTCATTTTTAATATTTATTTATTCCCTTTTGTTGCCCTCTTTGTTTTATTGTTGTAGTTATTATTGATGTTGTTGTTGTTGGATAGGACAGAGAGAAATGGAGAGAGGAGGGGAAGACAGAGAGGGGGAGAGAAAGACAGACACCTGCAGACCTGCTTCACCGCCTGTGAAGTGACTCCCCTGCAGGTGGGAATCCAGGGTCCCTAACCAGGATCCTCATTGCAAAAGACTCTTATATCTGAGGCTCTGGGGTTCCAATGAATCTCTGGAACCACTTTAAACCAGTGCTAAATAAAGCTCTGGTGAAAAAAATAAATAAAAATAAAAGGTGATCCAGGAGCTGACACAGTGGCGAAATTGTTGGACTCAAGCATGAGGCTCCAAGTTCAGTCAGTACATGGTAGTGTACATGCTGGAGTGAGGCTCTGGTTCTCTCTTTTAACAAGTAAAATAAAGATAAATTTATATTTTTAAAGACAGATTTGGAAAAAAGTACTCTGGGGGGTACTGGGACACCAGCTGCAAACTGTATTATGTTTTCTAATGTATTGGATCCAGAAAATGGAGACTATTTCTTGCCTTACACATACTGTTTACTCGTATTCATTCATACCTTGTCTTCTATGACAGCTCATTGAATTTGCCTTTCCCAAATCCAGTCACAATAAAACTGCTAAGATGCCTTTCTGCATGAGCTCTTTGGGTTTCCTTCACCTTTCAGAAGAGATAACAGGAGAAATTTAGTTTCTTCAGTATTCTCCAAATCTAAACTGCCTAAACGCTAGCTGAGCTCTCTATTAATAACTGAACTTAACAGAAGATAACTTGGCATATTACCAGAATTTAGCTTTCCTGGGTTAATATATATATATATATATATATATATATATATATATATATATATATATATGACATTTATTAATAAAAAAATAAGTGTCAGTGTATCTTTTCCCATTCAACTGCTATCACAAATGACCTCAGACTGGGTAGATGGTAACACAAGATTTCTCACAATTCTGGAGACTGCAAGTTCAAGATCAAGGTGCCAGCTTGGTGTGAGCCCTCCTCTAGGCTGCAGACTGCTCCATGTAATCGACATACCAGAAGGCACTAGGATCACAGGACAAATGCTTCCAGGCATTTCAAATACAAAGAAACTCACACACATAGATAAATGTACTGATTTATGGTACAGATTCCAGATCTAGAAGTAATGCCACTATCCACTGGAACACAGATAAAAAGGTCTTATCAAGGGAGTAGGGTGGTAGCACAGCAGGTTAATCGCACATGGGGCAAAGCACAAGGACTACATAAGGATCCCGGTTCGAGTTCCAGGGTACCCACCTGCAAGGGGGGAGGGTGGTGGTGGTGGTGGTGGTGGCGTTTTGGGTGTCGCTTCACAAGTGGTGAAGTAGGTCTGCAGGTATCTACCTTTCTCTCCCTCTCTGTCTTCCCCTCCCTTCTCGATGTCTCTATCTTATCCAACAATAATAATAACAAAGGCAACATAAATGGGAAAAATGACCTCCAAGAGCAGTGGATTTGTAGTGCAGGAACCATGTCCCAGTGATAACCCTGAAGGCAGATTAAATAAATAAATAAATAAATAAATAAATAAATAAATAAATGTCTTATCATAAAAAAAAGACACAGAACAGATATAAGGAGGGAAACGGAAGGGCAGTGGACCATATGTGTAATTTTGCTTTTCTCTTTTTAAGAAGAGAACTGCTTGGAGTCGGTTGGTAGCGCAGTGGTTAAACACACATGGCGCAAAGTACAAGACCCAGCATAAGGATCCCAGTTCGAGCCCCCGGCTCCCCACCCTGCAGGGGAGTCATTTCACAGGCAGTGAATGAAGCAGGTGTCTGTCTTTCTCTCCCCCTCTCTGTCTCCCCCTCCTCTGTCCATTTCTCTCTGCCTGTCTAACAATGATGACATCAATAACAACAATAATAAGTACTACAACAATAAAAAGCAAGGGCAACAAAAGGGAAAACAATTAAATAAATTATATTTAAAAAAGAAAGCAGGGAAGAGGGTAAATAGCATAATGGTTATGCAAAGAGACTCTCATGCCTGAGGCTCCAAAGTCCCAGGTTCAATCCCCCACACCACCATAAGCCAGAACTGAGTAGTGCTCTGGTTTTAAAAAAAAAAAAAAAAAAACAGAGAACTGCTCAGCTCTGGACCTCTGGGGCCTTTTACATGAAAGTCTGTTGTGTAGATTGCTAAACTACTTATAGCCCAATATTTTATCTTAAAAAAAATGGAAGTAGTGAGGATGAACCTGATAGCATCAGACCTGTGTGCACAGAGGGTCTGAGATTGAGCACTGGCACTATATACACCAAAGATTTTCTTGTTTTCTCGCTCTCTCTCATCCATATGCTCTCATCAGTAAGTAAAATGTAGAGAAAAAAAAAAGTAAGTAGGATAATGGTTATGCAAAGAGGCTCCAAAGTCCCAGGTTCAGTCCCCCGCATCACAATAAGCCAGAGCTGTGTCTTGCTCTGGTGTTTCTCTGTGTCTTTCTCTCTCTGCAACTCTGTCAAAAATAAAATAAATAAAATAATTTTTAAAATTTAGAACATATATGTAAAGTATAATAGTTAAGCCTAAATGTCATAGAAATCACTATAAACAGAATTCTCTTGTTCTAGCACACATACAAATAAATGTTAAAAAAAACTCATCAAAACATTTACAAATACTAAGATACTTAAGCATATATAAATAAACTAAAAGCATTCATAAAGTCAGTAATTAATGTCATATATCCACCTTCATTTTTTTAACTTTCCAGTACCAGGCTATTTTTTACTATATAAATTTTTTATATTTATTTATTTTCCCTTTTGTTGTCCTTATTTTTCATTGTTGATGTAGTTATTATTATTGTTACATAGGACAGAGAGAAATGGAGAGAGGATGGGAAGACAGAGAAGGGGAGAGAAAGATAGACACATGCAGACCTGGTTCACTGCCTGTGAAGTGACTCCCCTGCAGGTGGGAAGCCGGGGGCTCGAACCGGTATCCTTATGCAAGCCTTTGCACTTTGTGCCACGTGTGCTTAACTCACTACCCGACTCCCCACCAGGCTTATTTTTAAAGTATATATTGTTTTTTAAAGGAGTAAGGAAATAAGATGACATTACCCGAGTGAAGGAGTCAACTGAGGACACAGCAGCATTGCCTACAGGAGTTTGCTGAGCCACGCTATCCAGTTATTCCACTGAAATTCCAATCTGAGCAACAGATGGAGTCCACACCATATTCATGGCTCCAAAAGGATGCTGGCTCCCTTCTCCTGGAAAAAAAAAAAAGAACATATACACATATTTCAAGCCTAACTGGGGTCCATATAAATTAATTCATAAATAAGTAAGAACTTCCAGTGTAAATGCAGTAAAGTTCTGATATAAGCAGTCAGGGAAATAGCTCCATTGGTAGAGTGCAGGACTTACATGCAGGAGGCTCCTGATTCAATTCCCAGTGCCACACACACCTACTGGAGTGGCACTGTGGCTTCTGTCATGTGAATATAATGGTCTACCACCTATGGAATAAACTCAACCCTTTAAAAATCAGTTCTGAAGCAGACTGGGAGATGGCTAAGAGTGTTGGAGTCTTAAGCATGAGGACTTGAGTTCAATGCATGGATTGCCGGAGCAATGCTCTGTTCTCTCAGTTTCATGTTAATTAATAAATTAAGTGGCTTGCTAGGTGGGGTCGGGAATGAAATACTGGGCTTGAAAGCATAAGGTCCGAAATCTTGATCCCTAGTTTCACATGTACCAGAATGATGCTCAGTAGTCCTTGCAGAGTAGTTCAGACAGAGAAGGGGAGAGAAAGATAGACACCTATAGACCTGCTTCACCACCTGTAAAGTGACTCCCCTGCACGTGGGGAGCTGGGGCTCGAACTGGGATCCTTAAGCCGGTCCTTGCGTTTTGTGCCACGTGTGCTTAACGCACTGCGCTACCGCCTGACTCCCAATAAATGTATTTTTATAATTTTTATTTGCCCAGAATAATTTTTATTTGCCCAGAATTAATCCTCTACACCACCATAACCATAGCTGAGCAGTGTTCTAGCTTAAATATATATATATATATGTATATATATGTATGTATATATATATACATACATATATATGTGTGTGTGTTATTATTTGAAAGTTTGCTTTTTTAACTGTAAAGAACGAGTTTTTACCATATTGCCAAATAAAAATACAAATCATCACATAACATTTCCCCCACCATAAAAAGTAGCTTTTTCTAAATTGTATTAAATTAGTATAGCTGGAAGTTGACAGAATAAAAAGAGAGAAATCAATGAATGAGAGCAAGTATCAGATAAAAGATTTTCAATGTTAACTCTGAGGGAAGAATGGTTTTAAAGACTTTAAGGACCAGTTTTTAGGGAAGGCGAAGTCACACCAGCTATCTGACAAGATCCAAGCATGGTGGGGGGCCTCTGCAAGGTGAGTGGCCCTGGAATGAACCGAAACCACTCTGCCTTTTTGTTCCACTAATCATGATATTAATATTGGGTATTATTGGCTATTTTATAAGATTTATTGGTTAATTTCCAAATGACAACTGAGAAAATAGCAAGTTCCTAAGGAGAATGCTCTTTAACAAAAAACAACCCCTTAAAGACCCCCAGACTAAAGAGGTCCAAAACAGCAATGGGCCAATTATCAGATAAGCTGTCTGTAAGGCAATTCCTAGCTCCCCCCGCCCCTTTATCATCCCAGTACCTACACCCCTAGCAGAAAAGGTTAGAGGGAAATATAGAGAGCAGTGGGTTCTTCCCACAGCCTTGAGAAGCTTATAGAATAGGGGTAGACTGTTAATTTGCTTCATAAAAACTCACCTTTTAGAAACAATAGCTACTCCAGGAAGCTTGCTTAGGGATAATTAATCATAGTTAAAATTAAAGCAAAAACAACCATAAGAGCTCAGTGAGTGCTAAGGCACAGCATCAAAGCCATTTCAATGAAACATGAAAGTTTCATTTACAAAATAAAAGAGGGGGAGATGGCACAGGCACTATCATGCGACCTGCTTGACACACTACCAGCTTTGCAGGAAGTTCAGCTAGGCTGGACTCTCCAGGCCAAACTGAAACCATCTTGCCTTTTGCCATGTATAGGTCTTGGGATTAAGCTCTGTGTGGTCTTAATAATATTTACCTATGGCCAGGCTCAGAGCCTGATCAATAACAAAAGTAATGACAAAACCTGCATTGTACCCTGTAAGATTGATCATAATGGAACAAGGAATATCAGTAATGCAGAATTTTTCAGGAGACTCCAAGAGGAAGAATTGTTTCCCCATTTATCTACACCACTTCCTTTAGTAGTCCCCCTAAAACATAGAGAAAGATTGGTGGTTCCCACAGTGGAGGGGGCACCTTACATAGCCTAACTAATAAATGGAAAGTTAAGGTACCTGCCTAGATACATACAATGGGCCTTTTAAGCTACCACTCACCATGCTCCCACTTCCTTATACAGGAATAGTACATGAGAATCTAGGTCACATAATAAGCATACAAAAAAGCGAGCTTAATTTTATGGGGTAAAATTAAGTATCACCTTGCTGCCTTCTCAGTAAGGAACAAAACAAAACTCCTTGATCAAACAATGGAACAGATTATATGAAAAATGGGCTGTTCAATTAGTTTAAGGACCCTAGAAACATAACAAGCTTGAATTTTCTATGAACCACAGCTTTCGATGCCTAGGGGCAAGAGGATGGCATAAACATACATAATAGGGAGAATATTAATCTTAATCAAAAGGACATCTGACTAGCACACAGGTTTAGGAAATAACAAAAGACCTAGAAACTGTGATGTGATCTCTAGGGAGAAAAGTGCCCCTGGAATGTGAATATTCCACAAAGCAGGTGTTCCCTACCTGTGCTGTGCTTACTTGGTGATTTTTGTTTTAATAATCTATACCTTGGTGATTTCTGTATTAATGATCTATGCCTTATGAGACTATAAAAATAAAGTTCTGCTTGAGCATGACAGAGATGTCGGCCTGAGCTTGATTCAGCATCAACTCACTCATCTCTCATTCTTGGCCAACACCCCTCCTTTGGGATCCCTGAGACGTGCTGGGGCTGGCCCCTGGCAGATTTTAGCATTTCCTCTTCCCCAGAGTCCTTCCTCATTAAGGAAAGAGACAGGCTGGGAGTATGGATGGACCTGTCAATGCCCATGTTCAGTGGAAAAGCAATTACAGAAGCCAGACCTTCAACCTTCTGTAGTCCATATTGACCTTGCGTCCATAATCCCAGAGGGTTAAAGAATAGGAAAGCTATCAGGGGAGGGGAGGGGATGTCATACAGAGTTCTGGTGGTGGGAATTGTGTGAAGTTGGTTGCTCTTATCCTATGGTTTTGTCAATGTTTCCTTTTTATAAATAAATAATTAAAAAATTAGAATAATAATAATATATGTATTATTGGCTTACCAGAGGAAGAGGAGGAAGGGAAGAAAGCATTCTTCAGTAAATGGTAGCTGAGAACTTCCCTACTCTACACACATAAAAGTTCAAGAAGCCCAGAGGGTCCCAAACAGAATCAACACACACTTAAAGACAACAAGACACATGATATTTAGAATGGAAAGGAAAAAGGATAAAGAAAGGATCCTGAAGGCTGAAAGAGAAAAACATAGAGTCACCTACAGAGGAAAACCCATAAGATTAGCAGCAGACTTCTCCACACAAACACTGCAGGCCAAAAGAGAATAACAAGATATCTATCAACTGCTTAATGACAAAGGCTTCAACCAAGACTACTGTATCCTGCTAGACTGCCATTCAGATTAGATGGAAGCATAAAAACCTTCTCAGACAAGCAATAGTAGAAAGAATCAACTATCACCAAACCTGCCCTGAAATAAGTTCTGAAAGTCCTCCTATAAACAGTCAGACCACCATAAACATGCCATCTATCAGAACACTCTAACAATCTACAATAATGATGTTAAAATAATTTCAGCATATGATATCAATAAATGTCAATGGCCTAAATTCACATATTAAAAGGCATTGAGTATGAAGATGGATCAGAAAACAGAACCCAACTATATGTTGTCTATACGAAACCCACCTAATTCGACAAGACAAACACATACAAAGTGAAAGGATGGAAAACTATCATACAAGCCAAGGGCACACAAAAAAGAGCAGGAACAGCTATTATCATATCTGACACGATAGATTTTAAAATGAATAAAATTTAAAAAGATATGGATGGACACTACCTAACTCAATCAATCAAGAGGATTTAACATTATTAACATTTATGCACTTATTGAGAAGTCATCTAAATACATCAAACATGTACTAAAAGAGGTACAATAATATACAGACAACAACACAGTAATATTGGGGTATCCAACACCCCACTCTCTCAACATGACAGATCATACAGGTAGAAAATCACTAAGGAAGTGAAGGAGATAGGGAGATGGGCGGTTGTGCAGCAGATTAAGTGCAAGTAGTGCAAAGTGCAAAGACCAACATAAGGGTCCCAGTTTAAGCTACCGACTCCCCACCCGAAGTGGAGTCACTTCACAGGTGGTGAAGCAGGTCTGCTGGTGTCTTTCTGTCTCTCTCTGTCTTCCACAATATCTCTATTTCTCTCTATGCTATCTAACAATGATGACATCAATAACAATAATAACTGCATCAATAAAAAACAACTAAATAAATAGATAAATAAATAAATAAAAGAAATGAAGGTGCTAAATGAAGAGATAAATCATCTAGAACTATTGGACATATTCAGAGTCTTTCACCACAAGAAACAAATACACATTCTACTCAAGTCCACATGGGTCATTCTCAAGGACAGTCCACATTTTAGGCCACAAAGACAGCATCAGCAAATTCAAGAGCACTGAAATCATTCCAAGCATCTTCTCAAACCACAGTGGTATGAAACACTTAACAATCAAGAAAAAAATGACTAATGGTCCCAAAATGTGGAAGCTCAACAGTACACTACTTAACAACTACAGGGACAAAGAGGAAATAAAGGAAGAAATAAAAATATTTCGAGACTATATGAAAATGAAGACACAAGCTATCAAAACATTTGGGATACAGCTAAGGAAGTACTGAAAAGGAAGCTGACAGCCATACAAGCACACATTAGGAAACAAGAAAAAGCACAAAGAAACAGCCTGACTTCACACCTTAATAAGACCTAGAAAAAGATGAATAAAGGAAACCTAAAACAATCAGAAGGACAGAAATCACTAAAGTTAGGGCAGAAATAAATAACACTGAAAATAAGAAAACTATAAAAAAAGATCAATGAAAGTAAATGTAGGTTCTTCAAAAGAGTAAACGAAATCCACAAACCTTTAGCCAGACTAACAAAATTGAAGAAAAAAAAAAAGGGAGAAGACCAAAATAAATCAGATTGTAAATTGAAGAAGAGATACCAAAAAAGACAGCAGAAATTCAACATATTATGTGAGGTTTCTATGAACAACTATATGCCACCACGTTAGAGAACATGGACTAAATGGACAACTTCTTAGATACCTACAAACATACAAAATTAAATAAAGAGGAACTAAATAATATGAACAGGCCGATCACAGCTAACAAAATTGAAACAGTTATTATAACCTTCCCAAGAATAAAAGACCAGGCCAAGATGGTTTAACAAATGAATTCTACAAAACCTTCAAAAAAAAAGAACTCAAACCTAAGGAATCCAGCAAGAAGCTTTTGGAAATCATCAGGACATACAGTAAGGTATCAGGCTATAAAATTAACATTCAAAAGGCAGTGGCATTCCTGTATGCTAACACTAAACTAGAAGAAATTGAAATCCAGAAATCAATTCCTTTTACTATAGCAACAAAAACAATAAAATATCTAGGAGTAAACCTAACCAAAGAAGTGAAAGACTTGTACACTGAAAATTATGAGTCACTACTCAAGGAAATTGAAAAAGACACAAAGAAGTGGAAATATATTCCATGTTCATGGGTTGGAATAATTAACATCATCAAAATGAATATACTACCCAGAGTCATCTACAAATTTAATGATATCTCCATCAAGATCCCAAACACATTTTTTAGGAGAATAGAACAAAGGCGACAAATGTTTATCTGGAACCAGAGAAGACCTAGAATTGCCAAAACAATCTTGAGAAAAAAGAACAGAACCGGAGGCATCACACTCACAGATTTCAAACTGTATTATAGGGCCATTGTCATCAAAACTGCTTGATACTGGAACATGAACAGACACACTGACCAGTGGATTAGAATTGAGAGCCCAAAAGTGAGCCTCCATACCTGTGGACATCTAATCGTTGACAAAGGGGCCCAGACTATTAAATGGGGAAAGCACAGTATCTTCAACAAATGGTGTTGGAAAAACCGGGTTGAAACATGCAGAAGAATGAAACTGAACCACTATATTTCACCAAACACAAAAGTAAATTCCAAGTGGATCAAGGACTTGGATGTTCGACCAGAAACTTTCAGATACTTAGAGGAAAATATTGGCAGAACATCTTTCCACGTAATGTTTAAAGACATCCTCAATGAAATAAATCCAATTA
This sequence comes from Erinaceus europaeus, assembly GCF_950295315.1. Taxonomy (NCBI): domain Eukaryota; kingdom Metazoa; phylum Chordata; class Mammalia; order Eulipotyphla; family Erinaceidae; genus Erinaceus; species Erinaceus europaeus. The sequence continues at coordinate 49,349,096 of NC_080178.1, read as the reverse complement.
TAAAGAAGACTAAGGCAAGAATAAACCTATGGGACTACATCATATTAAAAAGCTTCTGCATGAGGAGTCGGGCAGCAGCGCATCTGGTTTAAGCGCACATGGCCCAAAGCTTAAGGACCAACCTAAGGATCCAGGTTTCAGCCCCCAGCTCCCCACCTGCAGGGGAGTCCTTTCATAGGTAGTGAAGGAGGTCTGCAGGTGTCTTTTTTTCTCTCCCCCTCTCACACTGCATAACAAGAGTGATCCATTATCCACAGCCACTCAGTACCCTTTCTCCAGGCCTCCCATACCATTTGTTTAAAGGGCATTTTAATCCAGGGATTCAGTTTCACTTCTAGTTCCTTCTACAGAAAAACAGTGCTACAAAATATGTGCAAAGACACATGCAAGAACACTTGTTGCAGCATTGCTGGTGAAACGCTAAGGAAATATGAGGCCACCCCCAAATTTCCAGCAGTTGGAACTTGTTGAATGAGGCATGGTGCTGCTCTTCAAAGTATGACTGTTTACTGCCCACAAATCAGTGGGTTGTCTAAACAACATACTAAACTTCTTGTAACTCAGTCTCTTGAAACAGGAGATATCAATAGCACCACATCAAAAGGTTGATTTTAAAATATAACATAGCTAATACACAGGAAAATTTTGCAGTGGCACATTGCACAGTCAGCATCTATTACCCTTTGACTCTAACCTAAGCAAGATTCTTCAAGTCATCCCAGACAAGTTTTCCTTAAACACCAATATGAATATAGTCTTGCTCAAATATGTGCCCACCAGAAGGGAAAAAAAATAGAAACCCCTCCCCCAGTGTGGCTATAACACAACTCAACTCAACATTTATTTACTTAAATATTTATCAATGAGAAAGAACCAGAGCATCACTCTACCACACGTGATGCCAGGGATAAAACTCAGGACCTCATGTTGGAGTGTGCAATCCTGTACGCCATCAAATCTACTTGATCTTCAAGACTTTCCAAAAATAACCCTATCATGCCATCCTAAAAGCTCCCTCTCCACTTGAAGGTGCAGATGTTACTAGTTGATGATTCTAACTACTACCAAACGCAGTTGGCATTCTCCCACTTTTATCCCATCCAAGCCCACTGAACACTTTAGAAACGATACCATTCATAGATCTGTTTCAACCAGTGCACCGTTTGTTTTCTTTGAAACCTGCTTATCTGTGATATGAATATCCCAAAAACAGTCATCACTTTGAAGCATACATGCAAATAAAGAGTAGATATTCTTGAGGAATAAGATAAACAACACAGTCTGGCGCAAGGATCCCAGTTTGAGCCCCCGGCTCCCCACCTGCAGGGGAGTCGCTTCACAGGCTGTGAAGCAGGTCGGCAGGTATCTTTCTCTCCCCCTCTCTGTTTTCCCCACCTCTCTCCATTTCTCTCTGTCCTATCCGACAACTACAACAACAATAATAACCACAACAATAAAACAACAAGGATAACAAAAGGGAATAAATAAATTAAATAAATATTTTTAAAAAAGATAAACAACACAGTCTTAACCACAAATTCAGATCATTTTTTCTTCTGTAACTTAAATATAAATTCCAAGTATTTCCCTAAGCTTTCACTGTATAGACAGTTTAAAAATCAAGTTATAGCAAACAGACATACAGTACTTATACCACACTAATAGTAACTAATAGCACTACCTGGCAGTTTCAAAAATAAAACAAAAAAAAATGTTTAACCTTGTTAACACTTCCTGATATGTGCTTATATGCATTCATATGTACTTACAAAGGCAAAGAATCTCTATAAAACTCTTTATAAACTTCCAGTAGTTCATTATTTGTACTGAGTTTTCAGTTAAATGTCTCATGCACGTTAGGAAGAAGACGCAACCTAAAGACAAAATAGGAAAAGATTCATTTAAAGATCCCAAATTCTGTAGCTACCACATCATACCTACGAGAGAAATATATGCAAAAAAATAATAAAATAAGACAGACTTTTGTTGGAGGTAGAAAGGAAGGGAATAAAGTTCCTTCCTGTTTTGAAATAGTGAACCTTTCATTTTACATTCTCAAGATTAGTCCCATGCTAGTTTTTTGTTTTGTTTTTTTCCGGGATTTTCACAGGTCTGTGATAACTTTCTGTTTATGTCTGTGATAACTTTCTGTTTATCTTTTTCCCAGACAGAAAGGGAAAGGCAAAGTGGGGGTGGGGGGTGGGAGGGTGGGGAGGGTGTGAGAAAGAGAAAGAGAGCAAGTGAGCCACACACCACAGCAGCACTCACTGAAGCTTCCCTCAGTGCTGTGTGACAGATCTGGATTCTGAGTGAATCCTATGGCAAAGCAGGCACCTTCCAAGACCCACCTATCCCAGTTTTTTGTTTGTTTCTTTCTTTTTGCTTCCAGGGTTATCTCTGGGGATCGTACTAACACTACCTAAAAACTGAATGCTCCTGGTGGCCATCTTTTGTCCACTGCTGCTGCTGTTATTGTTGTTACTACTGCTGTTGAATAGAACAGAAAAAATTTGAGGAAAGGTAGAGAGGAGGAGAGAAAGACACCTGCAGATCTACTTCCCAGCTTGCAAAGCGACTCCACCTGCAGGAGACTCTGGGATCACAGCATGAGTCCTTGTACTTTACACTACATGTGCTTAACCCAGTATACTACCACCTGGCTCCCCAACCAAGTTATTTTTAAGATAGAAAGAAATCCAGAGAGGGAGGGAAGACAGAGAGGGGGAGAGAAAGATAAACATCTGCCTACCTGCTTCACTACTTGTGAAGCCACCCACCTGCAGATGTGGAGCCAGGCTCAAACTGAGATCCTTAAGCCAGTCCTTGCACTTTGCACCATATGCACTCAACCTGCTAAGAGAACGCCAGGATTCCCCAGCCCCATCCTAGTTTTTAATCATCATTCCCAGACTATTCAAGCATCAGTCTGAAAATGTAATTCAGGAGCTGGGTGGTAGCACAACAGTAGAGTACATATGACAGTACACAAGGACTTGGGTTCAAGCCTCCAGTCCTCAGCTACAGGGAGGGAATTCACAAGTGATGAAGCAATGCTACCAATGCCCCCCCCCCTCCTCTATCTCTCCCTTCTCTCTAAATTTCTGTCTCTATCCAACAAATAAATAAATAAAATAGTAAAAAGAGTTATAATGTAGATGTAAAAATAAAAATTTAATTTCATCAAACGTTGAGCTGTGGGAGTATCATAGCCAATGAGTTTTATGAGCTTAAATACTGTTAACTGAAAAAAATTTCATCACAAAACTCCTTTTCAAAATCCAAGTATTAAAAATAATCTCAGGGAGTTGGGCTGTAGCGCTGTGGGTTAAGCGCAGGTGGTGCAAAGCACAAGGACCGGCATAAGGATCCCAGTTCGAGCCCCAGCTCCCCACCTGCAGGGGAGTCACTTCACAGTCGGTGAAGCAGGTCTGCAGGTGTCTATCTTTCTATCCTCCTCTCTGTCTTCCCCTCCTCTCTCCATTTCTCTCTGTCCTATCCAACAATGACGACAACAACAATAAAAACGACAACAATAAAACAAGAAGGGCAACAAAAGGGAATAAATACATTTTTTAAAAAATTAAAAAATAATCTCAAACTGAATTCACAGTAGATTAATTCAGGACTCGCTACCAAGTGCAATTCTATTAACAAAGCTTTTTGAAACATGACAACTAACACGTTCTGAGCAGAGTTAAGAAATGTACACATCAGGGGCTGGGTGGTGGCACACTTAGATTACACATTTCCATGCACAAGGACCCAGGTTCAAGCTCTCAGTCCCCACTTGGGGAGGGGGGCGGCTCAGGAGTAGTAAGGCAGTGATGCAGATGTCTTTTTCCCACCCCATCACAATTTCTCCCTGTACTATCAAATATGAGAAAACTACAATCAAGAAAATGAAAGCAGACACTGTATTACGGAGTCTCCTTGCATAAAAATTCCTAAAATACTGGTATCTTCCCTAAAAAAAAAAAGAAAAAAATGTATAAATAGTCCAACAGATCTTGATGGTATACCAGAGGCTATAAATACATATACCCACTTCTAACATATACTCACAATTTCATAATATCAATACTTTAAAAGAAGCATCATTCTTGGAGAATGTTAAATGGAAATCAACTCAATTTCTGTACTTTTTCTCAAAAGCTAAATTATTTATTTATTAGTAAGACAGAGGTTATGGAGGAGAGGAAGACCGTGGTTTTCCCCACGTGGTTGATGTTTTCATAATCAGGCAAATCAAAAACAAATTTATCTTCTACTTGCTGTGCAGCACTTTGCACCTGGAACATACGAAATTCTCCCTTAGTTTATTTCCCACCAAGGTTACTACTGGGGTTTGGTGCCAGCACTGTGAATACAACACTTCCAGCGGCCAGTTTTTCCTTTTTTTCTATTTTGTTGGATAGGACAGAGAAAATTGAGAGGGAAGGGAGAGGTAGAAAAGAGAAAAACCTGACACCTGTAGACCTGCTTCACCACTCGAGAGTATTCCCTGGGCCTTAAGCTTGGTGCTATGTGCACTTAACCAGGTGCGCCACCAACCAGTCCCAGTTCACTTATTATTATTTTTTATCATTGTTCTTAACTTCTCTTAGTTTAAAAGTCTGGTAGGTTTCTATTACCTTTATAGTACAGCTGTAAGTTCTACTTCCAAGTATAATCAATTACAATCATTATACCACTAATAATCTAATAATAGTGAATCTAATATTCCATGTCATTAACAAACCAGGAAAGCATAAAGCTTAGTGATCTAAAATAAGTATTTAAGAGATCACTGAGTGAAGGACATCTTTAAATAAAAAACAGATTTATAAGTATCCAAGGAGGCTCTGAAACAGCTGACTCGGATATTTGCCATGCTCAAGAGGCAGGTTCGAGGCCCGGTCCAGCGCACTGGAGGAAGCTGCGCTGCTATGGTCCTTAACACTATTCAACAAAAAGGCTGCAACACCGAACAGCAGCAAGAAAGCAGAGCTGTGGGACATTTCCAGGCGGCTTCCAAGGTGGCTAGCCAGGCTGCCTCCAGAGTATTCCTGACCATTTCAGGGGGTGACCTCGCCCCTGTCACACAATCTAGCCCAGGGGGCATCCTCTCTGGGGACCTTACAAGGAGGCGTGCTACCTACCAACACTGGGCGAGTGGGGAGAACCTCAGGCCCAATTGCCCAGGAGTCCTCCAGGCTACACCAGGCCCTGTAGGTCTACACTGCAGGGGCACCAGGGTCTTTAAAAAAAAAACAGGGTCCTCAGACCAGATGAGAACTGACTGCCCGCCGGGTGACAGGAGCTCAGGCAGACATCGACACTGCCAGTCATGCAGCTCTCCCTGGTGGGAACTGGAGCTCCGGGAGAGGGCAGAGAACAATAGCCCAAGATGTGCCTGCAGTGGCCAGGCTCCAGGCCGGCATAGCCTGCTCCCCGCCCAGTTGGGCTCATGCCCCCGCCATCCTCACCAGTCTCCCAGCCACTAAGCAGCGAACATGGCGGCGACCCTGCGCCAGCCGATGGGCGGCCGAAACCGTCCACGAGTCACGGGGATGCCAGGTCAGGCGGACCTCTGAGCCCCCTCACAGCTAGCTATCTGCCCCTGGAACAAGTATTTCCGGGTTGCGCCAAGCCCTGTCACTATAAGTGAGTGACAATAAATGAAAACTACAAGTCCCAGAAGGCTCCGCGCCTACTTACTGTAGGTTATGGTCCCTGAAAACACACCCCCGTTGAGAAAATTTGGGCTCCCAAATTCTGGAATCAGAATTGATTGACAGTTGAGTTATTGCCTCTGTGTAGTGTTTAAGAAATTACAGTGCGGGAGCCCGGCTGTAGCGCAGCGGGTTAAGCGCAGGTGGCGCTAAGTGCAAGGACCTTCATGAGAACCACTGTTCAAGCCCAGGTTCCCCACCTGCAGGAGAGTCACTTCACAGGTGGTGAAGCAGATCTGCAGGTGTCTGTCTTTCTCTCCTCCTCTCTCTCTTCCCCTCCTCTCTCCATCTCTCTCTGTCATATCCAACAACGACGACATCAACTACAACAACAATATCTACAACAACAATAAAAAAAGAGACAACAAGGGCAACAAAAGGGAAGATAAATAAATACAATTACAAAAAAAAAAAAAGAAATTACAGTGCGCCTTTATAAGTATCGCTTTATTAAATCCTTACAGCAGGCATTATCACTCTTTCCTTTAAAGAAATAATTATTCATTAACAAGAAAAAGAACCAGAAGGGTGCCGGGCTGTGGTGCACCAGTTAAGCACACATACCACCAAAGGCAAGAACCTGGCATCGAGCCCCGCTCCCAACCATCACGAAACAAGTCTACAGGTGTCTTATCTTTTTTTCCCCTCTATCATTCCATCCCCTCTCAGTTTCTCTTTGTCCTTCTGAAATGAAAAAAACATTGTTTTATTTTATTTTTTATTTTTTTTATATTTATATATTCCTTTTGTTGCCCTTAATGTTGTAGTTATTATTGATGTCATTGTTGTTGGCTAGGACAGAGAGAAATGGAGAGAGGAGAGGAAGACAGAGAGGGGGAGAGAAAGAGAGACAACTGTAGACCTGCTTCACTACCTGTGAAGTGACACCCCTGCAGGTGGGGAGCCAGTGGCTCTAACCAGTATCCTTCCACTGGTCCTTGTGCTTTGCGCCACCTGCACTTAACCCTCTGCGCTACCACCTGACTCCTCAGATTTTTTTGTTTTAATTGGCCGCCAGGAACAATGGATTTGTAATGTGAAAAAAGTGGGTGGGGCGAAATGAAAGTCAACTAAAATAGAGGTGGGATAAATTTAAAAATATATATTCAACACGTTGAGGCGCCATTTGTTGAAATTTAACTTTAAAAGGGGCTTGGATCTGTGTTGTAACTTGAGACTTAAAAAGGAACTTAAGACTTGGGTGCTTAAGGATTCACTGTGGGAGCTGAGAACAGTGTTAAGTTGCTACTGACAGAGCCCTATCACAAACTGAGGCTGACACAGGCAATTGACAAAGTTAAAGTATTTATTCACACAGACACACAAGACACACACACAGGGGAACTCAGCACTGAGGGTCTAGCTGGGACAGATCCCTCAGGCAACTCTAAGACCCCCTATTTACACTCTCGAGGGATGGGGGTTGCACAAGCAGGATGCCCCAAGGGAAAACAGGTGCACATTACATTCTAATCTTTGCCTTGAGCAAGGCAAAGCACACATTCCTCCTCAAGCTTTACCTAAACAGCACATTCCAATCTCTAGGGATACCAAAGGAGACCAACTGGGACCTAAACAAGACAGTACTAGAATGACTACAGGAATCCACCAAATCACCAGTGAGTGCAGATACACATGGATTGTGATAGAGAGGAGCCTAGGGAGAGTCTAAGTGGCTGTTAACAGTCCTACAGTTTATCAGTTGAGACAACACCTCCAGTCTGTTCCACCAACAAGGGGACAGCTGAAGGGAGGAGAGGACTCCCTGGAGTCTCACCAAGTGCAATTCTAAGTCTCCATTGCTACTGCCCTCAGAATCTGGAGCAGTAGTAGGGAGGGACAACAGGGGACAGAGATCTAACCAGGAAACAGAGGAGAAGACCTATACCTCTGTGGCATAGCTGTTGGACTGTGAAAGTATCTTTGCATAACCACTGGACTATCTCTGCCACACACTGCCTTATCTCTTGGTCAGGAGTCAGTGATTAAGCTAAGAAGCCTACTTATAGTTTAAAAACCCTCAGGCTCCCATAGCCTAAAGAGAGAGAAAAAAAAATAAAAGAGAGAGTTTTAAATCACTGAGCTCCAACTCAAGGATTAAAATACTATTTCACATCTGTTAACTTCCACCACTGTGAACCCTTTAATTACCTTACATAGACACAAGTCAATCCAGGAAATAGTGGTCAGTAATTTGAAAAGTACTAAGAGAGGGAAATCATAACATAATATATAAAATAGGTAAACCAACAAGAAGAACTATTGGAGAAAGAAACCAGGACAAGAGTCCAGCTAAAAGCCCCCCAAAGGGAGAACAACAAAATAGCAACTTCAGCATCCAAACATTAGCTAAGGAAATAATACAGGAGTGAGTAAAGAGTTTGAAAAAATTGTAATCAGAAACACGGGAACAACAAATGAGACTCTGGAAGAAAACAGTAACTAACTATCTCAAGGTTATTAGAGAGCTGAAAGCTGAAATAGCTGAGCTAAGAACTCAACTGGTTGAACAAGCTAAAACAGTGTCAAAACAGAGTAACAAAATAAATGAACTGCAGAAAACAGTAGAGGGCAGAGAGAATAGAATCAATGAGGCTGAAGGCAGGATTAGCAAGATTGAGGACGAATTAGAGACAACTAAAAAAGAAGTAAGACATCTCACAAAGAGATTAAGAGGTGCTGAAAATAACAACAGAGACCTATGGGTTGACTTAAAAGGAAACAATATACACATCATTGGCTTACCAGAGGAAGAAAGAGAGGGAAAGGAAGAAATCATTCTTCAGGCCATAATAGCTGAAAAATTCTCTAGTCTAGACAACATCAAAGACATAAAGATGGGAGATGGGCTGTAGTGCAGCAGGTTAAGCGCAGGTGGTGCAAAGCACAGGGACTGGCATAAGGATCCCAGTTTGAGCCCCAGCTCCCCACCTGCAGGGGAGTCGCTTCACAGGTAGTGAAGCAGGTCTGCAGGTGTCTTTCTCTCTCCTCCTCTCTGTCTTCCCCTCCTCTCTCCATTTCTCTCTGTCCTATCCAACAACGACAACAACAATAATAACTACAACAATAAAAAAAACAAGGGCAACAAAAGGGAATAAATAAAGAAAATAAAATAAATATTAACAACAACAACAAAAAGGCATAAAGGTTCAAGAAGCCCAGAGGGTCCCAAACAGAATTAACCCAGACATAAAGACACCAAGACACATCATCTTTAGAATGGAAAGGAATATGATAAATAAAGGATCCTGAAGGCTGCAAGAGAAAAACAAAGAGTCACCTATAGAAGACATCCCATAAGATTAGCAGCAGACTTCTCCACACCAACACTACAGGTCAGAAGAGAATGACAAGGTATCCATTGAGGGCTAAATGAGAAAGTCTTTCGACCAAGAATACTGTATCCTGCTAGACTGCCATTCAGACTAGATGGAGGCATCAAAAGCTTCTCAGACAAGCAACAGTTGAAGGAATCAACTATCAACAAGCCTGCCCTGAAAGAAGTTCTGAAAGCTCTTCTATAAACTGTCAGACCATCATAAATAGGTCATATATCAGAACACTCTAAAACTCTACAAGAATGGTGTTAAGATATCTTCATTCTTTGATATCAATAAATGTCAATGGCCTGAATTCACCTATTAAAAGACACAGAGTAGGAAGATGGATCAGAAAATACAACCCAACAATATGCTGTCTATAAGAAACCCACCTAAATCAACAAGACAAACACAGACTTAGAGTGAAAGGATGGAAAACTATCATACAAACCCATGGTCCACAAAAATGGGCAGGAATAGCTATTCTCATATCTGAAACGATACACTTCAAAATAGATATGATTAAAAAAGATAGGAATGGACACTACTTAATGCTCAGAGGATCAGTCAGTCAAGAGGACTTCACAATTATTAACATCTATGCACCCAATGAGAAGCCACCTAAATACATCAAACATCTACTGAAAGAGCTAAAGTAATTTATGCATAGCAACACAGTCATAGTAAGGGACTTCAACACCCCAGTCTCTCAACTTGACAGATCATCCAGGTATAAAATCAATAAAAACATAAGGGAGCTAAATGAAGAGATAGATAAACTAGAACTATTGGACATTGTCAGAGTCATTCATCCCAAGAAACTGGAATACACATTTTACACAAGTCCACATGGATCACTCTCAAGGATAGACTATATGTTAGGCCACAAAGACAGCATCAGCAAATTCAAGAGCATTAAAATCATCCCAAACATCTTCTCAGTCCACAGTGGAAATAAACTAACACTTAACAATCAACAGAAGATTACTAATAGTCCCAAAATTTGGAAGCTCAACAGTACACTTCTTAACAACCTCTGAGTCAAAGAGGAAATCACGGAAGAAATCAAAATGTTTCGAGACTTCAAAGAAAATGAAGACACAAACTATCAAAATATTTGGGACACAGATATGGCAGTACTGAGAGGGAAGTTCATAGCTGTACAAGCACACATTAGGAAACAAGAAAAAGCAGAAATAAACAGCCTGACTGCATATCTTAAAGACCAGGAAGAACAACAACAAAGGAACCCTAAAGCAACCAAAAGGACAGAAATCACTAAAGTTAGGTCAGAAATAAATAACATTGAAATAACAAGAAAACCATACAAAAGATCAATGAAAGTAAATGTTGGTTCTTAAAAAGAATGAACAAAATCAACAAACCTTTAGCCAGACTCACAAAACAAAAAAGAGAGAAAACCCAAATAAATCATATCATAAATGAAAGAGGAGCTATCACAACAGACACCGCAGAAATTCAAGATATCATGTGAGGCTTCTATATGCCACCAAGCTAGAGAATCTAGAAGAAATTGACGATTTCCTACATATCTACGAACTTCGAAAACTAAGTAAAGAGAAAGTGGATAACATGAACAGGCCCATCACAGCTAATGAAATTGAAATAGTTATCAGAAATAAAAGTCCTGGACCAGATGGTTTTAAAAAAGAATTCTACAAAACCTTCAAAGAAAAACTAATACCTCTACTTTTAAATGTCTTCCAGAAGATTGAAGACACTGGAATACTCCCTGCCAGCTTCTATGAAGTCAACATCACTCTGATACCAAAAGCAGGCAGGGACATAAACAAAAAATAAAACCTCAGATCAATATCTCTGATGAATATAGATGCTAAAAATACAGAACAAGATTCTAGCCAGCCAGATACAGCAGTATATTAAAAAGATTGTTCATCATGAACTAGTGGGGTTTATCCCAGGCATGCAAGGTTGGCTTAATATACATAAATCAATCTATGTGATCCAGCACATCAACAAAAGCAAGACTGAAAACCACATGGTCATATCAATAGATGCAGAGAAAGCCTTTGACAAAATACATGGTTTATTATCAAAACACTACAAAAAATGGGAATAGATGGAAAATTCCTGAAGATAGTGGAGTCTACATATAGCAAACCTACAGCTAGCATCATACTCAATGGTGAAAACCTGGAAGCATTTCCACTCAGATCAGGTACTAGACAGGGCTGCCCACTATCACCATTACTATTCAACATAGTGTTGGAAGTTCTTGCCATAGCAATCAGGAAGGAGCAAGGAATTAGAGGGATACAGATTGAAAGAGAAGAGGTCAAACTCTCCCTATTTACAGATGACATGATAGTATACACAGAAAACCTCAGGAATCCAACAAAAAGCTTTTGGAAATCATCAGGCAATACAGTAAGGTGTCAGGCTATAAAATTAATATTCAAAAGTCAGTGGCATTCCTCTATTCAAACACTAAGCTAGAAGAAATTGAAACCCAGAAAGAAATTCTTTTTACTATAGCAACTAAAATAACAAAATATCTAGGAGTAAACCTAACCAAAGAAGTGAAAGACTTGTATACTGAAAATTATGAGTCACTACTCAAAGAAATTGAAAAAGACACAAAGAAGAGGAAAGATATTCCATGTTCATGGGTTGGTAGAATTACCATCATCAAAATGAATATACTACCCAGAGCCATAAACAAATTTAATGCTATCACCATCAAGATCCCAAGCACATATTTAGGAGAATAGAATAAATGCTACAAGTGTTTATCTGGAACCAGAAAAGACCTAGATTTGTCAAAACAAACTTGAGAATAAAGAACAGAACTGGAGGCATCACACTCCCAGATCTCAAATTGTATTACAGGGCCATTGTCACCAAAACTGTTTGATACTGGAACATGAATAGACACAGTGACCAATGGATTAGAATTGAGAGCCCGGAAATGAGACCCCACACCTATGGACATCTAATCTTCAACAAAGGGGCTCAGACTATTAATTGGGAAAAGCAGAGTCTCTTCAACAAATGGTGTTAGAAACAATGGGTTGAAACAGGCAGAAGAATGAAACTGAAACACTGTATTTCACCAAATATAAAAGTAAATTCCAAGTGGATCAAGGACTTGGATGTTAGACCACAAACTATCAGATACTGAGAAGAAAATATTGGCAGAATTCTTTTCCGCATAAAATTTAAAGACATCACCAATAAAAAAAAATCCAATTGCAAAGAAGACTAAGGCAAGTATAAACCTATGGGACTACATCAAATTAAAAAGCTTCTTCACAGCAAAAGAAACCACTACCCAAACCAAGAGACCCCTCACAGAATGGGAGAAGATCTTTACATGACATACATCAGATAAGAGTTTAATAACCAACATATATAAAGAGCTTGTCAGACTCAAAAACAAGACAACAAATAACCCCATCCAAAAATGGGGGGAGGACTTGGACAGAATATTCACCACAGAAGAGATCCAAAAGGCTGAGAAACACATGAAAAAATGCTCCAAGTCTCTGATTGTCAGAGAAATGCAAGTAAAGACAAGAGATAACACTTCACTCCTGTGAGAATGTCATACATTAGAAAAGGTAAGAGCAGCAAATGTTGGAGAGATTGTGGGTCAAAGGAACCCTATTACACTGCTGGTGGGAATGTCAATTGGTCCATCCTCTGTGGAGAATAGTCTGGAGAACTCTCAGAAGGCTAGAAATGGACCTACACTATGATCTTGCAATTCCTCTCCTGGGATATATCCTAAGGAACCCAACACATCCATCCAAAAACATCTGTGTATACATATGTTCTTAGCAGCACAATTCGTAATAGCCAAAACCTGGAAGCAACCCAGATATCCAACAACTGATGAGTGACTGAGCAAGTTGTGGTCTATATACACAGTGGAATACTACTCAGCTCTAAAAAAATGGTGACTTCACCATTTTCAGCTGATCTTGGATGGACCTTGAAAAGATCATGTTGATTGAAATAAGTCAGAAATATCAGGGTGAATATGGGATGATCTCACTCTCAGGCAGAAGTTGAAAAACAAGATCAGAAAAAAAAAACAGAAATAGAACCTGAAATGGAATTGGCATATTGCCTCAAAGTAAAAGACTCTGGGGTGGATGTTTGGGAAGAATACAGGTCGAAGAAGGATCCCATGGCTGTGGCTGGGATCCTTGTGACTCTGTGGGTCACCAGAAGCCAGCTCTCTAGCCATGTGTTCATCTTCCAAAGAGCATGGGAGGTAGGTACTGCCATGAAATGGAGAAGCCTAGAGGCAGCCTGGCACGATGCCTCATCTGGACACTGCACTCCTTTGCCATGTGCACGGCCACTGCATTGGAGGAACCTCCAGACCTATGGGCTTTTTGCACCCTCTCTCACTTGAGGATCCCTTCGTGCCCCAGGTGTGGAGGGAGGAGGGCTGGCTGCTGCCTCCCTGGGTCTGAGCCTGTCCTGTGTGGCACCCCCAGGCTGCCCTGGGCATCACTCACCTCCTGGTCATGGCCCTGGAGAAGGAAGGCGTCCCTGCAGCTGAGGCCACCAAGAAGATCTGGATGGTGGACTCCAGGGGACTCATTGTCAAGATGTGTTGGTCTGGGGGCAAGACATGGGGTGTCTTACAGCAGTTGGAGATGGGGTGCTCACCTGTGAGGAGGCAAGCCTGGCAGGCAGGAGAGAGAGGAGGTCAAGGAGGGCAGGGCCTGCTCTTTATTTGCATTCATGGATTGATTGATTTTGCCACCAGGGTTACTATACTGTTTCACTATTCCTGAATGCCATTTTTATTGCAGAGAAAGGGAGAGATAGAGAGGAATACATAGGGAAAAAATGAGAAGGAAGTAGAGAGAAGGGGAGACATCTGCAGCACAGAGTGATTCCCCTCAGATGTCACTCAGAGCCTGAATTCAGATCCCAGATTCCACTAGCATAGAAAACTGGGGAGAGGGACAGGAGAGACAGTTCAAAGGTCAGAGCTGAAAATGTAAAAACCTGGGCTAGGAGGTGGCACACCTGGTAGAACACACACGTTCCCATTTGTGAGAACCTGGGTTCAAGTGCCTGGTCCTGACCTGCAAAGGAAAAGTTTCCCGAATAGTAGAACAGGCTGAAGATGTCCCTCCTTATTCCCTTTCTATCAGTCTCTGTCTCTATAAAAGAAGGGAGAAAAAAGAAAAGAGAATGCTTCGAGCCCCTGGCTCACCACCGGCAGAGGAGTTGCTTCACAGGTGGTGAAGCATGTCTGCAGGTGTTTGTCTTTCTCTCCCCCATTCTGTCTACACTTCCTCTCTCCATTTCTCTGTGTCCTATCCAACAATGACAACATCAACAACAATAATAATAACTACTACAACAATAAAAAATACAAGGGCAACAAAAATGAAAATAAATAAATATTTTGAAAAAGAAAAGAGAAGAAAAGGAGGAGGGAGGAAGGAAGGAAACAAAGTGGCCACCATGAGCAGTGGAGTTATGTAACCACTGATCCTGGACAATGACACTGCTGGCAATAATGATAATAATAAAATTAAAGTTTAAGAACCATGGACACCTGCATCTGAGAGCCATATATTTCAGTGGGCAGGGTAGATACCTTGCCATGCACTTGAATCACATTCAAACCCTAGCACCACATGGGAGGGTGTCACTGTACTGGGAGAAGCTCTGGTGCTGTGGTGGCTCTCCTTCTGTGTGTGTGAGTGTGTGTTTGTGTGTGTGTGTGTGTGTGTGTGTGTGTGTGTGTCTCGCAAAGAAGTATGAAGAGTACACTCTGTGGCTCAAATGCAGCAATTTTGCCCAGGTTCCCCACAGCCACATGCCTTCTTCCTCTCCTGCAGGGGAGGAGTCATCTGAGCCCTGAGAAAGAGACTTTTGCCCAGGATCATGCTGAGAAGGGCTCCTTGGAGGAGGTGGTGCAGCAGGTGAAGCCCACAACCATCATAGGTAGGAGGGTATGCCAGGCTCGATGATTTTGGTAGGCTGAGCTCCTCGGGTTGCAGGAGTGGCCCCAATTCAGCTTGATGTGCAGTGTCTACATCAACTCAGAATCCTTGTTCTCACAGCCCTGTGTGTGTTCAGTGAAGCCACCCCATCATTTGCTTGTTTGGGGAGATCAGTGCCTGTCTGCTGTCTACTGATTGTATGGTCTGGTGGGTGGCGAAAGGAACCTGATAGAAAAATTCAGGCCGTGAATATTATCAACAAGGGTTTTATTTGTGTGCTCCTGGGGCAAGGTTCTCCAGTCCAGGCATGCAGGGTAGGGTGGAGTGGGCATGGAGTCACAGCCAGGGTCAGGGACGGAGATTCTTATAGGTGAGGAGAACAAGGAACTTAGGTGAGAGTTCAGTGGGCATTTTCCATGACATTAAGTGTGGTGGGTCTGTGGTTTAGGAAACTGCTAGCCTCCAGCAGGCGTTCCAGGGAGGAGCTGGTATTGCTGGGTTCCACATTCTTATGATTGAGTGTTTTTAGCCACAAGCGCCTTCAATGGTCAGGCCGTCCCCGTTGTATCATTCTTACCTTTTTGGTTATATAGGGTGCTGAAGTCATTCTGGCTGCTTCCTGCTAAATGGGGGCGACATGTGGTGGGGGTAAAAGGTAGGAATAGGTCTGTCGGGGCCCAACCTGCAGAGGAATGTAAGAGTGTAGGAGAAGCTGGTTGACAGATACTCTGCATAGCTCGTGAATGCAGGTCATAATGGACCTAAAAAGGCAGGGAGCAAAAAGAAAAAGCAAAGAAATTAGGATTAGAGTGGTATCTCTGTAGAATCGTCTCATTCTCTAGATTCTTCTTTCGTTTTTCCTCTCTGTGGTACATGGGGGCAGAAGGAGGAAAAATAGGGAATCCGGAATTAGGCTGGGTGCTTCCTCCCTAGCTGTGCTGGTACCAGGTCTGTGAGGTTGAGGGTGGACAGGTTGTGGGGATTGGGGGAGAGATCCTGGACTAATTGGAGGGGGTTTGATGGGATGGTGTGGGGTGGAGTGGTGAATGTAGGGGTTTAGGCGAGCACACCACATCAGTCTTAGGCTTGGTGCCTTGTCCCAAGCTGTCCTGAGGGTGGACTGGGAAGGTGGAAGGATGGTGGTTGGGGTGGGGGACATTGAATGGGATAGGGTGGTTTGGGGTGCTAAATGGGGTAGAGGCAGGTCAACTAGTAGGGATGGGGGTGGGATTTGGGGTTGTTTAGTGGGTGCCTCCAATTCAGTTGGGCACCTCCTCTCTCAAGCCCCCCAGTCCACCCTCAACACTCCAGTCCCTGCTAGCAGGACAACTGGGAAGGAGACACAGGCAATGGTGAGAGGCCTTCCTCAAAACTGTGAAAAGGAGACAAGGACAGTGACCACCCCGCCCCAGTACCTGCTCCCATTCCCCCAGGCTGTTCTTCTCCTATCACTCACTGCCACAAATGATGGGCCCTACATGAGAGAGGGGGAGGAAATGCCTTCCACCAAAATCAGAACATCTCCTTTAGAAGAGATTGTATCCCAGTGGGAAAGATAGCATGGTGGTTCTGCAAAAGACTTGCATGTCTGAGACTCTGAAGTCCCAGGTTCAATCCTCTGTACCATCATAAGCCAGACTGAAGGAGGAGTAGAGAGAGAAAGAAGGGTAGGAGAAGAGGAAGGAGGAGTTATCCATGGGTTACCCAGGATTACAATTTGTTAATTGGCCATTTAGAATATTTGTGGCCTTTCTCTGACAATCAGTGTCCTATAGCAGTTTTTCATAAGTTTGTTAGCCTTTTGGATCTCCTCTGTAGTGAATGTTTTGTTCATATCCTCTGCCCATTTTTGGATGGGGTCATTTGCTTTTTTGGTGCTAAGTTTGCTGAGCTCTTTATATATTTTGGTGATTAGTTTCTTGTCTGATGTATGGCCTGTGAAGATCTTCTCCCATTCTGTGAGGGGTCTCTCTGTTTGTTTAATAGTTTCTTTGGATGTGCAGAAGCTTTTCAATTTGATGTAGTCCCATTGGTTTGTTTCTGCTTTAGTCTTCCTTGCAATTGGGTTTGATTCATCAAAGATGTCCTTGAGGTGTAGGTGGGAAAGTGTTTTACCAATGTTTTCCTCGAAGTATTTGATTGTTTCTGGTCTGACATCTAGGTGTTTGATCCATTGGGAGTTGATTTTTGTTTCTGGTGAGATAAAGTGGTTCAATTTCATTCTTCTGCATGTTACAACCCAGTTTTCCCAGCACTATTTATTGAAGAGAGCCTCCTTTTTCCATTTAATCCTTTGGGCCCCCTTATCAAAGATTAGATATCCATAGGTGTTGGGATTTATTTCTGGGCTTTCAATTCTGTTCCACTGGTCTGTGTGCCTATTTTTGTTCCAGTACCATGCTGTTTTGATGATGATGGCTTTATAATATAGTTTAAGGTCTGGGAGTGTGATGCCTCCATTTCTGTTTCTTTTCCTCAAGATGGTTTTGGCAATTCTAGGTGTTTTCACGTTCCAGATAAATGATTGTAGTGTTTGTTCTATTCTCTTAAAGAAGCTTGGTGGAACTTTGATGGGTATTGCATTAAATTTGTATATGGCTCTGGGGAGAATATTCATTTTGATGATATTTATTCTTCCAATCCATGAGCATGGCTATTTTGCTAGCTCTTTGTGGCTAAACCGACTGTGCTGGCTCCTGATTCTGGGGTGTCCGCATCAATAAGAATTGTATTATCACACTGCCACGAGTTCCTCGTCTCTTTCTCCAGTGAAGCTAGCACAGCAAGGTGGGGAATACAGAAAGAGGGAGAGAAATATATACACCTGCATACCTGCTTCACCGCTTATAAAGCTACTCCCCTAGAGGTGGGGATTGGGGGCTGTGAACCATGATATTTATATGCTTTGTGCCATGTACACATAACCCACTGCACTACTGCCCGACCCCCCTCTTTCCCTCTTTATCCCCACTGCCCCTTTCAATTTCTGTGACTGCATTCAATAATAAATAAATAAAAAGTTGAAAAGGATTTATAAAATATTTAATTTATTTCTTAATACAAGGTAGTGGTGGGGTGGGAGATCCAGAGCATCCTATTGTTTCTGAGTGACACTTTCAGTGTGTCAGCAGATTATGTTCAGAATACAAATAGTAGAGCTGTCTTCACAAACTATTGAGTTCAGTTTAGCTACCATGTACCTGAGAGAGAAAGAGATGTCTGATTCTCTCTCTTAACATCTGGAAAGAAAAGTCAGGTGATCACAAAATACAAAGACTGATTTTTTGACAGGTTTTTTTTTTTTAGGCTTATGGCCCTTATTTATATAACAAGGATCATGATAATACACCATCTTGCACTTTTATTTTTCCTTTTTGAAAATTGTGATTAGTAGTGGTTTACAAAATTCAATGCACTCTCCCACCGCCCAAAGAAAATCACGATAGGTGATTGTGGAAGAGCTTGGCACATGCCCCTGAAGTACTGGTCCCCAGGGCAGGTAGCTAGTTGTGAGGGAGGTCAGAGGTCATGCAGTGGGTGGCCCTGTAGTGTGGGCCCTAGAGCCTCCTGCATCTGCTGGACAGAATTCCTCCCCTCCTGGCCTGGCTTATCTGCGACTCATCAAAGGTTTCAGTTGCCCGACAGTTGGCACAGGGTCTCCACCTTGTTCACTGCTTAGTGGCTGGGAGACTGGTGAGGAAGGGCGGGGTGGGGGTGGTGGTGAGCGCCAGGCTGGGCGGGGAGCAGGGATGTCTGGCCCCAAGCCTGGCCTCTGCAGGTGCATCCTGGCTGGGCCTTTCTTTGCTCATCACCCTCTCCAGGAGCTGCAGTTCCCACCCAGGTCAAGCTGCGTGGCTGGCAGTGTAGACGTCTGCTGGAGCTCCTGTCACCCGGCGGGCAGTCGGGAGTTCTCATCTGGTCTGAGGACCCTGTTTTTTTAATGACCCCGGTGCTCGGACAGTGTAGACCTACCGGGCCGGGTGTAGCCTGGAGGACTCCAGGGCAAGCCGGACCTGAGGTTCTCCCCAGTCGCCCCGTGTTGGTCGGTAGCAGGCCTCCTTGTAAGGTCCCCAGAGAGGATGCCCACTGGGCTAGATTGTGTGACAGGGGCGAGGTCACCCCCTGAAATGGTCAGGAATACTCTGGAGGCAGCCTGGCTCGCCACCTTGGAAGACGCCTGGAAATGTCCCAGAGCTCTGCTTTCTTGCTGCTGTTCAGTGATGCAGCCTTTTTGTTGAATGGTGTTAAGGACCATAGTAGTGCGCCTTCCTACAGTGCATTGGGCCGGGCCTCGAACCTGGATCGTGAGCATGACAAAACTCTGTACTATCTGAGTCAGCTGTTTTAGAGACTCCTTGGATACTTAAAAATCTGTTTTTTATTTAAAGATTTCATTCACTCGGTGATATCTTAAATACTTATTTTAGATCACCTGGGACTTCAGAGCCTCAAGCATGAGTCTCCTTGCATAACCATTATGCTATCTACCCATGCCCTGTATGTCAGTTTTTTTAAAAAAAGGTCATTGTACACCTGAGAGGTGATGTTGTTGTACTCTCATGCAAGAAGTTTTGAGTTCAAGCCTTGGCATATCATGCCAGAGTGATGCTCTGGTTCTCACTCTGTCTACCTCTCCTCCTCCATAACCTCTGCCTTACTAATAAATAAATAATTTAGGTTTTCAGAAAAAGTACAGAATTTGAGTTCATTTCCGTTTAACATCCTCCAAGAATAATGCTTCTTTTAAAGTATTGATATGAAATTATGGGTATATGTTATGTGTGCGCATGTGTATTCATAGCCTCTGGTATACTGTCAGCATCTGTTGAACCATTTATACATAAGGGAAGATACCAGTATTTTAGGAACTTTTATGCAAGGAGACTCAGTAATACAGTGTCTGCTTTCTTTTTTTTTTCTTTTGCCTTTATTTTAGTTTTCTTATATTTTATAGGACCGAGAGAAATTCTGAGGGGAAAAGAAAGACACCTGCATCACTACCTTACTACCCTTAAAGCTTCCCCCTTCCTCCACCCCCTGCAGTTGGGGGCTGAGATCTTGAACCTGGGTCCTTGTGCATGGTCATGTGTAATCCAAGTGTGCCACCTACCCGCCCTTGATGTGTATATTTCTTTTTTTTTAAGATTTTTAAAAATATTTATTCATTTTTCTTTTTGTTGCCCTTGTTGTTTTTATTGTTGTAGTTATTATTGTTGTTGTTATTGCTGTCACCGTTTGGATAGAACAGAAAGAAATAGAGAGAGGAGTGGGAGAAAGAGAGAGGGAGAGAAGATAGACACCTGCAGACCTGCTTCACCGCTTGTGAAGCGACTCCCCTGAAGGTGGGGAGCCAGGGGCTTGAACCGGGATCCTTATACCGGTCCTTGTGCTTTGTGCCATGTACGCTTAACCTGCTGTGCTATCCCCCAACTTCCAATGTGTACATTTCTTAACCTGCCCTGATCATCTTAGTTGTCATGGGTCAAGAAGCTCTGTTGATAGAAATGCAGTTGGCATCAGGTTCTGAATTAATCTACTGTGACTTTCAGTTTGACTGAGAAGATTATTTGTAACATTTGGATTCTGAAAAGGAATTTTATGATGGTTTTCTTTTCCAGTTAACGGTAGTTCAACTCTGATAAAGCTCATTGGCTATGATACTCCCACAGCTCAAAGTTTGATGAAATTGCATTTTTATTTTTACATCTGCACTCACTTCTTTACTATTTCATTTCATTATTCATTTGTTGGATAGAGACAGACATTGAGAGGGAAGGGAGAATTAGAGAAGAGAGGGAAGGAACATCTGCAGCACTAACATACGCAGCAGTAGCATCAGCAGCACTGCTTCATCACTCATGACACTTCCCTCCCTGCAGCAGTTAGGGGCCAGAGGCTTGAACCCAGGTCCTTCTACACTGTCATATGCACTGTACTGGTGTGTCACCACCTAGTTCCTGAATTACATTTTCAGACTGAAAATAGACTGGAATAGTCAGACTGGAATAGTCTGGGAATGATGATTCAAAACTACGATGAGGGCCAGGCGCTAGCGCACCGGGTTAAGCGCACATAGTGTGAAGCACAAGGATGTGCACAATGATCCCAGTTCAGTTCCCTGCGGGGGGTAGGGGGGAGTCATTTTGCAAGCCATGAACCAGGTCTGCAGATGTCTGTTTTTCTCTCCTCCTCTCCAACTTCCCCTCCTCTCAATTTTTCTCTGTCCTAACAGCAGTCATAACAAGAATAAAAGCAGCAACAATGGACAAAAGATGGCCAACAGGAGCAGTTAATTTGTAGTGCCAGCACTGGGCCCCAGCTATAACCCCGGAGGCAAAAACAAAAACTGAAAAGGTGCCTGCTTTGCCATAGATTCAAGATCTGAGAGAAAGGAGGAAAAAAGCTAGAATTCTATGCACTACTACACAGAAGCCCCCAGCTTCTAGCAGAGCTGTGGGAGCAGAAAGTTGTTCTTTGTTCCCACAGAGCATGGTGGTATTGATTCCAAAAGTTTTTGTTGAAAAAGGATGGGGGAGTTGTACCCCTATTATCCTATGGTTTTTATCAGTGTTTGATTTTATAAATAAAAAAAATTGAAAAACAACAACAACACAAAGCTGTCTTTCTGCTAACTGCAGAAAGATAAAGGTTTTCTTAAAAATGTTTTAAGTGGAAAAAAATATTAGTTTGCTGCAAAATATATACCTGAAAGCAGAAGTACACTAGAGTTTGTAGTGAGTATCCCCCTCACACTTCCTCTCCACTATTCCAAGCTTTGGGTCCATGATTGCTCAACAATTTGTTTGGCTTTGTATGTGAACTCTCTTTTCAGTCACCAGGTTCCAGATGTCATCAGGATGCTGGCCAGGCTTCCCTGGACTGAAGACTCCACCAATGTGGCCTGGAGCTCCACTTCCCCAGAGGCCCACCATACTAGGGAAAGAGAGAGGCAGACTGGGAGTATGGACCAACCAGTCAACACCCATGTTCAGCAGGGAAGCAATTACAGAAGCCAGACCTTCCACCTTCTACTACCCACAGTGACCCTGGGTCCATGCTCCCAGAGGAATAGAGAGTGAGAAAGCTATCAGGGGAGGGGGTGGGATATGGAGATTGAGTGGTGGGAATTGTGTGGAGTTGTACCCCTCCTACCCTATGGTTTTGTTAATTAATCCTTTCTTAAGTAAAAAAATAAAAAATAAAAAAATATTAGTTTGGAACAGAAAAGGATAGAGATTCTTTTCAACTGTATTCTGTCAAGGTATCCTCCCCCCCAATAAGTTGATAACTATGGTATAAAGGAGAGTGGAGACCTCAAAGACAGGGTGATTGTGTACAAGGGGAGAGAAAAAAACGGAAAAAAATAAAGACTGCAACTTGCTCCTAGGGACAGGAGAAAATTTAAAAATGCAGGAATTAATCAGTGTTTCATTAGTCATCTCCTTCATCTTCCTCTCTTTCCTCCCTCTCATCACCATCTTCTTCTCCTTCATCCTTGTCTCCTTCTTCATATCTTCTTTTTTTAAAAAAAATTATTTTTATTTGTTAATTGGATAGAGACGGTCAGAAATCAAGAGGGAAGGGAGGGATAGAGAGGGTGAGAGACAGAGAGACAGCTGCAGTACTGCTTCACCACTTGTGAAGATCTCCCCCCTGCAGGTGAGAATTGGGGGCTTGAACCCAGGTCTTTGTGCATTGTAACATGTGAGCTCAACCAAGTGCACCACCACCAGGCTCCCACTTCTCCATATCTTCTAATGTTTCTTCCTCTTCTTCTTCTTCTTCATCATCATCATCTTCCCCCTCGCCTTATTCATCATCCATATCAGGAACCAAGTAGTATTGTAGTGGATGTGGCCAGATACCATCTTTAATGACCTCTCTTAACTCACCTGCATCTGCATGAGAATGGTCAATAAAGCAGGTGAAGAAGGTCTCTGGTTCCTCATGCTGTCTCTTCCTGTTGATTTTATATTGTGTTTGACTTGAACATTTGATCAGATCCTTTCCAGATTTCCATTTGATTTCAGTGGATCCTTCAAAAGAAGGATCACCACTCTCATTCAGATAAAATTCTTTGGAGAGAACTTTATTTTCAAAGTAAGGGTTTTCAACAAAATAAAAGTCTATTCTATTACCTGATTTACTATCTTTGAATACTGCCACTTCAACTCTTGTCAAGTAATGCAGTGCCTCTTCATCCTCTTCCCCAAGCAGTGTAGACACTTGTGGGTGGTTGACAAATGTTACCCCAAACTTTGGCATATTGGCCAACAATTCTGATCTCTTCTGAAAAAAGTAGTTGGCAGAGTTTGTTAAATTTCTGTTCTAACTTCAAAATTGTCACTCCCCAGACATCAGCTTGGTAAAAAAGCAACAGGATTGAATTGAATATATCCATGAAGTACAGAATGAAATAGACTTAAGGAACAAGCCAGCTAGGAGATTTCTGGAATTTTCTATCTCACCTTAACTCTAATCCCTGAGAGTCTCATCTAAGACTCTTTGCTGACTCTCTGCTACTTAAAAGAGTCAAAGTTCAGATATCTGCTAGGTAAGGAGGATGGCCTAGGTAGATAAAAGCAATGCATCAAGTGAGCTGAATGTACCGTGTTCCATTATATATATATATCTGAGTTGTAGTTCTAAACTGAGCTATGTGGCTTAATAGAAAATAGTAGGGTCCTCATGTCTGTGGCTCATGTGACCTTGCTTGAAGCATATGGAGAAATCCAAAGTTTTTTTTTTGTTGTTTGTTTTTTTTTTTAGGTGCTCGAGATACCTAGAAGTTGTCAGACAACCTTTTGATGACTGGTCCTTCGATTTAGAGATTTTCTTTGTTATCTTAAGTTGCTATTTATGCAATCTTCTTTCATTCTCTCCTATGTCCCCTATTTCTCTCTCTCTCTTCCTCTCTCTCTATCTCTCCCCCCTCTGCCAGGACCTGAACCTGTCACCTTCTTCTTCTTCTAGCGTTTGCCCTTCTTCCGTAGCCAGTCAACAGCATCAGGTTGAGCCTGATGTAAAGTTTCGAGACCTCCTTTGAATCTGGAGAGGTGGCAGTCGTTGACTATGTGGGTCATAGTCTGTCTGTAGCCACAGGGGCAGTCCGGGTCATCTCTGGCCCCCCAGCGATGGAACATAGCGGCACACCGGCCATGGCCTGTTCGATAGCGATTGAGGAGGGCCCAATCATAACGTGCTAGGTCAAAGCCGGGTTGACGCTTGCAGGGGTCTGTGATGAGGTGTTTGTTTTTTTACCTCAGCTGACTGCCAACTCTGTTTCCAAGAGACTGGAACAGAGAAGTTCAGTGTAGTCATAGGGGACCAGATAGGGTGACGAGACGTCAAGCGTTGGACAGGGTGGGCGAAGATATCCGGGTATATTGGCAGGTCCGGTTGAGCGTAGACGTGGGAAATGAACTTAGATGATGCCGCATCCCGACGAATATCTGGCGGGCGATGTTGCTAAGAACTGGCATCCATGGAACTGGGGTGGAACGGATGGTTCCAGGAATTATCCTCATGGAGGAATATAATTTGGAATCGACCAAGTGGACATGGGGGCTACAGAACCATACTGGGGCACAGTATTCTGCAGTGGAATAGCATAATGCCAGAGATGATGATCGTAGTGTGGAAGCGCTCACGCCCCATGAGGAGGTGGCCAGTCTTGCAATGATGTTATTCCTTGCGCCCACCTTTGCTGCAGTTTTTATGAGATGTTTGTGAAATGACTGAGTGCGATCGAGAGTAACGCCAAGATAGATTGGCTGGACTTCATGCTGGATTCTCGTATCGCCAAGCTGCACATTAAGCTCACGCGAGGCCGAAGCATGGTGTAGATGGAAAACAGATGATACCGTTTTTGCAGTGCTAGGGATTAGTCGCCATTTTTTACAGTAATCACATATCAGAGACATGTCTTTCGTGAGTGTTTCCTTGAGGATGTTGAACTTGGATGCCTGAGTTGCACAGCAGATGTCATCGGCTTAGATGAACTTCCTTGAAGAAGTTTCTGGGAGGTCATTGATGTAGATATTAAATAGCGTAGGAGCCAGAACAGAGCCCAGGGGGAGGCCACTTGAGACAAGTCTCCATCTGCTAGACTTGTCACCCAGATGCACCCGGAATCTTCTGTTTTGGAGAAGAAACGATATAGTGTTGGCCACCCATGAAGGCAGGCATCTTGAGATCTTGACTAGGAGACCATGGTGCCAGACCATGTCATAGGCTGCTGTGAGATCAACAAAGACAGCACCCGTCTTTAAATTCACTCCTGCTGCCACGGAACATTCTCCTAGGCCCCTGCATCTGGTGTACAGCAGGGCAGGTGAGCAGGGAGTCTGTGCCCGAGAAGAGGCCTCCCCACAAGAAGTACAGCATCTTAGCATGCCAGGTTTGTAACTGCCTCAGGTTTGCACATCCCATGGCCTAACTGCTCTGCAGGGCTGATGATGGCTAACTTTTCAAACACTAATTAGTGTCTATGGGTGCCACAGCTCCAGTGTCCAAACCCTAACCAAATCTTCATCTCACAGCACCCTCATTGGTTACATTATATAACTGATCCTTCTTCACTTGAATCACATCCTTTGTGTTTTATCCACCAAAAGGTAGTAAGGGGCTGGCAGGTGGCTTCCTCTGAGTGCACACATTACCATGCACGAGGACTCACATTCAAGTCCTAGGTCCCACATGGGAGCATCTAGAGGACCCAGGGAAGCTTCATCAGTGGTGGACAGTGCTGTAGTGTCTTCCCTTTTCTGTTTCTCCCCCCCACCCCCAGGACTAACCAAGGAAAAAAGAATGGTCTCTGGGGCCAGGTGGTGATTCACCTGGTTGAAAAGCCATAATCACTTGTCAGCATAGCAAAACTTAGAATACTTAATCTTTCAGGTGTTTGATGCCACTTTATCTCTCTCAGAAATTCCTCTGGCTGTCCCTGTCATATGTTTGTGCCATGCCATGAAAGGCAAAGTCTATTTGAGTGCAATTCTAAACAATTGAAGAAGTTGTCTCTGAGTGTTAATACCATCCTCTTATCCCAGGACTTTCAGGAATCACTACACCTTTTAAATGAAGCCTGAAGTGACTGACTTAGCATTCTGGTGGGTCATCTCAGCTAGCAGTAATTTGCCTCCACATCTTCCTGGCACACCATCTTCCCACCTTTCAGAAGCTCCTTCACTTAGCTTGCAGCTGATACAATGAGTATGTGTATCAATTCAAGTCTCAGGAGAACCGAACAAGAATCATTTAAGGGGGCTTTATAGCCCACAATGTGTCACTGTGCACTAACTCTGGACTTAGGAAGTTTGCTTCTTGTGGGGCTTGGCTGTGGAGCACCTGGTTCAGCATGCATGTTACCATGTGCTAGGACTCCAGTTCAAGCCCCCGGTCCTCACATGCAGCAGGGAAGCTTGAGGAGTAGTACAGCAGTATCTCGGGTCTCTCTTCTCTCTCTCTCCCTCTCTATATTCTCTGTCTTTATCCAATCAATAACAATTAAAATGTAAAGTAAAAAATAAAGAAGTTTGATTCCTGACTTTAAAGTGCCAGAACTCTACTTCTGTCTCTGTCTTCCTTTTCTGAAAATAAATTTTTATGGTCCTGAAGGTGGGCAATGGCTAGAACACTGGACTCCAAAGCATGAGATTCTGAGTTCAGTGTGCCAGAGTGATGCTGTGATTATTTCCCCTTCTCTCTCATGTTAATACGTAAGT
Organism: Erinaceus europaeus; assembly: GCF_950295315.1. Lineage (NCBI taxonomy): Eukaryota > Metazoa > Chordata > Mammalia > Eulipotyphla > Erinaceidae > Erinaceus > Erinaceus europaeus. The sequence goes on along the minus strand of NC_080178.1, from coordinate 49,322,379 downwards.
TTTTTTTATTTTTTTTTTTTTTTGCCTCCAGAGTTATCACTGGGGCTTGGTGCCTGCACTGTGAATCTGCTGCTCCTGGGGGCCATATTTCCCATTTTCCCATTTTTGTTACCCTTGTTGTTATTGCTGTTATTGTTGTTGGATAGGACAAGGGAAATTAGAGAGAAGGGGAAGAAAGGGAGAGAGAGACACCTGCATACCCGCTTTACCGCATATGAAATGACCCCATCCTTCATGTGGGGAACCAGGGACTTGAACTGGGATCCTTAATGCTTGTCCTTGTGCTTCACACCATGTGAGCCTAACCCGCTGTGCTACCACCCAGCCCCCACCCCCAATAATTGTTTTTTAAAAAGTAGGAAGGTGGGTGGTGAAGTAGTAAAGTTGAGGGTCCAAGTGGTGATGTACCTGCCCAAGTATGTGCATTAAAATGTACAGGAATTCAAGTACTCCAGTTCCCAACTGCAGGAGGAAAACTTCCATGGGTGGTGATGCAGAGCTGCAGGTGTCTCTGTCTGTAAACCTCTCTACCTCTGTCCAATAAAACAAGTTATTTTTGTTCAGCTATTTATTTTTCAAAAATAGCTAATGGGTAGTGTGCTGCTTTGTCAAGTGTGCACCCATGTTCAAGTCTGGCCCCCAATGATTTGAAGGAAGATTTGGTGCTGTGGCTTGTCTGTCTATTTCTCTCTCTCTCTCTCTCTCTCTCTCTCTCTCTCTCTGCCTATATAAAAAGAAATGAAGGCTACACATAGGACTTTATTTGGGCACATACACATAGTCACTTATCTCTCTTGATTGGTGACTAGTGTCCTACCAATTAAGCAATATGTGAGAATCTTAGGGCCAGGTGGTGCACCTGGCTAAGAACGCACAGTACAGTGCACAAAGACCTGGGTTCAAGCCCATGGTCCCCCCTGCAGGGGAAATGCTTCACGCGTGGTGAGGCATGGCAGCAGTTGTCTCTCTGTCTCTCCTTTCTAACTCAGTCTCCCCTCCCAATTTCTGCTGTCATCAAATATAAATAATGTTCTTAGAATTTGCATTTAGTCTTAATGAGGACAGAAGAGATTTCATCTCTAATAGAGTTAGTAGTTTAGAAGAAAGAACATATATCATTGTATTTTAATATAGAAAGTCATAACATTTTTGGAAACTCAAAACACAGGTTGCTTAAATTCATTGCTTAGTTTTTGTTGGTGGTGGTGTTTTTGTTCTTACTGTTATTGTTTTACAAAGTGATTCAGAACATACTGGTTTTATTGACATTGTTGTACTTTACTTACTAGGTAAAACAAAGCAAGAAGTTTCTGGGTTTTGAAAGGTATGTCTCATTTTGAAGTCCTACTTCAAAAATATACTACCATTGATTTAGTTTTGATAACTCATCTCTAAGATGTTATCTACTTATAATAATCAATGAGTTAAAAGAGTGAGAAAGTAAAATCAATGCAGCAAAGATGTTTCTCAACATATATATTCTTATCACCTGATTAGCTGAAACAAATGCAGTTGAAACAAATTTAGAAGAGATCGTGTTGCTTTTTTTGTTTTCTTTACGTATTTATTTATTTAATCAGAGCCCTGCTCAGCTCTAGTTTATGGTGGTATGAGGGACTGAACCTGGGACTTTGAAGCCTCAGGCATAACTTTGAAGCCTCTCTTTGCATAACTATTATGCTTAGAATAGATCTTTACTAGAAGACCTGACTATGAAGAACACCAAACTAAAGGGTAGTTATAAGAGTTACTTCCTGATGGGTGGTTTGAAAGCAAGTTCTGCCACATATATGAGATAGTTTAATTAAATGTATTTTCTTTGTACACTTTGTATATACACTTTGTATATACACTCATTTAATATGCAAGGATTAATATAATGCAGAAGTTCATAAACCTATATTATTTTATGTTCATTAATAAATACATGCTACAGAAAATATATTTATTGATCCTGGAAATATTTTAACATGAAAGAATGACAAGAAATTTAATTTAAAATAGCTAATATTGAAGAGAATTTTTATTTATTTATTTTTCACCAGAGCACTACTCAGCTCTGGTTTATGGTGGTGTGGAGAATGAACCTGGGACTTTGGAGCCTCTGTCTTGAGAGTCTGTTTGCATAACCATTATGCTATTTACCCCACCCAAGAGATTTTTTGTAAAAAGTTTTACATTCTCCTATAAGTAAGGACTGGGGCTTGAACTTGGGTTCTTGTGCATATTAATGTGTGCATTCTACTGTATGTGCCAACGCCTTTCTCCCACATCCCCCACCTTTTTTTTTTTAAGATATATTTATTAACGAGAGAAAGATCACTTTTCTGGGTAATTCACTTCAGAACTCATGTTTGCAGGCCCTGTGCTCCCCTGCTTTACCTACCACTCCTTAAGATATTAAGTGCTCCCATTTTTTCCTTCATTATATTATATTTTCTTCAATAAATATGTGTTAAATGGGGAATAAATGAATTGCCTACCTCTTGCATGGTGGGTTCTCTCTCTGCCCCATCATCACGCCTCTTATCTCTTAGCAACCAACCAAGTCCCTGGTAAAAGCTAATATATGCTCAGTAGACATGGGTTAACTTTCTGGCAAGTTTTGAATAATACAAAAGTGAGGGCATTGTAAATGTCTTTTCTTTCAGATACATTCCCAGACTGTCCTTATTTCAGAGTGTGAGTCTTTGGGTTGTGTGGCAGCTGAGGGATGTGAATGAAAAAGTGACTGTCATGTGGGTTTTGCAATGCAAGTCCACGCTTGCAGAAAAGCGTATGTGCATTGAGGCAGCTTAGAAAACTCTGACCCAGTTCATTTCTGTCTGTTTGCTTAAATCCCTATACTCTCCCTGCACTTCACTCTGTGTGTTTCTTACCTTGGCCAACTCTTGGACTACTTGAAAAGTAACCCATACTCTTGGTGATCAGTAAATAAGAGAGAAAAATGAGCAAAAAGTTCCCTGAACTCTTCTTCCCCTTCACTTAAAATGTCACATGGTCCCCAAACAACCACAGCCAACACTTTTGTGTATCTGTCCTCAAAGACTGATACAAGTTTGGAAAGTATAGTTGTGCCAGGGACCAACCTTAGCAGTTAACTTAGTACCACCTGGCATATAGGTTTGGCCCTGTGCCCACTGCACTATTCTCCTGTTTTTTTTTTCAGAGCAGATTATTGGCAGGGGAATAGCCATGGTGCCCTAGCTTTACTGTGGACTGAAGCCTGTGTGGTCTGCACTCCGAGTAGAGTCCAGCTAGTCCCTAGTCTCTGTTGGGACAGACTGGGGAGTAGGATGGAACAGTTGTTTCTTTCTCTTTTTTTCCTCCAGAGTTATTTGCCTGCACTGAGAATCCACTGGATGCTATTTTTCCCATTTTGTTGCCCTTGTTGTTGTGCTTGTTGTAGTTGTTTTTGTTGGGAGAGCTGTTGTTGTTGTTGGATAGGACATAGAGAAATGGAGGGAGGAGAGGAATACAGAGAGAGGGAGAGAAAGATAAACACCTGGAGACCTGCTTCCAACACTTACAAAATGACCTCCCGCAGGTGGGGAGCCAGGGCTCGAGTCGAGATCCTTACTCTGGCCCTTGGGTTTTGCGCCATGTGCATTTAAACTGCTGCACTACCACCCAGCTCCCTAGAGCAGCTGTTTCTATCACTGATGGAGTTCTAGTTCTTGCCTTGGGCAAGGTTTACATGACTGTGTTTAACGTGTGAGAATTCACAACTAGCAGTTGAAGAGGGGGAAAAAACAGTGCAGGATGATGGGGCACAGGTAAGGGAATGGAGGGGCAACTGGATAAAGAAGTGTCAAATGAGATGAGACAAATACTGCTTTGTAATTTAAAAATAAAGACTATTGGAGGTGATGATACAGAGTGAAATAAGGGAGAGAAAGGCAGCTACCATTTGGTTTTGCTCATGTGTGGAATATAGAGGGTTGAAACACAAACTTAGGAAAGGAGGGGGGTGAGGGACGGAAGGGAAGGGAAAAAGAGGAGGAGAAATGATAAGTAATGAAGGAGAATGAAGAAAGGAGGAGAGAGATGAAGGGGGTGTGTGGGAAGAGGAGCCAAATTGTCTCTAAGACTTTGTGAGGTGGGTCAGGTGGCAGTGCACATGGACTGAAGCACAAGGACCAGTGTAAGCATCCTGGTTTTAACCCCAGGCTATTCATCTACAGGGGGTTGCTTGACAAGTGGTGAAGCAGGTCTGCAGGTGTCTACCTTTCTCTCTTCCTCTCTGTCTTCCCCTCCTCTCTCCATTTCTCTCTTTCCTATCCAGCAACAATGATGTCAATAACAACAATAATAACCACAAGGATGATAAAACAACAAGGGCAACAAAAAGGGGGGGGGGACACAAAAACCTCTAGGACTGGTGGAGGTACCAAGCCCCAGCAATAACACCAGAAACAGAAAAACAAACAAACAAAAAACAATAAAAAACTTTGTGAGAACTATGGTTATTTTGTGGTGGGGGTAAGGGTGTCACATAACTCTGGTCGTGGGTGTAATGTGCAACTATACCCTTGTAATCTTACCATCTTGTCAGCCATTATCATATCACTGATAATAGTGAAAAAAGTTCATCCCAGCTGTAAACTCATTTTTTTATTTAAGAAAATAACATTAAAAAAAAAAAGTCAACCTAAACTGGAGTTGGTGTATTGCACCAAAGCAAAAGATTCTGGGGTGGGTGTGTGGTAGAGTCCTGGAAAATGATGACAGAGGACCTAGTGGGGGTTTTATTGTTATGTGTAAAACTGAGAAATGTTATGCATGTAGAAGCTATTGTATTTACTGTGGAATGTAAAACATGAATCCCCAAAAAGTAAATTTAAAAACATAAAAATAAAAATTAAAAGAAAATATGAAAGAGGGGGAAAAAACCGTCAACAGAGAGAGTCAGAGTGACAGCCTGTGGAACATATCTGGCAGCAACATTCTAGCAAAGGGGTGGGGGCTGGGGGCCAGGCGCCCAGGTGATGACCTCTGAGCCTTTGTTGCTTGCTTGCCTGGCCACGCCCCTTCTCCAGGTTGCCCAGATTTTCTCTCTGAATCCTGAGAGTGCAGGAGGGCAGGAACCTAGCTCCTCTGTAACACTGCCCTTCTGGGAGTCTTGCCCAAAGTACTGAGCCCAGGGGGTGTGGAGGGGAGGCTAGGAAGAGCCTTTGCCCTTATATTAAAAAAAAAAAAAAATTCAAATCGCTCATTCAGTTATAGCGTAATTTCGAGGCACAGTCGGAAGTCAGACAACCCCCGTGCCTGCCTTGGTGGGCGAGCCCCACCGCCCACCTCCTTTGGGAGGGTGGGCATCATGCGCCCTGCGGACAAGACAGGCCTCGGCCCTTCTGCCGCCATGGGCGCCACTGCAGAAGAGTTGACGATCTGGAGACAGCACATGAATAAGAACAAGCTGCACACCCTAGCTCGGCTGAGCCGGGATGGTAAGGACACCACCCACCCCTCTGTGTCCCTCTCCGTGGGCAGGCTGGCTGGGCTGGGGGGCGGGTAGGAGGAATCCACACTATGACAGCCTGGGGTGCCCCAAACTCTTATATGATCTGTATACTGGCACCAAGTCTGTGTCCAATAAATGCCACTCAACACAGCCACCTCCTGGCTTCCTGGCCAGGACTAGACAGCCGGTGGCGTCCCTGATTCCTGGGGTTGTGTTGTGTTAAGAAACTGGGGTGAGGAGGGCCCAAGTTCAAGGCCCCAGTTCCCACCTTCAGAGGGTGGAGATTTTAGGAGCAGTGGAGTAGTGCTGCAGGTATCTCTTCAGTTTCTCTTGCACTTTCTCTCTCCCCCTCTGTTGGAAAGTAAGGAGGGGGAAACCATAAAAAGAGCTGCTTAATGTTTGGGAGAGGACCAGAGCAGCATCCCCTAGAAGACTTTCTAGGCTTGTTTGAAAGAGGATGCTGATCTCTTGGCAAAACAGATGCCTCAAGAATGGCACCACCACTACCATTAAGTCACTGGGCTCTTGCCCAGACTCTCACTAAATGATGTGAGATGAACCAGGAAGAGGCATCTCTTCTTTCCCTTCCCTGACATCTATTCGACTTCCATATTTTTATAAGAACTTTATTCTGCTGTCAGGAACAGGAGTGCTATGGTGTTTTGGTTCACTGTCAGTCGTCTTCCTCTGTGGGACATTTAATTACTTTCCCAGCTTTCACATTTCCATTAAATTATAGTTAAAACATTTCTTACTAAACATCAGCTGATTTTTCTCCCAGAAGCAAATTCTGAAATTAAACATCACAGGTAATGATTTTATAGGTCTTCTTTTTAAAAAAATATTTTAAAATTATTTATTTACTTATTTCCTTTTGTTGCTCCTGTTCTTTTATTGTTATTGTTGTTGCTATTAATGTCATAGTTATTGAATAGGGCAGAGAGAAATGGAGAGAAGAAAAAGATAGATACCTGCAGCAGACCTGCTTCACCCTTTCAACCCACTGCACTACCGCCCGACTCCCGATGTTATGTGTCTTAAGAAATCTATGCCTGGGCAAATTTCTCAGTTTTTTTCTTGATTTCTTTCTAAATTTTGGTAGTATTCTTTTCATCAAGCCATTTGGAGAGCCCATTCTGTGGCTTGGTGTGGCTAGAGGTCAGTTGCCTGGGAGATGAGTATGTCACAAAGGCCACCCTGACTGCCAGTCACCAGGTCATAAAGGTGGACATTGTTGGGGAATCAGTATGTGACAAAGGTCAGCCTGGATGCAAAGTCCCAGGTCATAAAGGTGGACATTGCCCAGCACCACCAAGTGTATGGCTGTGTGCTGGGTACTGGGGAACTGATCAAAGTCAAACATTTTGAATTTATAACCTAGTGTTGGGAGATACACAAAACCCAGTAAGCACAGATATAAATGCACATGTATAGTGAGTGTGAGGAGTAATTTGTATGGTTATAAGGAATGCTTTTTTTAAATTTCCTTATTGGGGGATTAATATATTCATTTAACAGTAAATACAGTAGTTTGTAGATGAATAACATTTCTCATGTTTTCCACATAACAATACAACCCCTCTGCCATCATATTCCAGGACCTGAACTACAAGAAAGACATTTACAGAGGGCGAGGGTGGGGTATGTTTCAAGGCTGACTAAAGAAGGGGGAGATGTGAAGTGAGAATCAGGATCAGTGGAGCAGGAGGGGAAGATTTTTTTTTTTTTTTTTTTTGGTAGAGGGAACAAGGAGAACAAACACACTTAACTGAGGGTGGATGGACAGTTTGTGGAAGGAGGTGAAAGACAACACTATGGCTGCTGTCTGACTGGGCATGGAAGTATGTGATTTTTTTTCCCACCAAGGTTATAGTTAGGGTGTAATGTTGGTAATACAAAGTCAGAACTCCTGGCAGCAATATTTTCCTTTTCTTTTTTAATAGGACATCAGAATTTAGAGAGTAGGGAGAGAGAAAGATAGACACCTGCAGTCCTGCTTCAGTGCTTGTGAAACATTCCCACTGCAGGTGGAGAGCCAGGACTCAAACTCAGGTCCTTGCACAAAAAACTATGTGCACTTAACCCAGCCAAAGTGTTTGCTTAATGAGAGGAAAAAGTCATGTTATTCGGGGCACTGTCAGTCACATCACATAGGTTGGCATTGAGGATAATCCTAATGAGGGGGTAGAAGAGAAGTGAACCCCCAAGATCTGTGCTGGGAAACACTGGCTCAGGTGGCAGTGTGGAGAATTAAGTGGATGTCAGGATTGCCTTTATGAGTGATCTAAGTGACAGCTCAGGTGGTGGCACAGTGAATAAGATGTTGGACTCTGTTTCATGTATTTGTTATTTGTTTGCATAGAGAGTACAAAAGTTCACAAGAACAAAGTTTCATTTAAGGAGTTGGAGGCTGGGCTTGAACCTGGATAGCACACATGGCAAAGTACTTCAGTGTCCAAGGAAGCATTTTGCTGGCCCAGGTTGTTGGATTTTCAAGCTTGAAGTCTCAAGAATAATTCCATGACATCCTATGCGCAAAAATGGTTCTCTGATTCTGTCTCTTTCTCTCTACTAATTCTTTTCCTCGTAGGGTTCCCCCCTCCGCAGCCCTCCCCCATGTTTTAAACTTTAATCAGGAAAATGAAAAGGCCACACACTAGAGAAGCATGTGGGCCACTCAGGCAAAAATGGATGACCTAACGTGGAACAATTGTTTCCTTTCAGAGTTATCTAAGAGAGAAAGGATGGCGATTTGGCCTGAATTGGTAGAATGAAATGTAGAGAGTGGACAGACTTAAAGGACAGATGTGAAAATCTATTGGTTACAGTGATGTAGTAAATGATAGGATATAGCAGAAAGGAACTTTCCAAGCAGCTTTTGAGTTTGGATCTATGCAAGTGAATCAAGTGATGATGCTATTCGTCGAGAGCAAAAGCCTACATCAAAGACAAGATTTAAAGGAAGCCCGATTCTGGCTTTAAGTGAGTTAGGTGTGGTTTTTCCCAGAGCACTGATTTTTGTTGGCTTATGGCTGTGCTGGGAATTGACTGTTGGACCTCAGAGCTTCAGGCTTGAGTCTTTTTGTATAACCATTGTGCTATTTATTTCTCCAGTCCAAGCATATCGATTGTGGGATATTCAGGTAGGAAGTCACATGCATAGGATCAAAAATGTGATTTTGTGTGAGTGTGTTGGTGGTAGAGAGTTGGGGGGAGGGAACCTTGGCTTTTGAATTTGCCTTTGGCAGAGATTGGCATAGTGATGGTTGGCAAGGCCCTGGGCATGATGTAAGCAGAGGGGATGGAGGGAAATAAGAGAATGTGGAGCTAGACCTCAACAAGCTCCAACACTGATGCCTAAATTGAGCTAGTGAACCTGCTGAGGGAACTGAGAAGAAATGGCATAGAGACACAGGGAATCCCAAGAGAGAATGGTGCCACAAAGCCATCCTTTGATGCCACAAGCCCTCATCGCCAGGGCACAGTGGGTGCATGCCAGGTGAGCTTGTCGGCAAGGTAACAGTGTCAGTGACTCCTGCAAAAACCTCACGGTTGAAGGACAGACAAGTATTTTCAAATATAAAAGTCATATTCCAATTCTCTGACACACTGGCATATTGGGGCATCAGAAAAACTAGTTCAATACCAAGTCTGTAAGGTTTCCAAGTCTATTCCAACTGAACTGCAGAGGACTGAAACTGTTCTAGAGGGCACCAGGTGGTATCCCACGGGCTTATGTGCACATAGTGCAAACTGCAAGGAGCTGCACAATGATCCTGTTTCAACCCCTTGGTTCTCCACGAGCAGGGGGGTCAATTCACAAGTGGTAAAGCAGGTCTGCAGGTGCCTTTCTCTTCTCTGCACTATTTTCTCCTCTCAATTTCTCTCTGTCCTATCCAAAAAAAGAAAAAAAGGAAAGAAAAAAAGGTGTCCAGGAGCAATGGGTTCATAGTGCAGGCACTAAGCTCCAATAGCCCTGGAGGAAAAAAAAGAAAAACTTCTTGGAGTGAATACTGTGCATGTGTTCTCTGTCTTCAATGAGAAGTAGGAAATATCAGGTCAAAGGAATTTAATGCTGCTCTTATTAGGACATCTATTAGATTCTTAAAAGCAAAACCACACAGTGGATTTGTATAGTATCCAGATGAAGAAACACGACTCTTACATTTCCAATTTAGCTCTCACAAGCCTTTCTACTAGCATTTGGTTGCAAGAAATACTGTTTCTCTGGGTCCCAACTAGGTCATTTCCTTTTTGAATAGATGTGTTTCCTGAAATCTGAGCTGCCTGCCTCAAATCTACATAAAAGACAGTAGGTTTGACACACTAACTTGGAAAGGGCTCCCCTATATCCAGATAGTGAGATTCTATTTTATTCCTGTGTATATTTGATTGTGATGAAATTTTAACTTGGGGGGTACAAGTTGGACTAGGTTGGAGAATCTTCTTTTGTGCTTAGCTTCCAGGAGGAGAATTCTTTTGGTAATGAAAATATGATAGGATAGAGGAAATACCTGAACAGATTCAGAGCTTGTCTGGAGGTTCAATCAGGGGAGCACAGCTACTCATATACCTTCACCCAAAGACCGGTCACCTCTACTTAGGGAAGGCCATCCTCCTCGACAGAGCACACGGCTTTGGGAGGGTCACACATGGAGTGATGATGGAGCAAGGGGACACCCACCTAACCAGGCAGATGAGCCAAATCAACCTGGCATTCAATGGGGTGACAGATGTCACAACCAGATCGCCCTCACATTCCCTGATCAGTTTTAATACATTAATTAGCCATGATTTAGACCATGGTTTAGAGAATAGGGCAAAATCTTAGTCTTTGACTGACTTACTTTTAGTACTTGGCTTACCATAACATATGTTTTGGGGTAGGTTTCCACCACCCAGTTTGTCTCCAATGTCCATAAGAGCAATTACTAGTTCTCCTTCAACAACCTGTACTTCAGTCCTAGGACATCAGAAAAAAACTGTGTATAACTTCCACATACTGGAAGTGAAAGACTGTGGTATCTCTGTCTCGGGTAGTGGTTTGGGGGTGGGGGAATATTCCAGTGAATTGAGCAGTTTGCTTTATTCCATAAAGATTTCCTTCAAGTACATATCATGATGTACTATTTATTACATATTTACAGAGCTTAGCAGGGGTAAAGTTAAACAATCAGGGAAACTGACTTTCAGGAAGGACCTTATTTCTGTCTGTTTCTAGCTATGAATGACTTGCTATTTGAAGGAGTCTTTTGCATTTGCATTTGGATAGTGACAGGGTATTTACATAAATCAAATTGTGTTTTTGTTTTCTTTGAATTTCAGAAGTCTCTATGATATGGAGCCACGTTTCTGACTTTATTCTACGACAGCTGAGGCTGCAAAAGGTAGGACTTCGGAAGGTGACTTGACAGTAGAGCACTGACCCTGCACACATGCCTGAGGTCTTGAGTGTGAAGCCTGGCACTGGCTGTGTTGGAGTGGTGCTCTGGTATCATGCTCTCTCATCTCTCTGTCTCTCTCTGTCTCTGTCTCTGTCTGTCTGTCTGTCTGTCTCTCTCTCTCTCTCTCTCTATATATATATATATATATATATATATGCAACTATAGCATCCCTATAGTTTCTCTTAATATTATAGCTTTCGAGCTAGAAATGGACCTAATCTATGATCCTGTAATTCCTCTCCTGGAGACATATCCTAAGGAACACAACACACCCATCCAAAAAGATCTGTATACACATATGTTCTTGGCAGCACAAGTTGTAATAGCCAAAACCTAGAAGCAACCCAGGTGTCCAACAACAGATGAGTGGCTGAGCAAGTTGTGGTATATATATATTAAAGTACTACTTAACTATAAAAGTGGTGACTTTGGGAGTAAGGCTGTAGCGCAGCGGGTTAAGCGCAGGTGGCGCAAAGCACATGGACCGGCATAAGGATCCCGGTTCGAACCCCATCTCCCCACCTGCAGGGGAGTCACTTCACAGGCAGTGAAGCAGGTCTGCAGGTATCTGTCTTTCTCTCCCCCTCTCTGTCTTCCCCTCCTCTCTCCATTTCTCCTGTCCTATCCAACAACGATAACAACAATAATAACTACAACAATAAAACAACAAGGGCAACAAAAGGGAATAAATAAGTAAAATAAAAAATAAAAAAAGTGGTGACTTCACTGTTTACAGCCAATCTTGGATGGACCTTGAAAAATTCATTTTAAGTGAAATAAGTCAGAAACAGAAGGATTAATATGGGTTGCTCTCACTCTCAGGCAGAAGTTGAAAATCAAGATCAGAAAGGAAAACACATGTAGAACCTGAACTGGAATGGGTGTATTGCACCAAAGTAAAAAACTCTAGGGTAGGTGGGTGGGGAGAATACAGATCAAAGAAAGATGACAGAGGACTTAAGGGGGGTTGTATTATTATATGGAAACTGGGAAATTTTATTCATGTACAAACTATTGAATTTACTATTGAATTTAAAACATTAATTTCCCAATAAGGAAATTTTTTAAGAAAGAAAAATATAGCCTTTGAATTGGTTATATTTTATGCAAACATCATTTGAAAACTTTTAGTCTAAAATTCTCTCAGGATTCGTCTTTATCATCCCTTCAGAGAAGTCAGCATGTGGTTCTTTTCTTCCCACCTTCTGTTTGCTTCGTTTCTAGGGGGTCTACATACCTGCTTTTGGGACATTTACTTTTATGAGGCAAAAACTAGATGCTGGGAACAGGTTTAGCTCTATCCAGATACCGATCTTTATCATGTCAGAGAAGCTATTGCAGCTGCATGGACTACGACAAACTAAGGTCCACACACCTGGTAAGTAGCTCTACTGGCTAAACCTTTCCCATTAAAAGAGAGACAGTTATTTCTGAGTATCTGCCATCTGCTCACTGTCTTTCCCCCACACAACTGTCCTTTTCTCTTCCAGGGGATATTCCCGTTGTACCACTGAATTTTATCATGGTTGCCATAGCGGGGCATTATAGCAGGGACACAGTCGAAGGATGCATTAAAGAAACTCTGCAGCTCTTATCACGATCAATCTGCACACGAAAGAAAGTTGAATTTACTTTCCAAGGAATCGGTATCCTTACAATTGAAAATGACAAAGTAAAAATGAAATTTTTTCAGGACTTCTTGTCTGCAGTGGATACAAGTGGCAATCTGGAAAAAGGTATTGCAAAGGTAATGTTGACCTTCTAATTATTTCTCTTTCTTACAGTTCTGAATTGTCTATAGAGGTGTCACCCTTCAGTGTTGGCCTGTCTTAGATGACAAGTGCCCCTTGGGCAAAAAAAGGCTTGATTCTAAGTGTCTTACTCAGATAAAATGGCCAGAAGGATAAAACATCTGAAGGACTGAGCCAGGGACAGGGGAAAATATGGTTTAAAAGTATCTTACTGAGAGTTGGGAAGTAGTGCAGCGGGTTGAGCACAGTAGGCCCAAAGTGCAAAGACTGGCATGAGGATCGTGGTTTGAGTCTGCAGGTGTCTATCATTCTCTCCCCGTCTCTGTCTTCCCCTCTTCTCTCCATTTCTCTCTGTCCTACCCAACAACAAAGACTTCAATAAGGACAATAACTACAACAATAAAACAACAAGGGCAATAAAAAGAGAATAAATAAATATAAAAATAGATAAAAGTATCTCACCCACATAATTTCTTTTTTATTATTTTTATTGAGGAATTAATGTTTTATATTCAACAATAAATACAATAATTTGTACATGCATAACATTTCTCAGTCTTCCACATAACAATACAATCCCCACTAGGTTCTATGTCATCCTTTTGGAACCTGTACTCAACCACCACTGCACCAGGGAATGTTTTACGTTGTGGCAGTACACCAACTCCAGTTCGGTTTCTACTTGTGTTTTCTGATCTTGTTTTTAAGCGTCTTCCTGAGAGTGGGATCATCCATATTCATCCTTCTGTTTCTGACTTCTTTCAGTTAACATGATTTCTTCAAGCCCCATCCAATATGGGTTTACAATGGTGAAATCACCATTTTTAATAGCTGAGTGGTATTCCATTGTGTATATAGACCACAACTTGCTCAGCCACTCAACTGATGTTGGACACCTGGGTTGCTTCCAGTTTTTGGCTATTACAAATTGTGCTGCCAAGAACATAGGTATACACAAATCTTTTTGGATGTGCATGTTGGGTTCCTTAGGATATATCCCCAGGAGAGGAATTGCAGGATCATAGGGTAGGTCCATTTCTAGCCTTCTGAGAGTACTCCAGACTGTTCTCCACAGAGGTTGGACTAATTTACATTCCCACCTGCAGTGCAGGAGGGTTCCTTTGACCCTACAACCTCTGTAGTATTTGTTGCGCTACCTTTTTTGAAGTATGACATTTTCATAGGAGTGAAGTGGGATCTATTGGTTGTCTTTATTTGCATTTCTCTGCCAGTCAAAGACTTGGAGCATTTTTTCATGTGTTTCTCATCCTTTTGGATCTCTTCTGTGGTGAATATTCTGTCTATGTCTTCTCCACATTTTTGGATGGCTTCATTTGTTTTCTTGTGGTTGAGGCTGGTAAGCTCTTTATATATTTTGGTTATTAGCCTCTTGTTTGATGCAGGGCATGTGACAATCTTCTCCCATTCTGTGAGGGGTCTCTTGGTTTGGGTATTGCTTTTTTTGCTCTGCAGAATCTTTTTAATTTGATGAAGTCCGATAGGTATATATTTGCCTTAGTCTACTTTGTAACTGGATTCATTTCATTGAAGATGTCTTTAATATTTATGTGGAAAAGAGTTCTGCCAATATTTTCCTCTAAGTATCTGATAGTTTCTGGTCTAACATCCAAGCCCCTGATCCATTTAGAATTTACTTTTGTGTTTGGTGGTTCACATTCATTCCTCTGCATGTTTCAACCCATTTTCCCAACACCATTTGTTGAAGAGACTCTGCTTTCCCCCTTTTAATAGTCTGGGCACCTTTGTCAAAGACTAGATGTCCAGTGTGTGGGGGCTTACTTCTGGGTTCTTGGTTCTATTCCACTGGGCAGTGTGTCTATTCATGTTCCATTACCTAGAAGGTTTGATTACAAGGACCCCATAAAACAATTTGAGGTCAGGGAGTGTGATCCTCCAGTTCTGTTCTATCTTCTCAAGATTATTTTTGACAATTATAGGTCTTTTTGGTTCCAGATAAACATTTGTAGAATTCGTTTTATACTCCTACAAGATGTGTATGGATTCTTGATGGGGATAGCATTAAATTTGTATATGGCCTTGGGCAGTATATTCATTTTAATGATGATAATTCTTCCAACCCTTGAACATGGAATTATCTTTCCACTTCTTTGTGTCTTTTTCAATTTCCTTGATTAGTGACTCACAATTTTAGTATACAAGCATTTCACTTCTTTGGTTAGGTTTATTCCTAGATATTTTATTTTTTTGTTCTTGTTGTTGCTGTAGGAAAAGGAATTGATTTCTCGATTTTTCTTCTTCTAACATAGTGTTTGCACAGAGGAATGCCACTGAATTTGAATATTAATTTTGCAGCCTGACACCTTACTGTATTGCTTAATGATTTCCTAAAGCTTCTGGCTGGATTTCCTAGGTTTATCTATGTATACTATCATATCATCTGCAAATAGGGAGAATTTGACTTCTCTTACAATATGTATGCCTTTAATTCCTTGCTCCTGCGTGAAAGCTTGGGCAAGAACTTCCAAAACTATGTTGGGTAGTAATGGTGATAGTAGGCAGCCCTGTCTAGTACCTGATATGTGTGGAAATGCTTACAGTTTTTCACCATTGAGTATGATTTTGGCTGTAGGGTTCTGAGGGATCAGAGCTCCAGGACACATTGGTGGGGTTATCTGTCCAGGGAAGTCTGGTTGGCATCGTGCTTGCAGCTGCATCCTGTTGGCTGAAAAGAGAGTTAAAATGTAAAGCCAAACATGTTTTTGACTGATTATGAACCTAAAGGCTAGAATGGCACAAATGAAGAGTTGGGGGTGGTCTCCATTCTCTGCTAATAGGCGTATTTTAGTTATATTTGTTTTTTAAGCTTTATTTTTTTTATTTACAAAAGGAGACAATAACAGAACTGTAGGATACTAGGGGTACAACTCCACACAATTCCCACCACCCGATCTCCATATCCCATCTCCTCTCCTGATAGCTTTCCTATTCTCTATCCCTCTGGGAGTATGGACCCAAGGTCATTTTGGGTTGCAGAAGGTGGAAGGTCTGGCTTCTGTAATTGCTTCCCCACTGAGCATGGGCTTTTACTCATTGATCCATACTCCCAGTCTGCCTCTCTCTTTCCCTAGTAGGGTGGATCTCTGGGGAAGTGGAGCTCCAGGACACATAGGTGGTGTCATCAGTCCAGGGAAGTCTGGTCGGCATCATGCTGGCATCCGGAACCTGGTGGCTGATAAGAGAGTTAACATACAAAGCCAAACAAATTGTTGAACAATCATGGACCTTAAGGTTGGAATAGTGGAGAGGAAGTGTTAGGGGGGGTACTCACTGCAGACCAGTGTACTTGTGTACTTCTGCTTTCAGGTATATATTTTTCCTTGGTTTATGGACACATGTGAACATATGCTCTATCTCAGGGGACCTGGTCTATATCTGGGTTTGGGGACTTTATTGGGAAGTGGACCACCTGGAATGGAATTAGAGAATACTATGAAAGGAAAGGTCTCTCCTGAGTGATGAAGCTGAAGGGTTGTCGTTCCACACCTGAAGTCTCTGGACACAGTCTGAAGTGAAGCATGCTGGGGTGGTACTCGTTGCGTTGATTAGGTTGTGATCGGCGGATGCAATATTATTTGACATGAATTGAGAGAAGCATGCAGGAAAGTCCAAAGGGCCTGAGGATATACTAGTTTTTTTTCTCCCTGAGCCTGAAATGTTATATGCAGATGGATCCTAGTTATTGTCTGGGGAGATGATGTCATGGCTGGAAAAAGGACCAGAAAGCTGGATCAGGGAAGAGAGTAGCTTCCAAATATGCTAAAGGTATATAAATATTGTTGACTGTAAACCCCATCTATTGGATCTGATCTGTTGCCCTACTTCAGCTTAGGAGCCTATTTGATTGACCTCTGTATCCCTTTAGATCAAACCTCACATTCTGGATCATCAGTAAGAACATTCCAATTGCCCCAAAATTAGGACCCATCTTCCTCAGGTGTAGCATAGAGTATGTGGTCCAGCCTCATTTCAGAGGATGGAACATTCTCTACTGTTGTTGATTTGAGTGCAAGGACCTGTGGGGGTCCACAAAGGGATCTGTTTTGTTGTTCCTGATACAGATGACTGGTAACAATGGAGAAAGGGATTTATTTGAGGTCAAGGCCCATCATGTCTGTTTGGGAGTCTCAGAACTCCCAGACTAGGGCCCCAGCTTGATGGGGTGGCCTGATAGTGACTAAAGAGTCATTGTTAAAGTATGCCAGTCTCTTGCCCTTATTGAGCTTTTGCTGTCTTTGCTTTGATAAGGATATCTTGGGAGTAAGTATAATAGGAAATAGGGAAGGAACTTCCCTATTCTTTATCCCTCTGAGAGTATGGACTCATGATCATTATGGGGTGCAGAAGGTGGAAGGTCTGGCTTCTGTAATTGTTTCCCTGTTGAACACTGGCATTGGCTGGTCAATCCATATTCCCAGCCTGTCTCTCTCTTTCCCTAGTGGGGCAGAGATCTGAGATAGGTGTGTCTCCAGGTGGAGTCATCTGCCCAGGGAAGTCAGGTTGGCATCATGGTATCATCTGGAACCTGGTGGCTGAAAAAGAGTTAATATAGAAAGCTGAACATATTGTTGACTAATCATGAACCTAAAGGCAACAATATTGCAGATGAAGATTTGGGGTCTCTGTTTTGGAAAAAACAGGTTTGTCTATTTTAGGTTTATTCTAAGGGCTCCATTTTTGCCTGAGCCTAACAGCTGATATGCAGGTGGACACAGGTTACTGTCTGGGGAAATGGTGTCATAGTTGGAAAAGGGACTAGAAAGCTGGATCTGGGAGAAGAGTCAGAAGATCGTTATTAAATGGGGGGCGGGGGGGGGGGTAAGCTTGAGGCTTTAGTCACTGAGCATCCAACAAGCCAGCCTTCCAGTAGCATTGCTTCCAGGGAGCCTGTGAGGTGTCTGGGTCCTGGACTATAGACCAGCTATAAATCTCCTCTCTCCTTTTTCTCCAGACACCTCAAAGTGTAAATTCAACTTTAGCAAACATCAAAAATTCGAAGATAAGTCCAAACTGTGTTCTTTCATTCCCCAGGTGAGTGCCTTACCCCACAGGTTCCATGGACCTATCAACCCTGGCCTCCCAAGCACTCTGCCAACCACATACCACTCTGACAGCCCTGTATTGAATCTGGTGACAGAACTAGAAAAGTCACATTCAAACTGAAACCAAAACCCAAAGGCATCCCCTCCCCCCCAGAGTATGAGTACCTTTTGAGACCTCAGTTTAGAAGAGGCAGGTCACAGTCAGACTCAGGCTAAAAAAGAAAAGAGTCTTCAGTCTGTGATTTCTGCATAACAAAGTCCAGGCACTCACTCATGGAGAGAAGTAGGTTTATTTCAGTATTATCAGGCTGGGTGGGGTGCTGCTCAGAACTGAGAATTCTCCTAGTTTCTTATTCAGATCCAGTGAGCAGGCAAACCTTTTGGTCCATTCCTAGAATTGAATTTGAATTAAAAGGAAATAATGAAACACTGGAAAAAATTGAACAACCTAAACTGAGGAAATCTGTGTTAAGAATGAAGTCAGACAAAGATGATGTGCAAGGTAGGCCAACGATTTTAGCTGTTTTCTCTTTTCTGCTAAGCAGCAGGGCATTGTTGCTGAGCAACTCCTGTGCCGAAAATCAGTACCATTAGAGTTATAAGAAATGTGTTCTTCTAAGAAACTGGTCTTCTAGAATTTTCTTTTTTTTAATTTTATAATTATTTATTTTCCCTTTTGTTGCCTGTTTTTTATTGTTGTTGCAGTTGTTATTGTCATTGATGATGTTGTTGTTGGATAGGACAGAGAAATGGAGAGAGGAGGGGAAGGCAAGAGGGGGGAGAGAAAGACAGACACCAGCACACCTGCTTCACTGCTTGTGAAGCGACTCCTCTGCAGGTGGGGAGCCAGGGGCTAGAACTGGGATACTTACACTGGTCCTTGTGTTTTGTGCCACTGGCATTTTTCCAGCTGCGCTATCGCCTGACTCCCAAGAAATATGCTCTCTAAGAAATAGCTCTTCTAGAATTTTCTATCTCACCTTAACTCTAATCCCTGAGATTCTCAACTAAGACTCTTTGCTGGCTCTCTACTACTTAAAAGAGTCAAAGTTCAGATGGCTACCGGGGGAGGGAAGTGGCCTAGGTAGGTAACAGAAAAGCATCAAGTGAGCTGCATGTAACATGTTCCATATATATATATATATATTCTGAGTAGGAGTTTACAACTGTCTTATATGGCTTAATAGAAAATAGTAGGATTCTCATGTCTGTAGCTGATGTGACTTTGGTTGAAACATATGTAGAAACACAAAGGTTTTCTTAATTTTTTTCTAAGTTACTGGAGATAGCTAGAAGTTGCCAGACAATGTTTTGAGGACTGTTCCTTTCATAAAGAGATTTTACTTGTTATCTTAAGTTGTTATTTATGCAATCTTTCCCTTTCACTTTCTTCCCTTCTCTCTGTCTATCTCTCTCTCTCTCTGTATCTGTCTCTGTGTCTCTCTGCCAAGGATTGAACCTGTGATTTAAGAGCATCAGACACAAAAAAGTCTTTTGCATAACCACTATGCTATCTCCCTGGCCCATTATGCATTAGATTAAGCACTTAGCACAGTTGGTGTAGAGTAAGAATGTGTTATCTGTTCCTATTGTATTTTTCTCTCTTCATTGTATCTATATGACCATTAAAGCCTCAAAGGAAAAGACTGAAAGGAAACTTAACTCTTTCTCTTATTCTACAGTCAACTTTCTACCTAGACCTCCAGGTCAAAAACCCACTCCAGCATCTGGAAATATTGCACCCGTAATATTGCCTACCACAGTGGAACCTAATAAGACTGTCTTTACAAAAACAAGAACCAAAAGGTAACATGATGGTCTTTTGTGGGGGGTTAGGTGGGGATCACACTTTACTAACTGTAGTCTGAGTCTTATCTTGATTCAGGGATATTAGATGTTTCCATGCATGCCTTCACATGGTGTCCCTGCATTTGTGCTCCATGGTGAGGACTGCAGAGATGTTCAGGGCTCACAGTCTATCAGGGGGAAGCTAGGTGTGCATGGTCATTAGCAGTGCCAAATACACTGGAGACCTCGCTTACCTTGTTTAGTAACTTTGCTTTAGAATGTTGATTCCACAGGAAGAGGGTGTGTGTGTGTGTGTGTGTGTGTGTGTGTGTGTGTGTGTGTTTGTGTGTGTGTGTGTGTTCACTGCACCTCCCATGCCTGAGAAAGTGCAGTCAGTAATGCTTAAAAGTCAAATGTAAACAAGCATGCTATTATTGAAATCCAAGCTTATCAAACACATAGGTCGCTCACCTGTACAATGCAGAGCTCTGAAGAGAACCACTGAGCTATCTTCCTTTGGCTATATTTGCCTCTAATTTCACTCTGGATGTGAAATTGTGTTGTTTTTTAATATTTATTTATTCCCTTTTGCTGCCCTTGTTGTTTTATTGTTGTAGTTATTGTTATCATTATTGTTGGATAGGACATAGAGAAATGGAGAGAGAAGGGGAAGACAGAGAGAGGGGAGAGAAAGATAGACACCTGCATTTCTGCTTCTCTACTTGTGAAGCAACTCCCCTACAAGTGGGGAGCCAGGTTTGATCCTTATGCCAGTCCTTGTGCTTTGTGTCCTGTGCACTTAACCCACTGTGCTACAGCCTGACTCCCTATTGTTGTTTTCTTATAGTGTGCCACATCCACCCAGTCCATCAAAGAACACCAAAACAGAACCTAAGACCTCTGAGACTACAACTTGTAGGGATCATGAGAAAGCAGGACAGGTACCAGTCTCCTCAGACAAACAAATGATAAATGATGGGGGTGGGGGCCACTGAACACAAACAGGGCTGGGAGAACAAGGGTTCTGAGTGAACATAGACCTTGCAAATCAAGTGGAATTGTGGCCACTCCTGCAACCTGAGGACTCAGCCTATCAAACCCATTGTGCACATCGCTGTTCATATGTCTTTTTATCAAACACACTCCTGGAGAAATCCAGTCTTGGGGAGCACAGGAAGAAGTGTGAAGATAAGAAAGCAAAAGGTAGGAATAGACCCTTGGTGTCATTGTAGGAACTTTGTTACGTGTGTATGCAACGCAGGAAGGCCAACAGTGCACTGTATTCTAATGTCAAGTTGAAAAAAGAAGAAGAACAGGACGACCAAATTCTACATCAATATCAGATAATGAAAGACAAGGACACTGAATTCAAAGACCAGGTAGCAGAATGCTTGGATTGAGAGGTGTTGCAGTGGGGGCAGCAAACAAGACAAGGCCACTGCAGATGTCCTGTGCATGTCTGCCTGGCAGTGTGCCAAATCAGGCATTTCATTTGAGAATGAAGTTTGGGTCATGGCCAGGTTTTCAGGAGCAGACTAAAGTTTTGTTTGGTGCACTACATTTTGGGGCTGAAGCTACTTTCTGATCTCCTCACAGCTTATATAAATGCATTGGGGAGGGGTTTGGAGGATGAATGGAGGGTTTACTCTACTCTGTTGCATGAGTGCAGGGAAGAACATAGACAGCCATCCATTTTCAGGTGCCATTCTGCTTGACTTGCTAGAGCCGCCAGGCCTTGGGTTTGAAAAAGAAAGTTCTTGACTGGGAGACATTTTCTCAGGGAGCAAAACAAACATAGAAAAGCCCAATCAGTTTGGACTCATTTGAAACACAGTCTTTGTAGAGAGAAAGTTAGTAGCCTTCACAAACAGAATGACATTTCCAGTGTGTGTTTATTTTCTTTTTCCTTGCGAAGTTGAGACTAAAATCAGAAAAAGAAGAACGCATGAGGAATGCTGCTTATAACCTTGGTGTCGCAGATGCTATAAAATCACAGAGGAATCCGAAATGCCACTTTTCTGTAAGAGTTGTTTCTGCCTCTCTCTTGCATATAACCCTGTCTGGGAATGTTTGAACCCACCCTCTGGAGGGCACATTGAAGGGATTCCTGTGGGCTTTACAAGAGTGATACTTCCTTTCTGGGTGGGAGCTCATTCCATAGAATCTTGGGCCCCTCCCCACACCCTCAGAACTAAGGTCTCCACCTCAGTAAAACCCTCAGGTGAGCTGTAGGTGCAGAAGTTTCAAAAAACTTCATTTCAGATGGTAGTGAACATGCTTCACCACCATTTTCATGTTTTTAGTATCTTTGGCTTCTATTTTTATCTGCCTAAATCATCCTCTTTTCAAACCATTTTCTAGTTAACCTGACAACTCTTGGACTTGATAGATAGTCCATTGCATTGCCTTTGTTCACCATGCAGGGCTTTGGGACACACACACACACACACACACACACACACACACACACACACACATACATACACACACACACAGACACACCATGGAGAAGAAAAAAAGACCTGTGTTGTTAAAATTCGGAGTCTCTAGCTGGCCGGGCTAGCTTCACGAGCGGGTAACAGAGACGACCAGAGACATACGGCTGGGCAGAGAAGCTGTATTTCTTTATTTAGGATCAACGATTTATAAACTAAGA
Organism: Erinaceus europaeus; assembly: GCF_950295315.1. Classification (NCBI taxonomy): domain Eukaryota; kingdom Metazoa; phylum Chordata; class Mammalia; order Eulipotyphla; family Erinaceidae; genus Erinaceus; species Erinaceus europaeus. The sequence goes on along the minus strand of NC_080178.1, from coordinate 49,300,194 downwards.
CAAACTAATCACCAAACAGAACTCTGCTGCCTCTTTCCCATGGCGGCGCCAAGAACTCTCTCTAACTCTGCCACTCTGGAACTCTGTTGGGGTTCCTAGGGGCGGGGCCAAGCAGGCCCTCGAAACTAACTGGACTGATGCAATTCTCTTGGTGGGGGAGAGCTAGAACAAACCAATGTAAAGCATACAACAGACCTGTGACCTCTGGTCAGTTCTGCTCAGAGTCACCTTGGAGCAGGTGAGTTCAACATGTAGCTGCTTTATCAGCACTTTGAAAAATGACTTTTCTTTCTTTTAGATAGATGGAGAAAGCAACCACAGCACTGAGGCTCCTTCAGTGTGGTAGCGCAGGGCTGAAACCCAGGTCTCACCAACGACAAAGCAGTCACTGTATAAGCCAGCTATTTTGCTAGCCCATCAGTTGCTTTCTTGCTCGTCTCAAAGAAATGAACTGCTCCTCTTTCATCCTAGAATCCATATTACTTTGCAAACCGACCAGCAAGTGCTGCTATTGTCACTGAAAAGAAAAATGAGTATACTAAGAACCTTCTCAAACAAATAGATGCCAATAGTAAACTGGCCAAGAAAAAGAAAGAAAATCAGAAAGTCTTGGAGCAACTAGAACGGCTGCAACTCAAACAAGAGTGAGTTTTGGTGGACTTGCAGGGGGACTCCAGTAGGGAAGGGTAGGGCAGCACAACTAGTGCTGCAGCACTTCTTAACCAGCCAACCAGGATCCCCATGCAGCCCATCATTGCCACCATGCTTAGTGTCAGGACAGCCTTGGAGGCCAGGTACAATTGTCAGTTGGGACCATGGCCTTTGGCTTTGTGGTCAGTGGTGTTAGTAGAGGAAGAAGGGGCCAGTCTGATGGAGGGACCCTTCCAAGTGTAGGTTTATCATCAGTCTGTTGGGAGCCCAGCGCCCAGGGTAAGGAGTGTGGGGGCCCAGACTAGAAGCAGGGGCCAGGCCATCATGGAAAGTCTTCCACATACTCATACCTGCCATTCTCCTGTAGCTCAGCCTGGGATGAACATTTCTCTCAATTCCCAGTCCTGAGGAAAGAGAGTGTTTGGTTGCACTTGGCCTGAGGCTGAGCATTTGAGTCAGGGAGGAGGTCAGGAGAGCAGTGAGGGAAACTGCTGTGGGGAAGACTCCCCCAAATGGAGGTAATTCCTGCCTCCATAAAGCTAGTGTCTCTCTCTCTCTCTCCCTTGCTCCCTCCTTTCCTCCCTCCCTCCATTCCTTTCTTATTTGCCACTATGGTTATTTGGGGCCTGTTGCCCTGATGCTTCACTATTTCTGACAGTCCTTTCTCCCATCTAAGTACTAACCAGGTCCAACCCTGCTTAGATTCTGAGATCAGATGACATCGGGTGTGTTCAGGGTGGTATGGCCATAGACCTGACAGTCCTTTCTTTGATAGACTGTGATAGCTAGAGAGAAGACAGTGAGAGAGAAAGAGAGACAGAAATAGAGAGAGAGAGAGAGAAAAGGAGAGATCCCTGCAGCACTGTTCCACTGCTTGTGATACGTCTCCCTTGCAGGTGAGGACCTTGGGCCCAGGTCTTTGCACATGGCAGCATGTGTGCTCTCCTAGATGAGACAAAACCAGGCTCCAAGGCCCGTCTCAATAAGGTGTAATGGAAGCTTCCAGAAGGAAGTACCAGCTTTTATTTTCTTGGAACTTATTCCCACTATTACTTGCTAGGTGTGTTTTGATGATGTTGGTCTCCATTAGAATAAACTGTGGCCTCACCTCCTCCTCTTCCAATTATCAGGATTGATGAACAAAAAGCTGAACTGAAGAAACATCAATTTGAGGAGAGAGAAATGTATAAGAAAGCACTGGAATACCAGGTAAGTGGACGGGTTGCTATTTTGAGAACTGTACACTGCTTCCTAGCACTCTGAACGTAGGTGTGTGGAGGGTAGAATACTGGGCCCCCACCCACCTACCAGGTTTCCTCATGAGAGTTTGGGTGCCCTGGCTCCTTCCTATAAACAGTGGGTCTGTCAGTGTACCCCAATGCTGCAGACTTCACACTGGCTCTCTCTGTTCCAGCTGAAACACAGGCCTTCCAGACTGCCCATCTACGAGCCCATGGGCACCTTCACCAACTTTGGGCAGAATGAAAAGACCCTGGAGGCCGAGAAGCGGCAGAGAAATATTGAATATATGAAGCAGCAGGTGGAAGCCGCTCTAGGCCACAGAAGACAGCGTGTCCTCAACCAAATAAAAAATCTGCAGCAAGAAAAAAAAATGCTTCAGAAAAACCAAGAAAAGTAAGGGGCCTGGCCCTTCCTTCCTCACCATAACCCTCTCCTCCTTTCTCTCCCTCTCCTCCCCCACCCCTTGACCTTAGTAGAAACGTGTGGACACGTGGAGAGTCATGACTGACCCTAGCTCGCCCCAGCCTGCTTCTCATCTCTACTCCCTAGTCAACTTCTGAGGCTGTTGCATGTCACAAACCACCTTATGGGATGAGTATAAATACAATATGAGTATAAATACAATAGTTTGCACATGCATAGCATTTCTCAGTTTTCCACATAACAATGCAAACCGCACTAGATGCTCTGTCATCATTTTTGGACATGGACACTGCCCCCCCCACTGCACCCCAGAGTCTTTTACTTTGGTGCAATACAGCAACTGCCGTTCTGGTTCTACTTGTGCTTTCTCTTCTGATACTGTTTTTCAACTTCTGCCTGGGAGTGAGATCTTCCCATATTCATCCTTTTTCTGACTTATTTCATTTAACCTGATTTCTTCACACTCCATCCAAGATGGGCTGAAAATGGTGAAGTCACCATTTTTTTTTATTATCACTGAATAGTATTCCATTGTGTATATAGACCACAACTTGCTCAGCCACTCATCTGTTGGACACCTGGGTTGCTTCCAGGTTCTGGCTATTACAAATTGTGCTGCTTACGAACATATGTGTACACAGATCCTTTTGGATGTGTGTGTTGGGTTCCAACCAGGAGAGGAATTGCAGGATCATAGGGTAGGTCCAGGAGATGAGTTTTTAGATTAATTAAAGGAAACAAACATCTTTTGACAGAAAGAGGGTTTTCATTGACATAAAGAGGGTTTTGGCTTAAAGCAAGCAGTCTTGGACCCTTCAGCTAGGGTTCCCTGTATCTGCTCATGTTACTGACTCTTTTTCTTTCTTTTTTTTTTTTTTTTGAAAAAGTTTTATTTATTTTGGGTAGAGACTGGGAGAAAAACAGAGAGAAACCTGTTGCACTTCCTTATTGAAGTTGGGGACCTGAGGCTTGAACCCAGGTCCTTGCACACTGCAATGTGTGCCTTCAGGTAGGTGCACCACTACCTGGCCTCCAACTTTACCTCTTATTCCAAAGAGTGAGAGCAAAACCAGATTTCCCACTGAATCCAAAGGAGAGAGGACTAGGCGGGAGATGGTGGCAGTGTATGGAGTCAGACTCTTGCCTTCCCTCCAGGCATTTAGCAGAAAGATGTGCAGAAGAGGATCGAAGGAACACAATCAATCAACACCTGAGAAAAGAATGGGATAAAGATGTTGTGCTGAAGCATCAGCGAGATGAAGATGCCAAGGCCTTTGACAAGTAATTGCCTTCTGGGGTTGCAAGTTGCCTCCTCTCCCCATTTCCTCCACTCTGATCTGTGGGTCTATAGAGCTTCATGCAAATGAGTGGGGATTGCCAAGAGAACTCCATGGAGGACAGAAGTCTGGGTTTAGTGTGGGGACAGGTGTGCTGCCTGCTAAATGTCTACCAACAGTGTTTTGGTCTGCCTCTACTCAAGGGAGCTTCATTTTTCTTTTGTGGAGGGTGCAGGGCATTTCTCTTTGGAAATAACAAGTTTGAAGCAGGGAGAGTGAGTTTCCATCCTTGGCTTATGGAATGTTCTGCTCTAAGAGCAGAGCTGAGGAATCATGGGTAAATGGGCAGTCAGGGGAGTTGGGCTGTAGCGCAACGGGTTATGCGCAGGTGGCGCAAAGCACATGGGCCGGCATAAGGATCCCGGTTCGAACCCCAGCTCCCCACCTGCAGGGGAGTCGCTTCACAGGCGGTGAAGCAGGTATGCATGTGTCTATCTTTCTCTCCTCCTCTCTGTCTTCCCCTCCTCTCTCCATTTCTCTCTGTCCTATCCAACAACGACAACAACAATAATAACTACAACAATAAAACAACAAGGGCAACAAAAGGGAATAAATAAAATAAATATTTAAAAAATTTTTTTTTAATTTAAGATTAAAAAAAAAAAGTAAAAAAAATGGGCAGTCAGTTAGGAATGGAGTCATGAGTAATGGATGCTATACAAAGTGAGACACCCAGCAGGGAACAGGCCCAGACCATCCTCCCAGAGGGTGCCTGTCCTGTCTTCTCAGCCCTCTCTCTCTACTCACCACCAGGAGCAGAGCCTCTAGCCTCGGTCCATGGAGGCTGACAGTTAGCCTGAGAAAGGCTGATGATCTTTTGTTTTATTTTCATTTGTCAATGGCGAAAGTTAACATGTGCCTGACTGAGAAGGTGAAAAACTTGCCAAAACAGATGGAGCCTATCCCTTCAGATGTTATCAAAGCCTCAATATGACAAACTTTTTTTTTTTTTCATGAACCTTATGTCAGGCTTATAGTGGAGCTGGGAATTAAACTGAAACTTAAAAGGAAATGAAAGTCACTTGCAGAACCACTGTGCTATATCGGTAGCCCCAAATATTCTAAATGACCAATTAACAAATTGTTATCTTGGCTAACCCATGGATAAGTCCTCCTCCTCCTTCCTCTCCTCCTACTCTTCTTCCTCTCTCTACTCCTCCTTCACTCTGACTAATGATGATACAGAGGATTGAGCCTGGGACCTCAGAGCCTCAGACATGCAAGTCTTTTGCACAACTGCCATGCTAGCTTTCCCACTGGGATACAATCTGTTCTAGAGAAGATGTTTTGATTTTAGTGGAAGGTGTTTCCTCCCTCTCTCCCATGTAGGGCCCATCATTTGTGGCAGTGAGTGAGAGGAGAAGGGCAGGCTGGGGGCAAGGGGAACAGGTACTGGGGGGGTGGGTCACTGCCCTTGTTTCCTTTTCACAGTTTTGAGGAAAGCCTCTCACCATCACATGTGCTTTTCCACTTCAGGGCGCCAGACAAACTATTTATTTTGGATCAGTGCAATGACTACAAACGCTGTAAACAGTGTCAGAGAGACCCGTCCAACAAGGGCAAGACCCACTTCTGGCCCTACAACAAACACTTGCCAGGGTCTCTCATGCTCATGTGAAGCCAGAGTCCTGTCCTCGCCTCCCAGTTGTCTTGGGACTCCAGCAGGATGCCACCTGGGAGCTTGCAGAGAAGATTGTGTCTGTCCTCCCTCCTTTTGTGAATCCATGTGTGCCTGATCACCCACAGCCTCACCCCAGTCCACCTGCACCCCAGAACATAATGTGACAGCTGTGGGGATGAGTTATGTACCCTCACCCTAGGGTGGAGTGCTGTCCTCCACCCCCACCCCGGACACCAGTCCAGCCTCAACCTCACAGCACCTGCTGCCAGGGTGGCAGGGGAGAAGGCACCCAGCCTCACCTGAGCTGTGGTGCTCTGTCCTCAAACCCACCCCCCCACCCACAGCCCCTTCCCTCACAGTCGACTTCATCCCTCCCCTGGCCATCCCTTCATACCCCAGTTGACCCTTACCCCAGCCCACCACCCACCCTGCAGTCTATCTCCCTTTTCCCCATCCACCACCCTCCCCTCATCCACCACCCACCCTGCAGTCCACCCTCTTCCCCCCATCCACCACCCTCCCCTCATCCACCACCCACCCTGCAGTCCACCCCCTACCCCCCATCCACCACCCTCCCCTCATCCACCAACCACCCTGCAGTCCACCTACCTGCCCCAGTCCACGTCCACGTCCACTCAGAGCCCACTATCTACCTCCATCAGTCCACCCTTACCCCATAGCACCCTGGCTGTGGTGTGCTGTCCTTACCCTCACTCTACTCCCCGACCCAGTCTACCAATCCCCCTCCAAATCCACACATCTCCCTTATTGCACCCCTCCCCTCTAAGTTCACCAACACACATCAGTCCATCCAGCTCACCCCTACTGGACTCCCCACTATCAAAGCACCCAACCATTACTCCACCCTCCCTCCACCCTCATTTTCTGTCCCTTCTCAGCCCTAAAGGTACCCACTGCCAGATGGCTGGGGAAAGCCACCCAGCCTCAATTTGGCTTTGGTATATTGCCCCCCCCTAACCAGTGCAACCAAAGTTCACCTTTTTGGACCCCCCTCTCTAAGTCCAGCCTCCTCCCTTCACCTTCCATGTCCCTCCTCATCCACTGTACCTGCTGCCAGGGATGAGACATCCAGCCTCACCCTGAGTGATGTTTCAGCCTCCTCCTCCCACCAGTCCTCTCCCCTGCCTCATTAGACCCCCTTCCCCTCCCATTAGTCCACCCTCCCTCCAACCCCCACTTGTGCATCCCTCCTCTAACCACACCCCTCCAACTCTCCTTCCATTAGCCCACCCTCTGCCCACCCCACCCCCCAGTCCACCCACAACCCCACAGCACCTGCTACCAGGACAGCTGAGGACAAGGCACCCAGCCTAATACTGGCTGTGCTGTGCTGATTTTGACCCTGGCCCCCACCACTGCACCCCTCCCCCCACTCAAAACCCCTCCAACCTCCTGCCCTCCTTCCACCACCCCATCTCCCTTCTACCTCCAGGCCCACAATACCTGCTGCCAGAGCAGCTGGGAGGCACCCAGCTTCCCTGGCAGCCAGGGCCATGGGGTTGAAGGTGGACAGGAGATGGGGTGGTGGTAAAAGGAGGGTAGTTGGGGTGAAAGGGTGTTGAGTGTGGAGGAGGGGTGGAGTGGTGGGGGGGTGGGCCTTGAGGACCAGGACTGAACATCACAGCCAGTTAGGCTGGGTGCCTCCTCCTCAGCTGTCCTGGTAGCAGGGCCTGGGGGTTAGGGGTGGAATGGGGGGTGGGGGGGTTGAGGGAGAATTCACCCCACTCAACAACTCCTTACCCCAACCCCCTACTCCCACCACTCAACCTGCCCCTACCCCTTTCATCACCCCCAACCCAACCACAAACCTTACACACTCCCAGTGCACCCTCAGGGCAGCTGGGGAGAAGGCACCCAGAGTCAGACTGGATGTGGTGAACTCTCCTCTCTCCCTTCACCCACCAGTCCTCCCCTCTCCTGGCCAAGATCCCCTCGGACTAGTCCAGAACCACAGCCCACCCCCACTCCACTATCAACCTCACAGTCAGGTTACCAGGACAGCTGGTGAGAGTGCTCCCAGCCTAACTCTGGATTATGTATCTGTCCTCACCCCCCACCCCACACCAGACCACTCTCATCCCTCCCACTCAACTCCCCTATCTCCCAGTCTAAACCCCTCGCCTAACTCTCCCCATTCCTCTATTCTAGCCCATCCCCATCCCACCCCTCCCCCACTCAAATCCCACACCTCCCCACTCTACTCCTCCCTTAACCCACCCCCTCCCCATTATCCCTCCCTCCCCACTTCAACCCTCTCCCATTCCATTCCCTCCCCCACCTTATCCCTCCCCCAACCCACTCCTTCCCACTTCACCCCCTCCCCCATTCCACTCATTCTCCCCCACTCTACCCCTCCCCAACACACGCCCTTTCCAATTCCACCTCTCTCCCCCCACTCCAACCCTCCCCATTCCATCTCACTCCACCAACCTCCTTTCCCCCATTCCACACCCTCCCCTTAGTCCACTCCAACCCCTCTGGCCCCTTAGTGCAGCCTCCTATCCTCCAAGCTCACCCTAGACTCTTTGTCACTGAATTCCAGGGCAGCTGGGGAGGGTGACCCCAGTCTTACCCCGAGCTGTGCAGTGCTGTCTTCATTCTCATGCCCTTGGCACCCAGTCCATGCTCCCCACAGCATCTGCTGCCAAAGAAGCTGGGGAAGAGGCACCCAGCCTCACCTTGCCTGGGGTGTATTCCTGCTTGTGCCTGTACCCTCCTTGTGTATCACCCACAATCTTTTCTAAAAAAGCTCAACCTCCTCTTGGAATTGATGTTAAAATAATAAAACGTTTCTATGTGCCTGCTTGCTCTTAATATTTTTTTTCTTTTTCTTTTTTTTTTCATCAAGACTTAACCACACTGGGCTAACTTATTGAGAGAGAGAGAAGCAGCACTGACTTTCCCTCAATTCTGTGGGTGCCAGATTTGAACCAGGGTCATGCACATGACAAAGCAGCACACTGTTCTACTAAACTATTTTTCCGGTCCATATTTCTTTATCTAATGTGGTGCCTTGTTAGAGGAGGAATCCAGTGGCCTCATGTCTGCTCATTGTGACTGAACTACCTTCCCGGACAATCTGTAAGTCTGTATTTTTAGAGAAAAGACAAGATCAAAGTACTGTCCCACCATCCATGGAGCCCCATTCAAGGCTTCAGCACTCCAGGCAATTCTTTCAGAGGGAGAGCAGGAAAGACCCCAGCAAGACAGCTTCCTTCAGTGTGGTGGGGCTAGGCTCTAGCCTGGGTTGAGTATAGGGCCACGCAGGGTTCTGTTCAGGGAAGCTTTTCTGCCAGCCCTACACTGGCCTTTATCCAGGGTGCTCCCATGTAGTGGTAGGTCTCCAACTCGGGGCCTCCTACATGAAGGCTTTATCACAGCCCCCTCCTGGGTCCCTGTGTGTGTAGCGATCTTCTTTAGCTAAAGGCAAGAAACCTAAGGTCCTGTGCTTGCGTAATTGCATCGCTCAGAGGCCTCCTAGCCTCAAATGTTTCACTGTGTCCAGAGGGGGACGGAGACTAATGTTATCCTAGCACCGGTCCCCTGACCATGAAGCTCCCCACCCATTTACCATTCATGGTGCTCTCATGTGGTACAGGGGCTCAAACTCAGGGCCTTAGTATGAAGAGCTATTTTCTGCCTCTCTCCTCCAGAACAGTTACTTGTGAATCTGATCATGCCTCCCTAAGCCTGGACTTTTCTGAAGGAATGAATGTTCTGGAATACCCCCCAACCCCCATGAATCTTTCAACTCAAATCCAGGAGTCATGGGACAGAGCTATGCTTTGGGGACACTACACTGAGTGTCAGCACACTGGGAGATATGGGGAGACTAAAACCTGGTCCAAAGTGGCCTGTTGTGGCTGACAGATGGCAGTGTGGCTCTAGGCAGAGCAGGCAGCAGGGGTTTCCTGAGTGTCTGCTTCCTGTGTAACACAGTGACATCACTAGCACACTCAATGTCAAGGACTCAACTCAGGATCTCATGCTTGTGACTCATGTAGTGTAGTTTAGTCACTGCTCCACCACTCTGCTTTCTCACTGCTCAGCTGCATGCCCTGAACCACTCTCCTCCTGTTCAAGTGACTCCCCACGTGACACACTTCTCTCCCCACCAGCAGCCATGGGTACTGTCAGGGCTGAGCTCAGGTGGGGCTTTCAGATTTCTCACAAGCTTAGGTTCAGGGCTGGCAACAGAAAGTCTGGAGAAATCCTTAAGCCAGATATGGAGGGAGGTTCTGAAAAGATGGGCATTTAGGGCCTGTGGGACAAGATATCTCTGGGCTTCTGCTCTTGCACAGAGAGTTTAGGGATAGACAGTGACAAGGACAGCCATCAGTGGTCATCTGTATTGTGGGTGTCCCTCCCTTGTCCCTGCTCCCAGCCCTGCAGAAATGGCATCAGACCATCTGCACATTCATGAGTTCCCTAGAACAGGTGTAGCTATCCAGTGAGAAGGATTAGCACAAAAGAGAAGGATGATTATTGGATGATCTCACTCATAGGCAGATTTTAACAGTCAAGGACAGAAAGGGAAAACGCCAAGTAAATTTGAACTGCATTCCATGCATTGTACAAAAACAGCAAAGGATTCTGGGGAAGGAGGCAGCAAAAGGGCTGTGGGAGCTTGGAGGGATGGTTTCTGGTGCACGATGGAACAGAAGGACCTAAGTCAGGATTGAGAATGTTCTGCAGATGAGACATTGTACCCATGTGTCAACAACTGTCCTGTAAACCACTATCCAGCCAACAAAACACTAAAAAATTGGTTTAATCAACAATAAAGATGTAAGATATACATGTATATGTATATTAATAGAAATAACATAATAAGAATGTCCTTAGCATTCCTAGAATAATCAAAGTTACCTTTACTGCTCCACATTTGTTTTTGACACTAGGGATATTTCTAGGGCTCAGTGCCTGCATGATTCCACTATTCCCTGTAGCCATTATTTTTTAAATGAGACAGAGATAGTGGGAGATAGAAGTGAGAGACAGAATTAGAGGGAGAGACAGAAGGGGAGCCACCTGCAGGACTGCTCCACTGCTCATGAAGCTCCCCCTTCAGATAGGGATCCATGGCTTGAACCTGGGTAACATATGTTCTCTGTGAGGTGAGCCACCACCTGGCCCCTCTGATTTATGTTTATGGCCTGGGCTCTCACGTCTCATTTCTGGTTCCATACAGTCTTCTATGTGTACATGTGTACACTCACACATATGTACATATATAAGACACACATGTACACACATGTGCAGCCATATCCTCACATACCTGTGTTTGCACAAACATAAGTGGGAGCCCTGGATGAGAGCATGTCTGACAGGAAGCAAGGAGGGGACAGTCCAGGCAGCACACTCCCAGCTTCCTTTGCACCATTCTCCACTCCAAAGCCAAAGTCTGAGCCTTCGCTTGGCGGGGGTGGGGGGAGGCTAGCACTGAATAAACTCTCAGAAACACTGAGCATCACCCCCTACAACAGGGAGACTCTCCAGCAGCTGAGCACAGGCCTCCCAGCCCCGAGGGTGTGCCTAGCATGTGCCAGAGCAGATCAGGCCCCCTTGCAATCCCCCCTCAGCATCAAAATCAATATTTAGTGAAATACAGCCATTCTTATGAATGCCCAGAGTTGTCCAGAAAGAATCCATGAAGCACGTCCAGTACAGAGTCTTCTAAGAGTGGAAGCAGCCTAAATGCCCATCAAGAAATGACAGGCTGTTGTCTGGGAGGTGGCACAGTGGATAAATCATTGGATTATCAACCATGAGGTTCTGATTATAATCCCTGGCAGCACATGCCAGAGTGGTGTCTGTTTCTTTCTCTCTCTACCTATCTTTCTCATGAATAAATAAACAAATTCTTTTAAAAAAAAAAAAGAGATGACAGGCTGAGGACGTTCTGGGATATGTATTCCATGGAATACTACTCTTTGACCAAAAACCATGACATTGACCTTGTGACCTCTGGGACAACATGGATGCAGTAGAGGTGACCATGCTTAGTGAAATAAGTAGACATCTGGGTTACTTCTTATTTGGGCTCTTAGAAGTCATGCTGCTGGGAGACGCGCTATAATGCAGAGGGCTAAGCGCAGGTGGCACAGAGCTCAAGGACCTGCTTAAGGATCCTGGTTTGATCTCCTGTCTCCCCACCTGCAGGGGAGTCACTTCACAAGTGGTGAAGCAGGTCTCCAGGTATCTATCTTTGTCTTCCCCTCCTCTCTCCCTCTCCATTTCTCTCTGTCCTATCCAACAATGATGACATCAACAACAACAACAATAATAACTACAACAATAAAACAACAAGGGAAACAAAAGGGAATAAATAAATATTTTTAAAATCTTTTCTTAAAAAAGAAACTATGCTGCTCCAAACTTAGGGGTGCAGACATTTTTTTGGATAGGTATTCCTCCCAACCCTCTTTCATCTGAATTTCTTGGAGTCCACAGAAGTGCTTTTGCCTACCCTGAAGATTATTTTGAGCCCCTATAAATCTGCCCTAGAAGACTTTCAGAGTTTCCTCAGCCTGGGAATCTATTTCAGCACAGCATTCTGCCTCCTGCATGAGCGACTGCGCTCTGACCAGCAGATGGTACCAAAGACCATCAGTAGAACAGCCTCCAAGGCTGGGCCTTGGTACTGTGAGTGGCATGTTCTTTGGTGGCTGGAATCTGAATAACCCTGATAATATCCACTGCTACCTTGCACCTTGCACTGTTAACACTCAGCCTGATCGCCCAGGTCACCAAGTATACTTTCTCTGGGCCTCTGCACAGCACCTTGATCTTAAAATAAGTTTTGGCACTCTGCTCCAGCAGTGTATATGACTTCCAGAGCCTCCAGACCTTTTGGTACCCTAGGGTGCCATCTGAGGCTACCTTTGAAGGGAGAAGTTACCCCCACCCCCAACCCCCACACACTACAGCCCAGAACCTCAAAGGATGAACAACAGGTCTCGAACCCTACAACAGAAAGTTTGGGTTTTTTTTTTTTTTTCCAACAGTGACTTTCTTGGAGCAGGGGCTCTTGGATCACATATTAAGGACTTAAAAATAGAAAGGAGGACCAGCAGTTGGCTCACCTGGTAGAATGTACACATTAACATGTATAAGGACCTGGGTTCAAGTCTCCCAGCCACCATAAGGGAGTTTCTGCAGAGGGGTGGGGTCTTCTGTGGTGGCGGAACAGTACTGTGGTATCTCTCCTTCCCTCGCTGTCTTTAATTCTCTATCTCAAGGAATAAATGGTTACTAGGAGCAGTGGAGTCATGCAGGCACTGAGCCCCAGTGATAACCCTGATGGCAGAGAGAGAGAGGGGGACAGGTAGTGAAAGAGACCATAGCACCTCCGGTGTGGTGGGGGCTGGGCTCAAACCTGGGTTGTGCACAGGAGAAAGGAATGCACTATCCGAATGAGCTATTTTGCCTGTCTCTCTCAAAGCCCCCACCCTAACTTTGTTTCTTTCTTATATTTATATAAAATTTCATGTACATATATTTCATGTATATATATATTTCACATATATGTAGTTTATATTTCTTTCAACATTTATTTACTTACATTATGTTTTAAATTTCATTTTTGAGGAATTAATGTTTCACCTTCAACAGTAAATAGCTTGTACATGCATAACATTCCCCATTTTCCCATATAACAATACAACCCCCACCAGGTCCTCTGTTATCCTTCTTAGACCTGTATTGTCCCCACCCCCACCCCCCCAGAGTCTTTTACTTTGTTGCAATACACCAATTCCAGTTCAGGTTCTACTTGTGTTTCTTTTTCCGATCTTGTTTTTCAACTTCTGCCTGAGAGTGAGATCATCCCATATTCATCCTTCTGTTTCTGACTTATTTCATTTAACATGAATTTTTCAAGGTCCATCCAAGATTTGCTGAAAACAGTGAAGTCACCATTTTTTATAGCTGAGTAGTATTCCATTGTCTATATATACAACTTGCCCATCTGTTTTTGGACACCCGGGATGTTTCCAGGTTTTGGCTATTACAAATTGTGCTGCCGAGAGCAATGCATACACAGATCTCTTTGGAGGGGTGTTTTGGCTTCCTTAGGATATATCCCCAGGAGAGGAATTGCAGGATCATAGGGTAGGTCCATTTCTAGCCTTCTGAGAGTTCTCCAGACTGTTCTCCACAGAGGTTGAACCAATTGACATTCCCACCAGCAGTGTAAGAGGGTTCCTTTGACCCCAAACCCTCTCCAGAATTTGCTGCTGTAACCTTTTCTGATGTATGGCATTCTCACAAGAGTGAAGTGGCATCTCATTGTTGTCTTTATTTACATTTCTCTGACATTCAGAGACTTGGAGCATTTTTTCATGTCTTTCTCAACCTTTTGGATCTCTTCTGTGGTGAATACTCTGTTCAAGTCTTCTCCACATTTTTGGATGGGGTTATTTGTTGTCTTGTTGTTGAGTTTGGCAAGCTCTTTATATATGTTGGTTATTTAACTCTTGTCTGATGTATGGCATGTAAAGATCTTTTCCCATTCTGTGAGGTGTCTCTTGGTTTGGTAGTGGTTTCTTTTGCTATGAAGAAGCTTTTTAATTTGATGTTGTCCCATAGGTTTATACTTGTCTTAGTGTTCTTTGTAATAGGATTCATTTCATTGAAGATGCCTTTAAAATTTATGCAGAAAAGAGTTCTGCTACTATTTTACTCTAAGTATCTGATAGTTTGTGGTCTAACCTCCAAGTCCTTGATCCACTTGGAATTTATATTTGTATTTGGTGAAATACAATGGTTCAGTTTCATTCTTCTGCATGTTTCAACCCATTCTTTCCAACACCATTTGTTGAAGAGACTTTGTTTTCTCCATTTAATAGTCTGGGCCCCTTTGTCAAGGATTAGATGTCCATAGGTGTGGGGCTTATTTACTTACATTATTTATTTAATCTGATAGAATAAAGAGAAATCGAGAAGGAGGGGCCACGTGGTGGCACATGTGGTTGAGCACACATGGTATAGCACAACGACCCAGGTTCGAGCCCTCAGTCCCCACCCGCAGGGGGAGTGCTTTGCAAGTGGTGAAGCAATGTTGCAGGGGTCTCTCTGTCTCTTCTTCTCTATCACCCCCTTCCCTCTCGATTTCTGGCTGTTTCTATCTAGTCAATAAAATAAAGATAATAAAAAAATTAAGAATAAATTGAGGGAGGAGAGATAGAGAGAACCTATATCACTGCTTCACCACTTATGAACCTTTCCCCTGACAGGTGGTGACAGATTGGGTCCTTGTGCATAATAACACCTGTACTTGACCAAGTGCACCAACACTCAGGCCCCAGTATCTCATATGTGTTTGTGTGAGTGTGTGCCTGTGCATGTGTGTGTGTGTGTACAATTCATATATGTGTATTCAAGAGGGATTTCATTATTTATCCATTTATATTATTTTTTAATTTTTTAATATTATTTATTTCCTTTTGTTGCCCTTGCGGCTTTTTATTGTTGTAGTTATTCTTGTTGTTATTGATGTCATTGTTGGATTCAACAGAGAGAAATGGAGAGAGGAAGGCAAGACAGAGAGAGGGAGAGAAAGATAGACACCTGCAGACCTGCTTCACCACTTGTAAAGCAACTCCCCTGCAGGTAGGGAGCCTGGGGCTGGAACCAGTATCCTTCCTCTGGTCCTAGCACTTTGTACCATGTGCGCTTAACCCACTGCACTACAGCCCTACTCCCTATCCATTTATTTTTAAACAAAACACTGCTCAGTTCTGACTTTTGGTTGTGCTGGGGACTGTACCTGTACCTCAGAGCCTCAGGAGTGAAAGCCTTTTTGCATAACCACTGCAATGTCTCCTCAGGCTCCTAACTCCCAGAGTCTTGGTCACCTGACAAAACCTTCAGACCAACTGGGACCAGAGGGCTGAATAGTGGGCCAGTGTGGCCTCCAGTTGAACCCTTTATTACAGAAGGTGGGCTTGTTGGAGGCCCACCATCATGTCTGGCCAGCTGTCATGTGGGTCCACTGTCAGCCCTGTGTCACAGTGAGGCAGAGTTTGGGCCACTTAATTGCAGCCACACATGGCCAGTGGGAGGCATAAAGGTGATGGGCCCTGGTGTGCACCCCCCACACTCTCCCCATGGATTCCCTGGCAAGTACCACCAGTGCAAAACCAGGAAGTGCTGGGAAATTGTGAGCATGTGGTTGGGCTTGACTTGAGGGGAGATCCATCCTCTCCCTGCCTCTCAAACCACCCTACATTCCTGATACTATGGCCTGTTCTTTTATTATCTACATATCAATTTTCTGCATTGTCTTACAAATGATTAAAGGTCTCCTTCCGAATTCCCCACAAGATATAGCTAATCCTAAGAGTTGATCCCCTAGCAGGGTTTCCACCAAGCAGGTTGCGATCAGCAGATGCAATATTATTTGATATGAATTGGGAGAGGCATGCAGGAAAGTGGGTCCTATCCTAAGGTTCCAGGACTGGTGGAAATATAGGCTCTATAGTGGAGATGTGAGGTTCCTGCTGTTTTAGGGTTCAAAAAGACAATGGATAGTTATTGTTATCACATTATTTGGTAATGGGGTTAACAAACTCTTTTGTTAGGGTTTTCTGTATAGAACCCAGTATATTGTTTATAGCTGTGCCACTGGTTGCTTTTGATCTACTTGGTCTAGGCTTTTGAGAGAGTCCGCAAATCAAATAAACAGCTTATATATTAAAAAGACTCAGTCTGTTTTAAATTACGAGGAGTGTACATAAATACCATTCCCACCACCAAAAGACTGTGTCCCATCCCACCCACCCACACCCACCCCCACCAACCCAGGAAGCAGCATGTGTACCCCTCACCACAGGGTTTTTACTTTGGTGCCCTACTTTCAATTTAGTCAGATCCTGCTTTTAGTTTCCCTTTCAGATCTTCTTTCTCAACTTCTGTTGATGAGTGGGATCATCCCATACTCATCTTTATCTTTCTGACTTATCTCACTTAACATAATTCCTTCTCTCTCTGTCCAAGATGGGTCAGAGAAGGTGGGTTCATTGTTCTTGATAGCTGTATAGATTTCCACAGCTTTCTCGCCACTCATCTGTTGTTGGGTACCTGGGTTGCTTCCAGATTTTAGCTATTATGAATTGTGCAGCTATGAACATAGGAGTACACACCTCTTTTTGGTTGGGTGTTATGGAGTCCTTGGGGTATAACCCTAGGAGAGGAATTACTGGATCATATGGAAGGTCTATGTCTAGCCTAGTGAGAGTTCTTCATACTGCTCTCCACAGAGACTGGACCAATTTACATTACCACCACAGTTTTAAACCAGAGTTCTGCTCAGCTCTGGTTTGTGATGATGCTTGAGATTGAACGTGGGAACTCAGAACCTGAAACATCCAAATCTTTTGCATAACTACTGTGCTATCTTCCTGACCTCCTCCTCTCCCTTGTTTTTTTTTTTTTTTTTTTTTTTACTCGGGAGTTTTACATTTGACAGTAAATACAATTTGTTGTACATGCATAACATTTCTCAGTTTTACTTATAACTATACAACCCCCACCAGGTCCTCTGAATCCTTCTTGGACCTGTATTTTCCACAACCCCCCACCCAGCCCAGAGTCTTTTAATTCCTGTTCAGCTTCTACTTGCATTTTCTCTTCTGATCTTGTTTTTCAACTTCTGCCTGAGAGTGAGATCATCCCGTATTCATCCTTCTGTTTCTGACTTATTTCACTTAACATGAGTCCTTCAATGTCTATCCCAGATTGGCTGAAGACAGTGAAGTTACCATTTGTTATAGCTAAGTAGTATTCCATTGTGTATCTAGACCACCACTTGCTCAACTTGTCACTCATTTGTTGTTGGACACCTGGGTTACTTTCAGGTTTTGGTTATTACAAATTGTGCTCCTAAGAACATATGTGAACACAGATGTTTTGTATGGGTGTGTTGGGTTCCTCAGGATATATCCCCAGGAGAGAAATTGCAGTATCATCGGGTAAGTCCATTTCTAGCCTTCTAAGAGTTCTCTAGACTCTTCTCCACAGAGGTTAAACCAATTGACATTCCCACCAGCAGTGCAGGAATGTTCCTTGGTCCCTACAACCTCTCCAGCATTTGCTGCTGTTACGTTGTCATTTAAAAATTTTTTTTTTTAGTTATATAAAAGGAAACATTGACAAAACCATAGAATAAGAGGGATACAGCTTTTCACAGTTCCCACCACCATACCTCCAAATCCCATCCCTTCCTCTGATGCCTTTCCTCTTCTTTAACCCCTTGGGAGTATAAACTCAATATCCTTGTGGGTTGCAGAAGGATAAAGGTCTGGGTTCTATAGTTGCTTTCCTGCTGGACATGGGCATTGACAAGTCAATCCATACTCCCAGCCTGTTTCTCTTTCCCTAGGAGGAAGGGTTATGGGGGAGCATAGCTCCAAGATACATTGGTGGGATTGTCTGTCCAGGTAAGTCTGGTTGCATACTCCTAGCATCTGGAACCTGGTGGCTGAAAAGAGAGTTAATATACAAAGCCAAAGAAATTGTTGACCATTCATGGACCTAAAGTCTGGAATAGTGCAGATGAAGAGTTGGGGGGGGGGGGTCCTCCATTTTGTAGATAGCTAGTAGGCATAATTTAGTTATATTTCAAAGAGCAAAGGGCCTGTAGCTATACTAGTGTTTTCTTTTTTGTTTTTGTTGTTGTTTTTGCCTGAGTCTGAAATCTGATATGCAGGAGGATCCTAATTATTGTCTGGGGAGATGATGTCATGGCTGGTAAAAGGATCAGAAAGCTGGATTAGGGAAGAGAGTACCTCCCTAATATGGGACAAGGCTATAAATATTACTCAAACTCCAGCGATGTTATGTTGTCTGGGGCCCATAATTAGCTTAGTTGCCTGTGTGACCTCTTCATTCCTCTAGATCTGATCTCACATTCTGTGGGCATGACAGGAGT
This sequence comes from Erinaceus europaeus, assembly GCF_950295315.1. NCBI lineage: Eukaryota > Metazoa > Chordata > Mammalia > Eulipotyphla > Erinaceidae > Erinaceus > Erinaceus europaeus. The sequence goes on along the minus strand of NC_080178.1, from coordinate 49,281,968 downwards.
GCTGTTACTTTTTCTGATGTATGGCATTCTCACAGGAGTGAAGTGGTATCTCATTGATGTCTTTATTTGCATTTCTCTGACAATCTAACACTTGGAGCATTTTTTCATGTGTTTCTCGGACCTTTTGGTTCTCTTCTGTAGTGAATATTCTGTCCATTTCCTCCCCCCATTTTTGGATGCGGTTATTTATTTTCTTGTTTTTGAGTTTGGAAAGCTCTTTATATATTCTGGTTATTAGCCTATTGTCTGATGTATGGCCTATAAAGATCTTCTCCCATTCTGTAAGGGCTCTCTTGGTTTGGTAGTGGTTTCCTTTGCTGTGCAGAAGCCATTTAATTTGATGTAGTCCCTTAGGTTTATACTTGCTTTAGTCTTCTTTTAGTTGGATTAGTTTCACTGAGGATGTCTTTAAATTTTATGTGCAAAACATTTTTGCCAATATTTTCCTCTGTCTGATAGTTTGTGGTCTAACCTCCAAGTCCTTGATCCACTTGGAATTTACTTTTGTGTTTGGTGAACTATATCAGTTCAGTTTCATTCTTCTGTATGTTTCAACCCATTCTTTCCAAAACCACTTCTTAAAGAGAGTCTGTTTTCCCCATTTAATAGTCTGGGAACCTTTGTCAAAGATTAGATGCCCGTAAGTGTGGAGGTTTACATCTGGGCTCTCAATTCTATTCCACTGGTCAGTGTGTCTATTCATGTTTCAGTACCAAGAATTTTTTATGATAGTGGCCCTATAATACAATTTGAGATCTGGGAGGATGATGTCTCCAGTCTTGTTCTTTCTTCTCAAGACTGTTTTTGTAATTCTAGGTCTTTTCTGGTTCCAGATAAACATTTGTAGCATTTGCTCTATTCTCTTAAAAATGTTTTTGGGATCATGATGGGGATAGCATTAAATTTGTATATGACTCTGGGGGGCTAGTATATAAATTTTGATGATGTGAATTCTTCCAACCCATGAACATGGAATGCCTTTCCACTTCTTGGTGTCTTTTTTTATTTCCTTGAGTAGTGACTCATAATTTTTAGTAAGCAAGACTTTCACTTCTTTCATTAGATTTATTCCTAGATATTTTGTGAATTTTTTTTGTTACTATAGTAAAAGGCCTGATTTATAGGGCCAGAACTTCCAACACTATGTTGAATAGTACGTTAGAATCATAAAAGCTGGAAGGAAGTATGCCAGTGTCTTCAATATTTTGGAAGACTTTTAAAGTGTCTTTCCACTTCTTGGTGTCTTTTTTTATTTCCTTGAGTAGTGACTCGTAATTTTTAGTAAGCAAGACTTTCACTTCTTTCATTAGATTTATTCCTAGATATTTTGTGAATTTTCTTTGTTACTATAGTAAAAGGCCTGATTTATAGGGCCAGAACTTCCAACACTATGTTGAATAGTACATTAGAATCATAAAAGCTGGAAGGAAGTATGCCAGTGTCATCAATATTTTGGAAGACTTTTAAAAGTAGAGGTGTTAGTTCTTCTTTGAATGTTTTGTAGAATTCATTTGTAAAACCATCTGGACCAGGACTTTTATTTTTGGGAATGTTTTTTGACAACTGTTTCAAATTCACTAGCTGTGATGGGCCTGTTCGTGTTATCTACTTCCATTTATTTAATTTTGGAAGTTTGTAGGTATGTAGGAAATTGTCCATTTTCTGCAGGTTCTCTAGCTTGGTGGCATATATTTATTCATAAATGCCTCCACATGATGTCTTGAATTTCTGCGGTGTCTTTGTGATATCTCTTTTTCATTTATGATCCGATTTATTTGGTTCTTCTCCCTTTTCTGTTTTATGAGTCTGGCTAAAGGCTTGTCAATTTTGTTCACTCTTTCGAAGAACCAACATTTGTTTTCATTGATCTTTGTGTCATTTTCTTATTTTCAATCTTATTTATTTCTGCCCTAATTTTAATGATTTCTTTCCTTCTGTTTGCTTTAGAGTTCCTTTGATTTTCTTCTTCTAGGTCTTTAACATATGCAATCAGGTTGTTTATTTGTGCTTTTTCTTGTTACCTTATATGTGCTTGTGTGGATAAGAACCTTCCACTCAGTATAACAATACCTGTGTTCCAAGTATTTTGATAGCTCATGTCTTAAATTTTATTGACCTCTCAAAACATCTTGACTTCTTCCTTGATTTTCTCTTGTTAAGTAATGTACAGCTGAGATTCCACACTTTGGGACACTTACTAATCTTATGTTGATTGTTAAGTGTTAGTTTAATTCCACTGTGGTCTGAGAAGATCCTTGGGAAGATTTCAATGCTCTTGAATTTGCTGATGCTGTCTGTGTGGCTTAATATATGGTCTATCTTTGAGAATGACACATGGGAATTTGAGTAAAATGTGTACTCCAGTTTCATGGGGTGAATGACTCTGACAATGTCCAATATTTTTTTTATCTATCTCCTCATTTAGCTCCCTTATGTCTTTATGGTTTTCTGCTTGGGTGATCTGTTAAGATGAAAGAATGGTGTCTGAAGTCCCCTACTATGAATGTGTTGCTGTTAATACATTGCTGTGGCTCTTTCAGTAGATGTTTGATGTATTTAGATGTCTTCTCATTGGGTGCATAGATATTAGTAATTGTTCAGTACTCTTGATTGACCAATCTACTGACCATTAATTAGTGTCCATTCCTATCTTTTTAAATTTTATTTATTTTAAAATCCATCATGTCAGATATAAGAATAGCTGTTCCTGCCCCTTTTTGTGGACCATTGGCTTGTATGATAATTATCCATCCTTTCACTTTAAGTCTGTGTTTGTCTTGTTGAGTTAGGTGGGTTTCCTGTAGACAGCAAATTGCTGGGTTGTATTTTATGATCCATCTTCCTACTCTGTGTCTTTTCATAGGTGAATTCAGGCCATAGACATTTACTGATATCAAAGATTGAAGATATTTTAATGCCATTCTTGTAGAGTTTTAGAGTGTTCTGATATAAGTCTTATTTATGGTGGTCTGAATGTTTATAGGAGGCCTTGCAGAACTTCTTTCAGGGCAGGCTTGGTGATAGTTGATTCTTTTAACTGTTGCTTGTCTGAGAAGGTTTTGATGCCTCCATCTAGTCAGTTTAGTTTGAATGACAGTCTAGCAGGATACAATAGTCTTGGTTGAAAGCCTTTCTCCTTGAGCACTTAATAGATATCTTGCCATTCTATTCTGGCCTGTAGTGTTAATGTGGAGAATTAAGCTGCTAATCTTATGGGACTTCCTCTGTAGGTGACTCTGTTTTTCTCTTGCAGCCTTCAGAATCCTTTCTTTATCCTTAATCCTTTCCATTTCTAAATATGATGTTTCCTGGTGTCTTTATGTCTGGGTTAATTCTGTTTGGGAACCTCTGGGCTTCTTGAATCTTTATGTCTTTGATGTTGTCTAGACTAGAGAAGTTCTCACCTATTATGTCCAGAAGAATGCTTTCTTCCCCTCTCTCTCTTTCTTCCTTAACTAAGCCAATAATGCATATATTGTTTCCTTGAAAGTCATACCATAGGTCTCTGTTGTTGTTTTCAATATCTCTTAATGTCTTTTTGAGATCTCTTACTTCTTTTTTAGTCATCTCTAATTCTTCCTTGATACTGCTAATTCTGTCTTCAGCCTCATTTATTCTATTCTCCCTCCCCTATACTGTTTCTGGAGTTCTCTTATTTTGTTACCCTGTTCTGATGCTGTTTTAGCTTGTTCAGTTTGTTGTGTTCTTAGCTCAACTATTTCAGTTGTTGGTTCTCTAATAACCTTGAGATAATTCGTGTTTTTTCCAGGGTCTCATTTGGTGTTTCAGCATTTCTGATTACAATTCTTTCAAACTCTTTACTCACTCAGGTGAGTATTTCCTTAACTAGTGTTTGAATGTTGACCTCATTATTTTGTGATCCAACCTTTGCGGGACTTTTAGTTGGACTCTTGTCCTCATTCATTTCTCCAGTATTTCTTCTTGTTGGTTTAACCATTTTATATATGTTATGAGGTCCCTCTCTCAGTAATTTTCAAATTACTGATCACTCTTGCCTGTATTGACTTGTGTCTAATTAAGGTAATTACAGGGTTCACAGTTGTGCAAATTGACCGTTGTTTCAATAGTATTTTAATCCCTGAGTTGGAAGTAAGTGGCTTAAAAGCCTCTTTTGTTCTTTCTCTTCCCTGTAGGCTATAGGAGCCTGAGTGCTTTTAAACTTTAAGTAGGCTTCTTTGCTTATTCACTGACTCCTGATCAAGAGATAAAGCAGGGTGTGACAAAGATAATCCAGTAGTTTTGCAAAGAGACATTCATAGTCCCACCACTAAGTCACAAAGGTAGAGATCTTCTGCTGAGTTTTGTCATTAGTTCTCTGTCCCCTGGTGTCAGCACACTGCCTCTATGCTGCTGCTCCAGATTCTGAGGGCAATAACAATGGAGATACACACTTGCATTTGGTGAGTCTCAGGAGAGTCCTCTCCTCCCTTCAACCATTTCTTTGTTGGTGAAACAGAGTGGATGTGTTGTCTTAACTGGTAAACTGCCACTTACCTGTTAAAATGGTAAAGTGTTAAACTGCCACTTAAACTGGTAAACCAGCCACTTAATCTCTCCTTAGGCTCATCTCTGTCCACGAGCCATACATGTTTGTACTCACCAGTGATTTGGTGGGTTCCTGAAGTTAAAGTCATTCAATTGTCATGTGGTTCCAGGAGTCTCCTGTGGTATTCCTAGTTGACCCAGGAGAGGAGAGGAGAGAAACATAGTTGCTATTGTTCTGTAGCCCAACCTCCAGAAGTGTTCCCCTTCTCTTCTTATTTTTCCACCAAGATCATCACTGGAGTTTGTTTCCCACATGACAGTATTGCTCCCAGTGAGAGAAAAGGAGGCAGGGAGGGAGAGAGAGAGAGAGAGAGAGAGAGAGAGATAGAGAGAGAGTGAGAGAGAGAGAAAGAGAGAGAAAGAAAGAGAGAGAGAGAGAGAGAGAGAGAGAGAGAGAGAGAGGGAGTAATCTCTTGTACTGCTTCACTGTTCATGATGTTTGGGTCCTTGAGCCTGATAACCTGTATGATCTAATGTCCATGCAACCATATGAACTCCATACATTTGCAATTTAAACATTTACTATATCTGCCCCAGGTCTTTGTTAGCTTATTCTGTGGAGAGAGTCTGAAACTGTGACTCACAAAAGTGCTCTGTCCTATTCCATCTTCCACTTGCTGGTTGTATTATTTAGAAAGCTCTTTACATGTTTAATTTCATTTTCTTTTTTTTTTCTCCAGTGTTCTTGCTATGGCTGAATGCATACATGTGATAGAATCAAGATATGGAGAGAGACTACGAGTGAGACAGACAGAAAGAGGGGTGACACCATGGCACTGATCCATTGCTCATGAAACTTCCCTCTTTTTCTTTATTTTTGTTTCTTTTTTTAAATACTATTTATAGAATGAAACACTTACAAGATCATAGAAAAAGGGAGGTACAATTCCCAATGCCAGATCTTCATATCACACCCCGTCTGTTCATAGCTTTCCTATTCTTTAACTCTGTGGGAGTGAGTATGGCCCCAAGGTCATTGTGGGGTGTAACTGCTTCCCTGCTGAATATGGGCATTGACAGGTTGATCCATACTCCCAGCCTGTCTCTTTCTTTCCTTAATGGGTCAGGTTTCTGTGGAAATGGGGCTCCAGTAAAAATTGCTGGGGTTGTCTTCCCAGGGAAGTCCTGTTGGCATCATGTTAGCATCTGGAATATTGTGACTGAAAGAAGAGGTAACATAGAAAGCCATACAAGCTTCCATCTTGTAGGTGCTCCCATGTGGTTTCCAGAGGCTCAAACATACATCCTTGTACACAGTCACAGATATATTCAGTAATGTAATACTCATTTCCCTGAATGTGGCCATGGTCTCCAAGGTATATGGCCTCTGGTATATGGGCCAAAATTCTTTTTGGGGGACAGAACAAAGGAGTTCTGGCTTCTTTAACTGCTTCTCTCTATGTTATGTATGTTGCCTGGCCTGGCATCTCTCTCTCTCACTCTCGCTGTCTCTCTCTCCTGTCTCTGCTCTCTCCTCCTATATGGCCTGTACAGAGGAGGTGCCCTGAGCTAGAAGCATCCCTGCTGTCCTCAGAGCCTTATGCCCAGTTTTGGGGGGATTATCTGCTTGTTGTTACCCACATGTACCATCACAGGCAGGCACTGGCGTGGGGAAATGATCCCACACAGCTTGCCCACAGGGATGCCCATGCCTTAGAAGCGCAGGCCAAATGGTTGCTTGCTTTAAGGTTATTTCACTCAAACTTCACACATACACTTCACCTTTTGATCACAAAGGAAGAACACATCCTGTCACACACTGAAAAGCCCCCAAAAGCTTATTTCCTGGTTTACTTTGATGTCCTTAATTTACATCAAGCCTTGTTCTTCCTTCTCTATCTCACCTTACTGGTTCAACCCCTATTCTTCTTTCAGATGCCTTTGGATAATTAAATTCCTGCATCAGAAGACTGACTGTTTTGACCTTTATGTGTCACATCAACTCTTGTCATACCAACCACTTACCATAGGGGGCAAGTTGACCTTTAAGAAACCTGTGAATTCTGACATATCTGAAAAATGTTCTTTGTTTCACTTTATATAGTAGCCCCAAACAACCCCCCAGTAAATGGGTATTTGTACCAGAATTCTTCTTGAGTCCCCTTTATCATGCAGTCCCTAGAGCTGGTGTTAGGGCCTCAGTAAGCTTACCTTCTGGCTGGAGCTACCTCACATGAGCCTCAGCAGGTATGCTTCTGACCCAGTTGCCCACCCAACTTGCTTGCAAGTATAAATGAGACAGTAAGAGAAAAAGACCCTACTGGCTTGTTTTTTCCAAAGTGGATCTAGTTTACTTTTGTCCCCTCAGTCATCCATGTTTGTGTTTTGTGCTTTAGTTTTTTGTTTGTTTGTTTGTTTCCTTTTTTTTTTTTTCTTTTAGTGGGGTGGTGTGAGACAGGTGTGGGTAGATGCTTTTAAGACCCAGTGAGGCAGCATCCTGGGAGCCAAGGTCAAACTGCTTTCCTCCACACCCAGAGTCCCATTGCACACTGTCATTAAAGGGACAGTTGTCCATGCATTCTGAGGACAATCTTGAAGTAATTCTAAGTGGAAGGAGGGCTCTTCCCACTTTAATTTATTCAGATGCACGGCTGAATGTAGCTCACACACTCTTGGTGTCAAGAACTAGAGTTTGAGAACACAGTGAAGTACTCAGTGAGGACATGAGTTGGTAAGGAAACATGTGGCCCGGTCACAGAAAGCCAAAACAAACATGGATGACTAAGAGGACAAAAGTAAACCAGTCAAGAGAGACACTTGCAGTACTACTTTACTACTTGTGAAGTTTGGGACCACCGTGAGCTTGAGCCTGGATCCTGGCACCTGGTAATGTGTGTGCTCAGTGGGAGCACTACTGTCTGGCCCCAGGGAAAGTGCTCTCAAGTCTAGATGAAGTAGACAATGACCTTCATTCCCCATTGACCTTTCACCAGGGGGGAGAGGTCAATAGGCTCCAGGTTGCATTTTGCACTCAGTGCTCTCAGTTTGCCCAGGATCTCTGAAAAAATGCTCTGTGACTCAGAAGGTGTTTTTGTAAAGTGTGGCACTATCAAACATGAGGCCCAAGTTCCATCCGTGATATGGCAGGTCCCAGAGTGATGCTTTGATCTCTCTCTGAACTCCATAAACAAACAAACAAATGAGCATTAAAAAGAAAAAGGTTAGCATTTAAAGAAACCTCTGAGGACATTCTATTAAGAGAATGTAAGGGTAACCTGTAGGGCAGCCCCCCTGCTCCATTGCTGATAGTACAGTCTATTTACATAATCATTGTTTTTCCTGAGACCTGCCCTGCCTGCATAGTATTGATTACTCCCACTGGTTTCAACCTTCTCAACAGCTGCTCTGGAAGCTTTCAACCTTGGTGCACTTTTTTCCACCCCCTCTCCTAGCCATTTCCTTTTCCCACTTGCCACTTCCGTTTAAAGTTAAATATAAAGGAGTTGTCTCTGGTCACTAAAGGCATGACATTATGTTCCCACTCTGACACGAGTTCCCAGTCTCTCTTTCTTTCCTGAGAAGCTAGCCCGGCAGAATCCCATCGAGTGCAGTGGACTCACAGAGGGAAGGTATCTAACAATGGAGCTTGATTGACCAGTTGGTTGGTGCTGAGTCTTTGATGACCAGGCAGCCTGTACTTTTATTGAAGCCATTCTACAATGAGGCTTCACCCATGCCCTAGTACAGAACCTTTGAGAACACCTATGTCCTTTGCCGCCTCCAAGATGCTTCTCCTGACACTCCAGTCCCTGTGCCCCCACTCACAGGAGCATGTAGGGTGTTCCCTGCTTCCCCAAATACAAGCTTCCCCTTCAATATGCCAAAAAATTCCCATTCACATACATCTGAGACTTTATTTTGTGTCATATATCTATATCTATCTATCTATATCTATCTCCATATATATATATATATATATATATATATATATATATATATATATATATATATAAACTTATTGGCTGGGGAGGTAGCTCCACTGGCAGAGTGCAGGACTTGCACTCTTGCATGCTACTTGGGTCAGAGCAGTACTCACATGATTTCTCTCTTGCATACAAAATTGTACTTTAATAAAAGCTAGTCCATCCCTTGATTGAAACCCACATGAGTCATGACCCAGGGTAAGTGGTGCCACTCTATCCTGTCTCTTGCACCCAGCTCTCTTCTGAGAAGCATATCAGTTAGGGGGGATAAGATAGAATTCCACTGACAGACACTCTAGGGTCACTTTAGTTCCCCTTCTTTAGCTGTGGCCCAGTGTCAGTGGCTGCCAGTTCTTAGCAACATCGCCCCGCCAGATATTCGTCGGGATGCAGCATCATCTAAGTTCATTTGCCACGTCTATGCTCTACCAAACCTGCCAATATACCCGGATATGTTCGCCCACCCTGTCCAACGCTTGATGTCTCGTCACCCAATCTGGTCCCCTACGCCTCCACTGAACTTCTCTGCTCCAGACTCTTGGAAACAGAGTTGGCAGTCAGCTGAAGTAAAGAACAAACACCTCATCACAGACCCCTGCAAGCGTCAACCCGGCTTTGACCTAGCACGTTATGATTGGGCCCTCCTCAATCGCTATCAAACAGGCCATGGCCGGTATGCCACTATGTTCCATCGCTGGGGAGTCAGAGACAACCCGCACTGCCCCTGCGGCTCCAGACAGACTATGACCCACATAGTCAACGACTGCCACCTCTCCAGATTCAAAGGAGGTCTCGAAACTTTACATCAGGCTCAACCTGACGCTGTTGACTGGCTACGGAAGAAGGGCAAACACTAGAAAAAGAAGAAGTGTCAGTGGCTAAGCCACAGCATCAAGCATCAGCCAGTTTTTGGTGGGCAGAACATGAAAGAAACTCAGGCCGCAGGTATTTTTTTTTTCATTTAAGCAAAAAAAAAAAAAAAATTTCCAACAAGGTTATCACTGGAACTCCATGCCAGCACAGTGAAGTCAACTGTTGCTGGCAGTATTTTTTCCTTTTCTTGAAATATAATAGGACAGGTGTTATTCTCCTCTCCTCTCCCCAGTCCACTAAGAACATCTAAGGAAACAACTTGGGTCCAAAACAAAACAGGACTAGAATGACTTTGGGAACCCACCAAACAACCAGTAAGTACAAACACATGTGGCTTGTGGACAGAGAGTAGCCTAAAGAGAGATTCCTGGAGCTGAAGCCTACATTTACTCCCAACTTGCTGGTAGCAGTCTGGCAGTTTACCAGTTGAGGCTCCACCTTCAGTCTGCTTTACTAACAAAAAGACTGATGAAGGAAAGAGAGGACTGAGGTAAGGCTCACCAAATGCAACTGTTATTCTCCATTGCTACTGACCCTCGGAGACTGGAGCAGCAACTGGGAAGCCCCATGCTGATATTGGGGTGCAGAGAACTTACTTCTCCTGTGAGCTACCAGGTTCCAGATGCTAGCATGATGCTTACCAGACTTCCCTGGACAGACAACCCTACAAATGGGTCCTGGAGCTCTACTTCCCCAGAGCCCTTCTCCACTAGGGAAAGAGAGAGATAGCCTGAGAGTATGGGTCAGCCTCTCAATTCCCATGTTCAGCAGGGAAGCACTTACAGAAGCCAGACCTTCAACCTTCTGCATCCCACAGTGACCTTGGGTCCATACTCCCACAGGGTTAAAGAATAAGAAAGCTATCAAGGGAGGGGAGGGGATACAGAGTTCTGGTGGTGATAATTGTGTGAAGTTGTACCCCTCTTATCTTATGGTTTTGTCAATGTTTCCTTTTTATAAATAAAAAAAGGTAAAAAATGAAAAGCAGGAGAATATCTATACCCTGGTGGGCTATAGGTGGAGCTGTAAAGTGAGTATATTTCCACATTGTTTTCCTGATAAATTGGGGAGAGATGGTGAATAATTGCCACAGAACTGACAGAGTATAAACAGGAAGAGTTTGGAAACTCTCTGGGCCAAGTACTTTCAGTTTGTCTCTGGCTGCTAGAAGAACTGGTGAATTGAGCCCTTTGGGGCTGGGAGTCTCTTTGCATAATCACTGTGTTACCTCTCCCCCACCCTGATTTATCTATTGGTCTGGGGAGAGTGATTAAGATAAGAAGCTTACCTATAGTTAAAAAGCCCTCAGGCTCTCATTGCCCACAGGAAGAAGAAGAACAAAAGATGCTTTAAAAGTCACTATGCTCCAACTCAGGGATTGAAATAATATAGAAACAACCGTTAATTTCCAAAATACATTACCTAGACACAAGTCAATCCAGGCATGAATTAACAGAACTTTGAAAAGTACTGAGTTAGAGACCTCAAAACATACTATGTAGCATGGTTAAACCAAGAAGAAATATTGTAGAAATGAACCAGGAAAAAAAGACCAGCTAAAATCCCACCAAAGGTTGAAGCACAGAACAATGAGGTCAACATCCAAATGATACTTAATGATTTATCCAAATGAGACTTAAGGAATTAATCACAGGAGTGAGGAAAGAGTTTGAAAGTATAGTCATCAGAAATGAGGAAACAACAAATGAGACTCTGGAAGAAAGTACTAATTATCTGTAGGTAATTTGAGAGCTAAAAGCTGAAATAGCTGAGCTAAGAACTCCACTAGCTGAATAAGCTAAAACAGTATCAGAATGGGGTAACAAAATAGTGGAACTACAGAAAACAGCAGAGGGGAGAGAGAATAGAAAAAATGAGGCTGAAGACAGAATTAGCAAAATTGAGGACAAATAAGAGAAAACTATGAAATTAGAGATGTCAAAAGAGATTTAGAGATACTGAAAATAACAGAGACCTATAGGATTACCTAAAAAGAAACAATATATGCTATATTGGCTTACCAGAGGAAGAAAGAGAGGGAGGGGAAGAAAGCATTCTTCTGGACATAATAGCTAAGAACTTCTCTAGTCTAGGCAACATCAAAGACAGAAAGGTTCAAGTAGCCCAGAAGGTGCCAAACAGAATTAACCCAGGTTTAAAGTGACCAAAACACACCATATCTAGAATGGAAAAGAATAAGTATAAATAATGGATCTTTAAGGCTGCAAGGGAAAAACAAAGAGTCACCTACAGAGGAAAACCCATAAGATTAGCAGCATACTTCTTCACACAAACACTACAGGCCAGAAGAGAATGGCAAGGCATCTATCAAGTGCTTAATGAGAAAGGCTTTTAACCAAGACTCCTTTATCCTGTTAGACTGTCAATCAGATAATACAGAGCCATAAAAACTTTCACAGGTAAGCAGTAGTTGAAAGAATCAAGGATCATCTAGTCAGACCTGAAAGGACTTCTGAAAGATCTCCCATATACAGTCAGACAAACAATAATACACCATATATCAGAACACTCTAAACCTCTACAATACTGCTATTAAAATATCATCAATATTTGATATCAGTAAATAACAATGGCCTGAATACACCTATTGAAAGACAGAGTAGGAAGATAGATCAGAAAACACAATTCAACAATATGCTTTCAATAGGAAACCCAACTAACTCATCAAGACAATCACAAACTCAAAGGGGAAAAATGGAAAATTTTCATACAATCCAATGGCCCACCAAAAAATGGCAAGTACAGCTATTCTCATAACTAACATGATAGACTTTAATATAAATAAAATTAGAAAAGATAGAGATACATATTAGTGCTCAGAGGATCGGTCAATCAAGAGGACTTAACAATTATTAGCATCTATGCACCCAGTAAGAAGCCATCTAAATATATCAAACATCTACTGAAAGAGCTAAAGAAATGTTTTAACAGAAACACAGTCTTAGTAGGGGACTTCAACACCCCAGTCTCTCAACTTGACAGATCACCCAGGCAGAGAAATCAATAAAGACATAAGGGAGTTAAATGTGGAGAGAGATAAACTAGAAATATCGGACATTTTCAGAGTCATTCACACCAAGAAACTGGAGTACACATTTTACTCAAGCCAACATGTGTTATTCTCAAGGATAGACCATATATTAGACTACAAAGACAGCATCAAGAAATTCTAGACCATTGAAATCATCCCAAACATCTTCTCAGACCACAGTAGAATTAAACTAACACTTAACAATCAACAAAAGATTAATAATAGTTCCAAAATGTAGGAGCTCAACAGTATTACTTAACAACTACTGGGTCAAAGAGGAAGAAAAGGAAGAAATCAAAATGTTTTGAGAGATCAATGAAAATGAAAAAACGAGCTATCAAAATATTTGAGACATAGCTATCACAGTACTGAGAGGGAAGTTCATAGCCATACAAGCACAGAAAAGATCACAAGAGAAAGCAAAGATAAACAGCCTGATTGCACACCTTAAAGACCTAGAAGAAGAAGAACAAAGGGACTCTAAAGCAACCAGAAGGACAGAAATCACTAAAGTTGGGGCAGAAATGAATAACATTATAAATAAAAAACCATACAAAAGATCAATGAAAATAAATGTTGGCTCTTGGAAAGAGTGAACAAAATCAACATGGCTTTAGCCAGACTCACAAAGCAAAAAAAAGGAGAAGACCCAAATAATCAGATCATAACTGAAAGAGGAGATATCACAACAGACCCACAGAAATTCAGCATATTATGCGAGGCTTCTATGAACAAGTATATGCCACCAAGCTAGAGAACCTGGAAGAAATGGATGATTTCTTAGTTACCTACAAACTTCCAAAATTAAATTAAGGGAACTAGGTAATATGAACAATCCCATGAAAGCTAATGAAGTTGAAACAGGTATCAAAAACATTCCCAAGAATAAAAGTCCTGGACCAGATGGTTTTTTTCAAATGAATTGTAAAAACCTTCAAAAAGAAATAATACCTCTACTTGAAAAAGTCTTCCAGAAGATTGAAGTCACAGGAATACTCCCTGTCAGCTTCTATGAAACCTACATCCAAAAGCAGACAGGGACACAACCAAAAAAGTAACGTACAGATCATTATTTCTGATTAACATAGATATTAAAATATTGAACAGAATTCCAGCCAGCCGGATATAGCAATATATTAAAAAGATTGTTCATTATGACCAAGTGGGGTTTATCACAGGGATGCAATTTTAGGTAAATATATGTAAATCAATCAACATGATCCATCAAATCAATAAAACGAAGACCAAAAACCACATGGTCATATCAATAGATGCGTAGAAAGCCTTTGACAAAATCCAACATCTCATAATGATCAAAATGCTACACAAAATTAGAATAACCTCCGTCCTGTGATAATGGCATACAACAAAAAGGACAGCATCAACAAAAGCTTGAGAGGCTGTGGGGACAGAGGAACCCTTTTGAACTGCTGGTGGGAATGTTAATTAGTCCAGCTTCTGTGAAAAGCAGTCTGGAAAACTCTTACAAAGCTAGACATGGACCTTCCTTATGACCCAGTAATTCCTTTCCTGGGGATATACCTCAAGGACTCCATAACCCCCAACCAAAAAGATATGTTTACTCTTATTTTCATAGCAGCACAATTTGTAATAGCTAAAATCTGGAAGCAAGCCAAGTGCCCAACAACAGATGAGTGGCTGAGAAAGCTGTCGTATATATACACAATGGAATACTACGCAGCTATTAAGAACAATGAACCCACCCTCTCTGACCCATCTTGGATGGAGCTAGAAGGAATCATGTTAAGTGAACTATGTCAGAAAGATAAAGACAAGTATGGGATGATCCCACTCATAAACAAACGTTGAGAAATAATAACAGAAAGGGAAACTCAAAGCAGGATCTGACTAAATTTGTAGTAGGGCACCAAAGTAAAAACCCTGGGTGGAGGGTGAGGGTGGATGTTCAGCTTCATGGGGCAATGCTGAGGGGGGTTGGGATGGGACATAATATTTTGGTGGTGGGAATTGTGTTTATGTACACCCTATTATTTTGTAGTCATATAAATCACTAATATGAGAGGGGGAAAACTGATTGAATGTTTCAAATATGTTAATGCACAGACTGAATTTTTAAATGCATAGGGTGAATCTTTGATATGTTGACTCTCTTAAAAAATTAGTCCAGGGAAAACAAAAGCAACCAGAGGCATAGTTATATGCAAAACAATGTCAAAGAACATAAAATATGGTCATGGTGTGTATGATGTAGCAAATCCTAACAAAGGGATTTTTCAAAGTTAACCCAATAGCCAAATAATGTGATTATTGAAATAACTATCTCTTGTCTTCTTAAACCCTAAGACAATAGGAATCTCTCACTTCTTCTATAGAGCCTATGTTTCTCTCAATCCTAGAACTTCTGGAGTGGGGCTTATTTGCCTGCATGCTGCTCTCGAGTCATACCAAATGATATTGCATCCACCGATTCCAACCTAATCAAAGCAACGAGTACCATCTCAGCATACTTCTCATCAGACTGTGTACAGAGACATCAGGCATGGAATGCAACCTTTCACCCTCATCACTTGGGTCAAACCTTTCTTTTTATGGTATTCTCTGATTCCATTCCAGGAGGTGCACTTCCTAAGAAATATCCAAAATCTAGATATAGGCCAGGTCCCATTAGATAGAGCATATGTTCACATGTATCCTTAAATTAGGCGAAAATATATACCTGAAAGCTAAAATACACAATAGTCTGTAGTGAGTCAGTATCGAGTTCTGGTCCTTTTCCCATCCATGGCATCATCTCCCCAGACAATAACTTGGATCCACCTGCATATCAGATTTCAGTTCTCTCACTCACTCCAAAGCTAACCTTATCAAAGCAAAGACTGCAAAAGCTGAATAAGAGCAAGAGACTTGCATACTTTACTGATGTCATTTCGCCAGCTGAGGCTCTACTCAGGGAGTCCTGAGATTCCCAAACAGACTTGATGGGCCTAGAACTCGAATAAATCTCCCTCTCCATTGTTACTGGTCATCTCTATCAGGAACAACAATATAGGCCCCTTTTGGGCTCCCATAGGCCCTTGCCCTCAACTTGGATCAAAAATGGTAGAGAATGTTCCATCCAATGAAGGGGGGATGGACAACATACTCTATGCTACACCTGCGGAAGATGGGTCAATATTGGGGCATCATGGAATGTTCCTACTCATGACCACAGTATGTGAACTCAGGTCTAGAGGGTTGTAGAGGTCATACAGGCTCCTAAGCTAATTATGGGCCCCAGATCACATCAAATCAATGGGGTTTATAGTCAACAATATTTATACCCCTGTCCCATATTTGGGAGCTACTGTCTTCCCTGATCTAGCTTTCTGGTCCTTTTCCCATCCATGGCATCATCTCCCCAGACAATAACTTGGATCCACCTGCATATCAGATTTCAGGCTCAGGAAAAAACAAACAAACAAAAGAAAATAACTAGTATATCTACAGGCCCATTGAAATATAACTAACATAAGCCTACTAGCTATCTATAAAACGGAGGACCCCCCTCCCAACACTTCAACTGCACTATTCCAGCCTTCAGGTCCATGATTGGTCAACAATTTGTTTGGCTTTGTATGTTAACTCTCTTTTCAGCTACCTGGTTCCACATGCTATCAGGATGCGACCAGATTTCCGTGGACAGACAACCCTACCAATCTGCCTTGGAGATCTAATTCCCCAGAACCCTTCCCCACTAAGGAAAGAGAGAGGCAGACTGGAAGTACAGATCAACCTGTCAACGCCCATGTTCAGCAGGGAAGCAATTAATGAAGACAGACCTTCCACTTTCTGCATTCTACGATGACCTTGGGTCCATACTCCCAGTGGGTTAAAGAATAGAAAAGTTATCAGGGGAGGGGATGGGATACAGAGTTCTGGTGGTAGGAATTGTGTGAATCTGTACCCCTCTTATCCTATGATTTGTCAATATTTTCTTTTTTATAAGTAAAAAATTAAAAAAAGAAAAAGTCAAAGACTTGGAGCAGGTTGCTCTCTTTGTTCGCAGCTTCATTTTGGCAGAGGTGCTCCAGGTATCCACCATCGCTACTTCTCTCGGGAACAGAACACGTGTGACTCTGCTAGCCGGTAAACTTTTAGACCCCTCTAGAGCCATGAGCAACTTTTACCTCAGCTGATAATGGTTTATCTTATGGGACTGACCTTTTTATAACTATACTCAGACTTTATGGACCTAGTGTACTCTTAACCCCTGATGATAATCGTTTATTTTCCATATCTAAATATATGTCCCAGGCTTTTTAATGCTCTAATAAACCTTATATTGTTTAAATTCATTATATTAATATATTAACAATTTATATTTGGTTAGAGGCAGAAATTGTGAGGCAAGGGCAGACACAGAAAAAGACAGAAACCTACAGCACTGCTTCACCACTCTGAAGCTTTCCCTGCTGCAAGTGGTTCCAAAGGCTTGAACCGGGTTCCTTGTGCACTATAATGTGGGCTCTTACCTAGGTGTGCCATCACCTGTGGCCCTGCACTTCTTTTTAAAGATTTATTAATGTGAAGATAGGGAATCACTCAGACACACCCATTGATGAAACTGAACATAGGACCTCACATCTGAGACTCTAAGCCTTTTTTATTGTGCCACTGAGTACTGAAATATTGTGCAGCATAAAGAAATACAAAGGGTATTTGGATTAGTACTTGGATCCAGGCTCCAATATTTGGTCCTATATAAAGACTTGGGAGCGTCCTTCTGGCTGATGTCCTCCTCTGCAAGAAAAAGGAAATGGCCTCCAGCAGGTGGTGAAGTGCTAGAACCTGGGCCCTTGAACCTCCAGCATCTGCTGGACAAGATCCCTCCCTGCCTGGCCTGGCATCCCTATGACTTGTCAATGGTTCCGGCTTCCTGCAGGCTGACACAGGGTCGCCGCCATGTTTGGCTGCTTAGAGGCTGGGAGACTGGTGAGGACGGGTGAGGGCATGAGCCCAGGCTGGTTGGGGAGCAGGCAATGCCTGCCTGAAGCCAGGTCACTGCAGGCACATCTTGGACCATTGCTTGCTGCCCTCTCCTGGAGCTTGGACTGAGGTTCCACCCAACCCAACCCCACCCCCCATCGCCTGTGTAGGTCAGTAGCAGGGCTCCTTGTAAGGGCTCCAGAAAGGATGCCTGCTGTTCTAGATTGTGTGACACGGGCGAGGTCACCCCCTGAAATGGTCAGGAATAATCTGGAGGTGCAGCCTGGCTTGCCTTCTTTGAAGCCACCTGGAAGTGTCCCAGAGTTCTGCTTTCTTGCTGCTGTCCAATGTTGCAGTTGCTTTGTTGAATGGTGTTAAGGATCACAGCAGCGCGGCTTCCTCCTATGTGCTGGGCTTGGCCTCGAACATGGGTCCTCCACACGGCAAAGCTCTGTACTATCCGAGTTATCTGTTTCACAGCCTCCTTGGATACTTATAAATCTGTTTTTTATTTAAAGATTTCCTTCACTCATTGATCTCTTAAAGTTAAAGACTTATTTTAGATCACTAAGGTTTACACTTTACTGGTATACATGGACTATTAGATTAACCAAGGTTATACATAGTGTACTGATCGTATTTGATTATACTTGCTATTAGAGCTTACAGATGTTCTGTAAAGGTTATAGAAACTTAGGTGACATTTTCTAAGAGGAGTTAAGAATAACTTTAAAAAGTAAGTAAAGTGGGGACCGGGTGGTGGCGCACCTGGTTGAGTGCACAAAGCACCATGCTCAAGGACCAAGAATGTGCCCCCCAACACCCCCCCCCCCCGCCGTGGGGAATGTTCTGCAACTGGTGAAGCAGGTCTGCAGGTGTCTGGCTTTCTCCTCTATCTCTGTCTGGCAGCTGCTTAGATTTGTCATGAATGGGAAGCCAAGTGCCATCTTCAAAATTTCAGGTCTTCAATCAGGACAGAACGGAACATTGAAAAAGTCTTCTAATTGGTGAACTGTTTTCTTAGGAAAAGACTTCCTTTGCTCCTCATATTAACACCTTCTGCCCCTGGGGAAAACCGCTCAAAATGTTCTCTTTGTACAGGGATTTTCCTGATTAATGGATGTATACTGAATAGGAGAGGACAATGAAATAGCTCACTCTGATAATGCACTGCATTGCCTTTTGCATGGACCAGGTTTGAGCCCAGCCCCCACTCCTTTGAAGGAAACTCCAGTGCTCTGGTCTCCTTCACTTTCTTTGCCTTTACCTCTTTGTCGAGAAAAAGGGGGGGGAGAGAATAAATATATGTCAGGTTTTTAAATATTTTATTAATTTTATTTTTGAGAGAGTTGCAGAGAGATAGAGAAACACCACACCAGTGCACTGCCCATCTCTGGCTTATGGTGGTGAGGGGGATTGAACCTGGAACTTCAGAGCTTCAGGCATGAGAGTCTCTTTGCATAACCATCTTGCTATCTACATCCACCCTGTATGTCAGTTTTTTTTTTTTTAAGTTGAGCAACTAGACTCTCATGCAAGAAATTTTGAGTTCAAGCCTTGGCATCTCATGCCAGAGTGATGCTATGGTTCTCTCTCTGTCTTCCTCTATTCCCCCATAGCCTCTATCTTACTAATAAATACATTATTTTGCTTTTTTTAAAGAAAAGTACAGAAATAGAGTTGATTTCCATTTAACATCCTCCAAAAATAATAAATATTTTAAAGTATTAATATAAAATCATGGGTATATGTTATGTATGGACATATGTATTCCTAGCCTCTGGTATACTTTCTGGGTCTGTTGGACCATTTACACATTTTTCCTTTTTGTTTAAATGGAAGATACCAGCATTTTAGGAATTTATATGCAAGGAGACTCAGTAATACAGTGTCTGCTTTCTTTCTTTTTCTTTTTCTTCTTCTTCTTCTTTTTTTTTTTTTTTGCTTTATTTTAGTTTTCTTATATTTGGTAGGACAGAGAGAAATTCTGAGGGGGGAAGAAAGACACCTGCATCTCTGCCTTACTACTCCTCTGCCCCCTGCAGTTCAGGACTGAGAACTTGAACCTGGGTCCTTGTGTATGGTCATGTGCTACCACAGAGCCCCTGATGTGTATATTACTTAACTCCGCACTGAACGTGTTAGTTGTCGTGGGTTAAGAAGCTCTGTTGATAGAATTGCAGTTGGTAGCAGGTCCTGAATTAATCTACTGTGACTTTCAGTTTGACTGAGAAGGTTATTTGTAACACTTGGATTCTGAAAAGGAATTTTATGATGATTTTCTTTTCTAGTTAATGGTAGTTAAACTCTGATAAAGCTCATTGGCTATGATACTCCCACAGCTCAATGTTTGATGAAATTGCATCTTTATTTTTACATCTGCACTCACTTCTTTACTCTTTCATTTATTTATTTGTTGTATAGAGACAGAAACTGAGAGGGAAGGGAGAGATAGAGAAGAGGAGGGAGGGAACATCTTCAGCACTAGCATCTGCAGCACTGCTTCATCACTCATGATGCTTCCTTCCCTGCAGCAGCTGGGGAACAGAGGCTTGAACACAGACCCTTCTGCACTGTCATAGGCACTCTACTGCTGTGCCACCACCCAGCTCCTGAATTACATTTTCAGACTGATGCGGGAATAGTCTGGGAATGATGATTCAAAACTAGGATGAGGGGGCAAGTGCTAGCACACCAGGTTAAGCGCACATAGTGTGAAGCACAAGGACCCGCACACTAATCCCAGTTCAGTTCCTTGCAGGGGGGTTGCTTTGCAAGCGCTGAAGCAGATCTTCAAATGTCTGTCTTTCTCTCCTCTTCTCTACCTTCCCCTACTCTAACAACAATAACAGCAGCAACAACAGCACTGAGCCCCAGCTATAACCCTGGAGGCAAAACCAAAAGCAAACTAACAAAAAACTGGGATAGGTGGGCCTGGGAATGTACCTATTTTGCCATATGATTCACTCAGATTCGAGATCTGTCCCACAGTACTGAGGGAAGCTTCAGCTACTGCTGCTGTGGGGTCTGTCTGGCTCTCTCTTCCTGTTTTGAAATAGTAAAACTTTCATTTTATATTTTCCAGTTTAGTACCATACTGGTTTTTTGTATTGCTTATTTCTGGGATTTCACCATTCTCTGACAACCTTCTTTTTATCTTTTTCGCTGACAGAAAGAGCAGGGCAGAAACAAAGTGGAGGAGGAGGTGGAGAGGAGAAAGTGAGAGACAGACAGACCCCACAGCACTCTCTGAAGCTTCCCTTAGTGCTTGGGACAGATCTCGAATCTGAGTGCATCATATGACCAAGCAGGTAC
This sequence comes from Erinaceus europaeus, assembly GCF_950295315.1. Lineage (NCBI taxonomy): Eukaryota > Metazoa > Chordata > Mammalia > Eulipotyphla > Erinaceidae > Erinaceus > Erinaceus europaeus. The sequence goes on along the minus strand of NC_080178.1, from coordinate 49,261,292 downwards.
CTTCCCAGCCCCACCTTCTCTCCCTTTCTAGCTCCAACGAAAATATGCCTTTTATTATTATTGTTTTCCCTTTTTTGCACATATTTTCTCTCAGGTATGATTTGGTAGCTAGAGAATTTGGGATATTTAAATGAATCGTTTTCTATTTTTTTCATTATCTTAATGTATTGGATAGGGACAGCCAGAAATCAAGAGGGAGGGGAGAGTTAGAGATAGAGAGAGACAGAGCGACACCTGCAGCCCGGCATCACTACTTGCAAAGCTTTCCCCCTACAGGTGGAGACCAGGGACTCGAACCTGGGTCCTTGAGCACTGTAACATGTGAGCTCAACCAGGTGTGCCACCATCTGGCCCCTAAATGAATCTTTTTCTATTTTGTCTTTAGATGAGTCTCTTCTTCCTAATATGGATGAGACATTTAATTAAAAACTCAGTACAAATAAATAACTAATTAATAATTAAATAATTAATAATTTGGAATTGATAAAGAGTCTTATATATTCTTTGATTTTGGAAGTACATTCTTTGATTTGAATTAGCACATATCAGGAGATGTTAATAGTTAACATTAGTTTTTGTTTTGATTTTGGAACTGCCAGGAAGTGTAATAAGTTACTAGTAATGTGGATTAGGCACTATATGTCTGTTGGTTATACCTTGAGTTTTTTTAATTTTATTTATTTTCCCTGTTGTTGCCCTTGTTGTCTTTTTATTGTTGCTGTAGTTGTTGTTGTTATTGATGTCACTGTCATTGTTGTATACAACAGAGAGAAATGGAGAGAGGAGGGGAAGACAGAGAGGCGGAGAGAAAGACACCTGCAGACCTGCTTCACCACCTGGGAAGCTACATACCTTGATTTTTAAACTGTCTCTATATAGTGAAACCTGGGGAAAAATACTTGGAGTTTATATTTGAGTTCCAGAAGAAGAAAGGACATGCTCTTGTGGTTAAGACTGTGTTGTTTATCTTATTCCTCAAGAATATCTACTCTTTCTTAGCATGTGTGCTTTAAAGTAGTGACTGTTTTGGGGATATTCAAGTCACAGAAGCAGGATTCGAAGAAAACAAACAGTGCAATGGCAGAAATAGTCTATGAAAGATAATGATTCTCAAGTGTTCAGTAGACTTGAATGGGATAAAAGTGGGAGAATGACAACTGTGTTTGGTAGTAGTTAAAATCATCAACTAGTAACATCTGCTGCACCTTCAAGTAGAGGGGAAGCTTTTAGGATGGCATGATAGGCTTATTTTTGGAAAGTCTTGAAGATCAAGTAGATTGGGTAGCATACAGGATTGGGCACTCCAACATGAGGTCCTGAGTTTAATCCCAGGCATCACGTGTGGTAGAGTGATGCTCTGGTTCTTTCTCATTGATAAGTACTTAAATAGGGAGCAGGGCGGTAGTGCAGCAGGTTAAGCACACCTGGCAGAAAGCATACCCACCAACATCAGGATCCTGATTCCACGTTTGAGCTCCAGGCTCCAATCTGGTTCCACGTTTGAGCTCCACGCTCTCCACCTGCAGGGGCTTCACTTCACAGGCTGTAAAGCAGGTCTGCAAGTTTCTGTCTTTGTCTCCCCCCTCTCCGTCTTCCTCTCCTCTCTCTATTTCTCTCTCTGTCCTATCCAACAACAGTGATAGCAATGACAACACAAAGAATAATAACAACGATAAACAACAAAGGCAACAAAAGGAAAATAATTAAAAGGTCATCAAAAGGAAGAAAATTAAAAAAGAAAAGTTAAAAATATATTTAAATAAATAAGGAAGTAAATAAATGTTGAGATGGGTGATACGCACACTAGAGGGGGTTTCAATTTTTTTTCTTTTTTACCTTCTGGTAGGCAAATATTTGAGCAAGACTCTATTCACATTGGTGTCTGAAGAAAACTCTTATCTTGGATGGTCTCAAGACTCTCGCTTAGGTTAGAGTCAAAGAAACCACCTAGTAATAATAGTGGGATCATGACTGAGGGATGAAGGAAAAGGTAATAGATACTGACTCTGTGCAATGTGCCTTTGCAAACATTTCCTGTGTACTAGCTACATCATCTTTAAAAATCAACCTTTTGATGTGGTGCTATTGATATCTCCTGTTTCAAGAGACTGGGTTACAAGAAGTTTAGTATGTTGTTCAGGGAACCCACTGATTTGTCAGCAGTAAACAGTCATACTTTGAAGAGCAGCACCATACCTTATTCAACTAGTTCCAACTGCTGGAAATTTGGGAGGGGGGCTCATATTCTCTTAGCATTTCAACAGCAATGCTGCAACAAGTATTCTTACATATGTCTTTGTACATATTTTGTAGCACTGGTTTTCTGTAAAATAATCTCTTAGAAGTGAAACTGGATCCCTGGATTAAAATACCCTTTAAAGAAAATGGTATAGGAGGCCTGGAGAAAGGGTACTTAATGACTGTGGATAATGGATCATTCTTGTCATGCAGAGATGTAAAAAAGGTACAGTGTGCTTGGTTCTACAGAAAACACAGAGTACATGCTCACCAAGTAGAGTAATGGAGGGAGTCATGGAGCATTAGAATGGAAGGCCCTAAAATAATTCATTTCCCATTTGTTAATTGTATTTTTGAAACCTAAAAGACCTTTGTCTTCTCCTTCTTCTCCTTCCCCTTCCCCTCCTCCTCCTCCTTCTCCTCCTTCTTTCTTCTTCTTCCTCTTCTTCCTCTTCTTCTTCTTCTTCTTCTTCTTCTTCTTCTTCTTCTTCTTTTTCTCCTTCTCCTTCTCCTTCTCCTTCTCCTTCTCCTTCTCCTCCTCCTCTTCCTTCTTCTTCTCCCTCTCTTGCAATTAAGGTTATTATTATTTTTTAATTTTTAGTATATATTTTCCCTTTTGTTGTCCTTGTTTATTATTGTTGTTGTAGTTATTTTTGTTGATGTTGTTGTTATATAGGACAGAGAGAAATGGAGAGAGGAGGGGAAGACAGAGGGGAAGAGAAAGGCAGACACCTGTAGACCTACTTCACCTTCTGTGAGGTGACTCTTCTCCAGGTGGGGAGACGGGCTCAAACTTGGATCTTTATGCTGGTCCTTGCACTTCACACCACATGCTTAACCTGCTGTGCTACCACCGGACTCCCCCACTTAAGGTTATTGCTGACTGCAGAACAGAGCCATCACTCCTACCCACCATCTTTTCTTTTCTTGATAAAAGATGAGAGACATACAGACAAGGAGGAGAGATACTTGGAACCCTGCACCACAACTTGTGAAGCTCCCCCCACAGGTGGGGACTAAGGGCTTGAACCCCAGTCCTCAAACATGGTCACGTGTACTCTATTCTAAATCTTTCACCCATCCAAAGTTATTTGTTTATTTATTTTTAAACCAGAACACTGCTCAGCTCTGGCTTGTGGTCATGTGGCGAAATGAACCTGCGACTTTGGAGCCTCAGGCATGAGAGTCTCTATGCATAACCATTATGCTATCTAACCCTGTTTTTTCTCCTTTTATTAAACTTTTTGTTTTATTTGGTAGCTCATTGAATGCACTCTTAGTTCCTCTGATCAGTTAGGAATCGCTCTGTCATTTCTCTGAATTTGTAGGTGTCCTCTGCAGTAAATCTCGGTTTGGTGAACGTGCTTAGGCCTGTTCCTATGAAGTCTTCATTGGAACATTCAGAATAAAGGGTTTTTCTACTGTTGTCTTGTCCCATCATTATAGGTGGTTTTCTTTCCCTGCTTTCAACTGTCTGCACATTTGGAGTTTTTAGCTTTTTTTTTCTGGAGTTTTTAGCCTTTTCTGTTGGGCCCAGTGGACCATTGGAGAGAACCTCTGGCTGTTCCAGGCAGGTGGCCCTGCTGAGCATTCATCAGGGTGAATGAATGTCCAGAGCAGTGCAGACCTGCTGGGAGCATGTGGAACTGAGCAGGGGATAGATTGTTACCTTTGTTGTGAAAGTCTCTCCCACTTCACTGACTACGATCTGAGCTTGTTCTTTTGTCCTTAGTTTACCTGAGCTCCAACCTTGTTTCCATGCTGGTGTTTTTCCATGTATGCTCTAGTTGTTTGTTCCAGCAGTGGTGGTGTAAAAAACAGGTTGGACTAGTCCACTTGGCTAGAGGTGAACATTATAATTCTTACCAGCATATAAGGGAGTCAGTCAGATATGGAGAACAGGAAAGTAAAAATGTTGTTATATTGAAGGGCCAAGCAGTGGTTGAGCATTTGTTATAATGTGGAAGGACCCAGGTTCAAGCCACAGGTCCTCGACTGCAATAGGGGAAGCTTCATGAGTGGTGAAGCAGTGCTGCAGTTATCTCTTCTTTTCTCTCCCTCTCTGTCCTCAATTTCTTTCTCTATCGAATAATTAAGTAAAATAGTAATGAAAAATTGTGTTATAAACATTCACATCCTAGGCTAAAAAGACAGTTCACTGGGTGGGGTGCCTGCCTTACCTTCTGCTGAACCCATGTGAGTGTCACATCACTGAGAGAAACTTCTGTACTCTATGCTCTGTCTCTATATATTATTTTAGTTTTGCTTTATTATTTTTTATTTGTAAAATGGAAGAATTGGCAAGATCCTTGGATAAAAGAGGTATAATTCCGTATAATTCCCACTGCAAGAACTCCTTATCCAATCCCCTCCCTTCAAAGCTTCCCTATTTTTTATCCCTCTAGGTGTATGGCCCCAAGATCATTATGGGGTGTATATAGTGGGAGGTCTGTCTTCTGTAATTGCTAACCTGCTGAACATGGGCATTTACAGGTTGATCCATACTCTCAGCCTGTCTGTCTCTTCCCCTAGTGGGGTAAAGATCTGGGGAGGTGGGGCTCCAGGACACATTGGTGGGGTTGTCTGCCCAGGGAAGTCAGGTTGGCATCATGATAGTGTCTGGAACATGGTGTCTGAAGAACAGTTAAGATATAAGGCAGAAAACATTGTTGACTAATCACGAACCTAAAGACAAGAATATTACAGATGAATATTTGGGTTATCTGTTTGGAAAATGCTAGTAGGCAGATGAGCCTACTAGTTATTCCCTGAGTTTGACATCTAACATGCAGGTGACTTAAGTTATTGTCTAAGAGAACGGTGTCTTAGTTGGAAAAAGGACTAGAAAGCTGGATCAGGGAAGAGAGTATACACATTCACATCCTGGGCTAAAAAGACAGATCACTGTGTGGAGTGCCTGCCTTCCTTTCTGCTGAAACCTTGTGAAAGTGTCACAGCACTGAGAAAAACTCCTGCACTGTATCCTCTAGCTCCATATTTTTATTTATATATTTATTTACTGTGAGATTAATGTTTTACTTTCGACTGTAAATACAATAGTTTGTACATGCAAAACAATTTTCTGTTTTCAAAATAACAATATAACTCCCACAAGATGATCTGTCATCCTTTTCCAGGACCTGCACTGTCCCTGCCACCCAACCCTGAGTCTTTTATTTTGGTGTAATATACCAACTTCAGTTCAGGTTCTACTGGTGTTTTCTCTTCTGATCTTTTTATTCAACTAATGCGTGAGAGTGAGATTATCCCATAGTCATCCTTCTGTTTCTGCCTTATTTTACTTAACATGATTTCTTCAAGCTCCATCCCAGATGGGCTGAAAAAGGTGAAATCACCATTTTTAGTAGCTGAGTAATATTGCACAGTGCATATATATCACAACTTGCTCAGCCACTCATCTGCTGTTGGACACCTGGGTTGCTTCCAGGTTTTGGCTATTACAAATTGTGCTGCTTAAAACATATGTGTACACAAATCCTTTCAGATGGGTGTGTTGGGTTCCTTAAGATATATCCCCAGGAGAGGAATTGCAGGATCATAGGGTAGGTCCATTTCTAGCCTTCTGAGAGTTCTCTAGACTGCTCTCCACAGAGGTAGGACCAATTTACAATCTCACCAGCAGTGCAGGAAGGTTCCTTTGACCCCACAATCTCTGCAGCATTTGTTGCTGCTACCTTTTCTGATGCAGGACATTCTTATAGGAGTGAAGTGGTATCTGATGGTTGTCTTTATTTGCATTTCTCTGACAATCAGAGACTTGGAGCATTTTTTCATGTATTTCTCATCCTTTTGGATCTCTTCTGTGGTGAATATTCTGTCCATGACCTCTCCCCATTTTTAGATGGGTTGTTTTCTTATTGTTGAGTTTGGCATGCTCTTTATATATTTTGGTTATTAAACTCTTGTCTGAAGTATGACATGTAAAGATATTCTCCCATTCTGTGAAGGGTCTCTTGGTTTGGGTTTTTGTTTCTTTTGCTATGCAGAAGCTTTTTAATTTAATGCAGTCTCATAGGTTTATACTTGCCTTAGTATTCTTTGTAATTGGATTTGTTTCATTGAAGATGACTTTAAAAGTTATGCAGAAAAGAGTTCTGCCAATATTTTCTTCTAAGTATCTGATAGTTTGTGGTCTAACATCCAAGTCTTTGATCCACTTGGAATTTACTTTTGTATTTGGTGAAATATAGTGGTTCAGTTTCATTATTCTGCATGTTTCAACCCATTTTTTATAACACCATTTGTTGAAGAGACTCTATTTTTCCTTTTAATAGTCTGGACACTTTTATCAAGGATTAGTTGTCCATGATGTGTGGTGGGTTCTCAATTCTATTCCACAGGTCAGTGTGTCTATTCATGTTCCAGTGCCAAGCAGTTTTGAGAACAATCACCCTATAATACAATTTGAGATCTGGGAGTGTGATGCCTCCAGTTCTGTTCTTTTTTCTCAAGGTTGTTTTGGCAATTCTAGGTCTTTTTTGGTTCCAGATAAACATTTGTAAGCATTTGGTCTATTCTCCTAAAAGTGTGCTTGGGATCTTGATGGGGATAGCATTAAATTTGTATATGATTCTGGGGGTAGTATATAAATTTTGATGATGTGAATTCTTCCAACCCATGAACATTGGCTATCTTTCCACTGCTTTGTGTTTTTTTTAAGTTCCTTGAGTATTCATTCATAATTTTCAGTATACAGATCTTTCACTTCTTTGGTTAGGTTTATTCCTAGATATTTTATTAGTTGTTGTTGTGTAATAAAAAGAATTTATTTCTGGATTTCAGCTTCTTTTAACTTAGTGTTTGCATAAAGGAATGCCACTGACTTTTGAATGTTGATTTTGTAGCCTGAAACCTTATTGTATTGCCTGATGATTTCCAAAAGCTTCTTGCTGGATTCCATAGGTTTTTCTATGTATATACTATCATGTTGTCTGCAAATAGGGAGAGTTTGACTTCTTCTCTTAGGGGCTTTACCTACAAATAGATTTTTTTTAGCTTAATTACTCTCTCCTGATTAAGAGAAAAAGCGGGGTGGGAAAGAGATAGCACAGTGGTTATGCAAAGAGACTCCCACACCCCACAGATTCAAATTTCTGGACTCAATCCAGCTTCGCTGCCAAGTCAGACAGTACTGCTGGACCCTGTGAGTTTCTACACAAGTCTCCTTTATAGTCTGTAGATTCTGTAGCAATTATTCACTATGTTCTCATAAGGAGAACAATGTGGAAAGGTTCCCACTATACAGTCCCAGTGCTAGACTACCAGGGTGTATACCTCCTGAGTTTCCTGGTCACTTCTCTGCCCCTTTTTGTCAGCACAGCAACCTCTCCCCCCCATCCCACCCCCTCCTGGCTGCAGCTACAGCCTCTGAAGGGCAGTAGCAAATGGAGACTCACAGTAGTATTTGGTGAGTCTAGGGGCATCCTCTCCTCCATTCATCAGTCTTTTGTCAGTAAAACAAACTGGAGGTGGCTCCTCAACTGGAAAACTGCCAGACTGTTACCAGTAGCTCAAGAATCTCTCTCTAGTGTCCTCTCTTTCCACGAGTCACATGTGTTTTCACTCACCCATGTCTTGCTGGGCTCCCAAAGTAGTCCCAGCCTCTTCTTGTTGCAGTATCCGGTGATCTTTGATATTCCTTGTCATTTAGAGAAGTTTATCAACTGGGAGAGCTGGAGGTCTCGGCAGAGTTGTGGCCTCTGGATGCTCTGGAGATTTGGTGGGCTCCCAAAGTAGTTCTAGCCCGGTCTTGTTGCCATCCCTGGTCTTATTTGACATTACTAGTTGAACAAGGAGAGGAGAGAAATGCAGCTTCCACTAATAGCTTTTATTTTTCATATTTATTTTATTTTACTGGGAGATAGAGAGAAAGACACTTAGATAAAGGCAAGATACCTGCTCATCTGTGGCTTATGTCCCATTGTGGGTTATTTGATGCTCTTTCTAAGTCAGTCTTGATAAGGCCTCCCTGAAAAATGGACAGAGAGAAATTGAGAGGGGAGGAGAGGGAGATACATAGAAGGAGAGAGGAAGAGAGATATTTGTAGCACTGTGCCACAGCTGTGAAGTTCCCCTTGCAAGTGAGTACCATGGACTTGAAACAGGTCCTTGTGTCTCTTTCTCTCTCCGTCTGTACCTCTCTACCCCATCTCAATTTCTCTCTGTCATTTTGAATACAACAGGAAAAGTTAAAAGACCAAATGGCCACTGAGAGGGGTGGATTCATAGAGCCAACACTGAGCTCCAGCGATAACCCTGGTAGCAATAAAAGAAAAAGTGTCCAAGGGACCAGACAGTGGCACACTTCATTAAGCACACACATTACAGTGTGCAAGGACCCAGGTTCAAGCCCCTGGTCCCTATTTGTAGGGGGAAGCCTCATGACTGGTGAAGCCGGGCTGTAGGTATCTGTCTCTTTCTACCTCCCCTCTCAATGTCTCTGTCTCTATCCAATAATGAATATATAACAGGTGGCCAGGTGCTAGTGAAGTGGGTTAAGTGCACATGACACAATAAATGAATAACAACATAAAAAGAAAAGAAAAAAGCACCCTTTAAGTGTGTCTGCTCAACTGTCTACACCAACAACCAACCCCAATTTAAACTTTTAATCAGAAGGAGACAGTTGGTAGTGCAGTGGGTTAAGCGCACATGGTGCAAAGCTCAAGGACCAGCAAAAGGATCATGGTTTGAGCCCCTGTCCCCCATCTGTGGGGGAGTTGCTTCACAGCCAGTAAAGCAGGTCTTCGGGTGTCTATATATCTCTCCCCCTTCTGTCTTCTACTCCTCCATTTATTTCTGTCCTTTCCAAGTGCAATGCCATAATAACAACAACAATTACAAAATAAGGGCAACAAAAGGAATAAATAAATAAATATTTTAAAAAATCAAAACCACAAACATAGGGGGCATCTTTTGAACAAAACACCCTGCAAGACTTACATATAGGTGCCAAGATTTTCAAGATTTTTCTTTTTTAATGGTCATTATTGTTCGCTGTAGACAATATGCCATTAATAAAAAGAAGAATAGAGACTTCCAGAGGTGGGGCTCCGAGCAGTAGCAGATCTCTTTCTCTCCTCTCCTCTCCCCGATCATCTAGGAATACCAAAGAAGACCATCTGGGACCGAAACAAGACAGGACTAGAATGACTACAGGAACCCACCAAATCACCAGTTAGTGCAAACATGTGTGGCTGGTGACAGAGAGGAGCCTAAGGAGAGATTAAGTGACTGGTAACAGTCCAGCAGTTTATCAGTTGAGACACCACCTCCAGTCTGTTCCACCAACAAGGGGACAGCTGAAGAGAGGAGAGGACTTCCCGGAGACTCACCAAATGCAACTCTGAGTCTCCATTGCTACTACTGCCCTCAGAATCTGGAGTAGTGGCAGGGCAGGACACTGGTGGACAGAGACTAACCAGAAAACTCAGGAGAAGACCTATACCTCAGTGGTATAAAGGTGACTCTGTGAAAGTCTCTTTGCATAACCTCTGGATTATCTCTGCCACACCATGCTTTATCTCTTGTTCAGGAGTCACTGATTAAGCTAAGAAGCCTACTTGTAGTTTAAAAGCCCTCAGGCTCACATAGCCTACAGGGAAGAAAAAAAAAGATGCTTTTAAACCACTGAGCTCCAATTCAGGGATTAAAATACTACTGGAACAACTATTAACTTCCACTACTGTGACCCCTTTAGTTAACTAACATAGATACAAGTCAGTCCAGGCAATAGTGAACAGTAATTTGAAAAGTACTGAGACAGGGAACTCATAACATAATATATAAAATGGTTAAACCAACAAGAAGAAATATTGGAGAAACAAACCAGGACAAGAGTCCAGCTAAAAGCCCCCCAAAGGGTGAAGCACAAAATAATGTGTTCAACATACAAACACTAGCTAAAGAAATAATCACAGGAGTGAGTAAAGACTTTGAAAGAATAGTGATCAGAAATACAGGAACAAAAAATGAGACTCTGGGAGAAAACACTAATTATCTCAAGATTATAAGAGAGCTGAGAGCTGAAATCACTGAGCTAAGAACTCAAGTAGATGAACAAGCTAAAACAATATAAGAACAGGGTAACAAAACAGATGAACTCCAGAAAACAGTAGAGGGCAGAGAGTAGAATGAATGAGGCTGAAGACAGAATCAGCATGATCAAGGATGAAATAGAGACAACTAAAAAAGAAGTAAAACATCTCAAAAAGAGATTAAGAGATGCTGAAAACAACAACAGAGACCTATGGGATGACTTCAAAAAAACAATATACGAATTATTGGCTTACTAGAGGGAGACAGAGAGGGAGAGGAAGAAAGTATTCTTCAGACCATAGTAGCTGAAAACTTCTATAGTCTAGACAATATCAAAGACATAAAGATTCAAGAAGCCCAGACGGTCCTAAACAGAATTAACCCAGACTTAAAGACAACAACACACATCATACTTAGAATGGAAAGGAATAAGGATAAAGAAAGTATCCTGAAGGCTGCAAGAGAAAAACAAAGAGTCACCAACAGAGGAAAACCCATAAGATTAGCAGCAGACTTCTCCACAAAACACTACAGGCCAGAAGAAAATTGCAAGATATCTATTGAGTGCTCAATGAGAAAGGCTTTCAACCAAGAATACTATATCCTGCTACACTGTCATTAAGATTAGATGGAGACATCAAAACCTTCTCAGACAAGCAACAGTAGAAGGAATCAACTATCACCAAGCCTGCCCTGAAAGAAGTTCTGAAAGGTCTCCTATAAACAATCAGATCACCATAAATAGATATATCAGAACATTCTAAAACTCTACAAGAATGGCATTACCATATCTTCAATCTTTGATATCAATAAATTCCAATGACCTGAAGTCACCTATTGAAAGACACAGAGTAGGAAGATGAATCAGAAAATACAACCCAACAATATGATGTCTGTAGGAAACCCACCTAACTCAACAAGACAAACACAGACTTAAAGTGAAAGGATGGAAAACTATCATTCAAGCCAATGGCCCACAAAAAAGGGCAGGAACAGCTATTCTCATATCTGACATGATAGACTCCAAAATAGATACTATTAAAAAAGATAGGAATGGAGACTACTTAATGTTCAGATGATCAGTAAATCAAGAGGACTTAACAATTATTAACATCTATGCACCCAATGAGAAGTTATCTAAATACATCAAATGTCTACTGAAAGAGCCACAGCAATTTATTAACAGCAACACAATCATAGTAGGAGACTTCAACACCCCCCTCTCTCAACTTGATAGATCATCCAGGCATAAAATCAATAAAGATATAAGGGAGCTAAATGAAGAGATAGATAAGCTAGAACTATTGGACATTGTCAGAGTCATTCATCCAAGAAAATGGAATACACATTTTACTCAAATCCACATCGGTCATTCTCAAGGATAGACCATATGTTAGGCCACAAAGACAGCATTAGCAAATTCAAGAGCTTTGAAACTATCCCAAGCATCTTCACAGACCACAGTGGAATTAAACTAACACTTAACAATCAACAAAATAATTAGCAATAGTCCCAAAATTACACTTCTTGACAACTTCTGGGTCAAAGAGGAAATAAAGGAAGAAATCAAAATGTTTTGAGACTTCAATGAAAATGAAGACACAAGCTATCAAAATATTTGGGACACAGCTAAGGCAGTACTGAGAGGGAAGTTCATAGCTATACAAACACAAATTAGGAAACAAGACGAAGCACAAATAAACAGCTTGATTGCACATCTTAAAGACCTAGAAGAAGAACAACAAAGGAACCCTAAAGCAACCAGAAGGACAGAAATCACTAAAGTTAGGACAGAAATAAATAACATTGAGAATAAGAAAACCATACAAAAGATCAACGAAAGTAAATGTTGGTTCTTCGAAAGAGTGAACAATATCGACAATCCTTTAGCCAGACTCACAAAACGGAAAAGGGAGAAGACCCAAATAAATCAGATCATAAATGAAAGAGGAGATATCACAACAGACACCGTAGAAATTCTACATATTATGAGAGGCTTCTATGAACAACTATATGCCACCAAGCTAGAGAACCTGGAAGAAATGAATGATTTCCTACATACCTAGCAACTTCCAAAACTTAGTAAAAAGGAAGTAGATAACACGAACAGGCCCATCACAGCTAGTGAATTTGAAACAGTTATCAAAAACATTCCCAAAAATTAAAGTCCTGGACCAGGTGGTTTTACAAATGAATTCTATGAAACCTTCAAAGAAGAACTAACACCTCTACTTTTAAAAGTATTCCAGAAGATTGAAGACACTGGAATATTCCCCGCCAGCTTCTATGAAGACAGCATCACTCTGATACCAAAATCAGACAGGAACACAACCAAAAAAGGAAACTACAGACCAATATCTCTGATGAGCATAGATGCTAAAATATTGAACAATATTCTAGTGAACTGGATTCAGCAGTATATCAAAAGATGGTTCATCATGACCAAGTGGGGTTTATCCAAGGCATGCAAGGTTGGTTTAATATATGTAAATCAATCAATGTGATCCACCACATCAACAAAAGCAAGACCAAAAACCACATGGTCATAACAATAGATGCAGAAAAAGACTTTGACAAAATCCATCAGCCCTGTATGGTCAAAACACTACAAAAAATGGGAATAGATGGAAAATTCCTGGAGATAGTGGAGTCTATATATAGCAAAACTACAGCCAGTATTATACTCAATGGTGAAAAACTGGAAGCATTTGTACTCAGATCAGGTACTAGACAGGGATGCCCACTATCACCATTACTATTCAACATAGTGTTGAAAGTTCTTGCCATAGCAATCAGGCAGGAGCAAGGAATTAAAGGGATACAGATTGGAAGAGAAGAAATCAAACTCTCCTTATTTGCAGATACCATGATAGTATACACAGAAAAACCTAAGAAATCCAGCAAGAAGCTTTTGGAAATAATCAGGCAACACAGTAAGGTGTCAGGCTACAAAATTAACATTCAAAAGTCAGTGGCATTTCTCTATGCAAACACTAAGATAGAAGAAATTGAAATCCAAAAATCAATTCCTTTTACTATAGCAACAAAACAATAAAATATCTAGGAGTAAACGTAACCAAAGAAGTGAAAGACTTGTGTACTGAAAATTATGAATAAAAGACACAAAGAAGTGGAAGGATATGCCATGTTCATGGGTTGGAAGAATTCACATCATCAAAATGAATATACTACCCAGAGCCATCTAGAAATTTAATGCTAGCCCCATGAAGATCCCAAGCACCTTTTTAGGAGAATACAACAAATGCTACAAATGCTTACCTGGAACCCAGAAAGACCTAGAATCTTGATTTTTTCTCAAGATTTTTTGGCCAAAAAATCTTGAGAAAAAAGAATAGATTCGGAAGCATTAGAGTCCCAGATCTCAGATTGTATTATAGAGCCACTGTCATCAAAACTGCTTGGTACTGGAACATGAATAGACACTGACCAGTGGAATAGAACTGAGAGCCCAGAAGTGAGCCCCCACACCTATGGACTTCTAATCTTTGACAAAGGGGCCCAGAATATTATTTGGGGAAATCAGAGTAAACAAATGGTGTTAGAAAACATGGGTTGAAACATGCAGAAGAATGAAACTGAACCACTATATGTCACCAAATACAAAAACATCTTCCAAGTAGATCAAGGACCATCTAGATGTTAGACAGAATATTCACCACAGAAGAGATCCAAAAGGCCAAGAAACACATGAAATAATGCTCCAAGTCTCTGATAGTCATAGAAAGGCAAATAAAGACAACAACAAGATACCACTTCACTCTTGGGAGAATGTCATAGATCTGAAAAGGTAACAGCAGCAAATGCTGGAGAGGATGTGGAGTCAAAGCAACCGTCCTACACTGCTGGTGGGAATGTCAATTGGTCCAGCCTCTGTGGAGAACAGTCTGGAGAACTATCAGAAGGCTAGAAATGGACCTGCAATTCCTCTCCTGGGGATATATCCTAAGGAAGTCAAAACACCCCTCCATAAAGATCTGTGTACACATATGTTCTTAGCAGCACAATTTGTAATATCCAAAACCTGGAAGTAACCCAGGTGTCCAACAACAGATGAGTGGCTGAGCAAGTTGTGGTATATATATATACTACTCAGGTGTGAAAAATGGTGACTTCACCGTTTTCAACTGATCATGGATGGACCTTGAAAAATTCATGATAAATAAAATAAATCAGAAACAGAGGGATGAATATGGGATGATCTCACTATCAGGAAGAAGTTGAAAAACAAGATCAGAAAATAAAAAACAAGTAGAAGCTGAAATGGAATTGGTATATCACACCAAAGTAAAAGACTCTGGGGTGGATGGGTGGAGAGAATACAGGTCCAAGAAGGATGACAGAGGACCTGGTGGGGGTTGTATTGTTATATGGGAAAATGGGGAATATTATGCATGTAAAACTATTGTATTTACTGTTGAATGTAAAACATTAATTCCCCAATAAAGACATTTAAAAAAGTAAAAAAAAAAAAAAAAAAAAAAAGAAGAAGAAGAAGAAAGAAAACTACAAAGGAAAAGAAAAGAGAGATGTGTTGATCTATAGATGTCAAGGATTAGCACCAGGCTGTGGTGCATTTGACAGAGAAGAATAGTTACAATACACAAGGACCCACTTCAAGCCCTTGGTGTGTACACACACACACACACACACACACACACACACACACACACACACACACACACACACCACACCACCTGCAGGGGGAAAGCTCAGAAAAGGTGAAGCAGTGTTGCAGGTGGTTCTTTCTCTCTTCATCTCTGTCTTCTCTCTCAATTTCTTTCTGCCCCCACTCAATAAATAAATAATACAATTTTTAAAAGATGTCCAGAACACGTTCTATAAATAAAGCCAAATAGCCAGAGCTGAGAGCTGTGGGCTCTGTCACAGTCACCTTCATTGGTAAAATTTTGTAGGATCTTCACATCAAGATGCATTGGTGGAGACTCAACTCTATGGGCATATGAATGATTAATGAAAGGAAAAGATAATAATAGTAAAAAGAATCTCCAGACTGCTTCTACCAGGGGTTGGACCAACTTCCACCCCGCCCCAGCTATATAGAAGACTTTCCCTCTCCCCATCCCCTTGCCTGCACTTGGTGTTTCTGTCCTTTCTGATGTCTGACATCCTCACAGCTGGCATCTCTTTGTTGTTCTTACTTGCATTTCTCCGATAATCAGTGACTGAATGTTTATTCACATGTCTATTGGTCCTCGACATATTACAAGAATACAATAAACTGTCCTCATATGCCAATACTGTAAAACATTATTTCTCCCAGGAAAATTGTTTGTGGTGGGGGATGGACTGCAGAGCTGTCTCAGAGGCAGAGCACATGCATGAGCCCCTGAGATTGAGTCCTCAGCATATTGTTTCTAAAAAATACATCAGAAACTTCTGCCTTCAAACAGAGAAATGTCTCATCCCACTGCTGGATGTTTGTACCTGGGATGAAGGTGTTACAGGGCCATGTTCTTTCTAAAAACTATGGCGAGAGCAGGGGGGGGGGGGAGTCCTGTCTTACCTCTATAGTTTCTGAACTTCACAAACAAGCCTAGTTCCTCCTTAGTTGGTGGATTCTGCTGCATTCACCCAGTCTGCCACCATAACCACATGTCCATTTCTCTCTGTGTGACCCTCTCTTTCCCTCTTCTCGGGAGACAAACAACAGACTAGATGATAGCTCCTCTTACCTTGAATGTGTCTGCAAAACCCCAATTTCCAAGTAAGATGACTAGGATTAGTGTTTCCACATGCCTGTTAGCTGGATCCAGTCCCCCAGGAAGTTAGCAGAAAATATCTGGCTATGGTATCACTCTCTAGCAAAAGTAACTCTCTTCCACCCTCACTTATGGACTGCTAGGTCATTCCCCTGGCACATTTTATCCTATGCCATCCTCATTTTGAGGTGACTCTGATCATATGTCCAGGGGCTCTATTCACTGAAAAAGCTGAAAACAAAAACATAAGATGCAGACCTGTACACTTGTGTGTATGTGAGTGTCCTGGCTCCAACAAGCTCACAAGTGCCCTGTGGAGAATGATGGTAGGGTAGGTTCTGGGGGTGGCACCGGTGAGAAGACAGGCGTTTTCTGGCCCCACAGAATAGACAGTCTAGTGGGATGAGGTTTGCACTCAAGATGTGGCTTCCTAAATAACAACCTCTAGCCAGGCCTGAGGACAGAGCCTGGTGATGTGCATGCCTGGCCTCTGGCACCCTCTGGTGACTGTGGCTGTGTCTCTCCTAGTGGGCTGTTCATCACCAATCATGACAAGGGCCACATTGCCACCATGCTCAACTCATGGCCTGAGGATGACATTAAGGTAGGGTTCTTCTCTTCTGTGCTGTTGCTCTGTGCTGGACTGGGTCCTCTCAGCCTGGACCAGAAAGGAAGCCATTGCATCACCAAACGGAAGAGTCAACAAACTTGTATAAGGCCTGGCTTCCACACCTGTCATAGCTATGCACAGCAATCCTGACAGAGGGAGAGTGGGTCAGAACAAGGCGTCCAGGTATAGCAGGGGCTGAGGATTTGAACCCAGATCCTGGTGCAGGGTAACCTTGGTTTCTCTGAAAGATGATGGCAGATGGGTTTCCTCCACTGAGCCTGCAGCTACCACCACCCAGTAAAGGGGAGTCGAGGGTACGGGGGCCTATGCTGACTTAGGTAGGCTGGCATCCAGAGGAGGACCACTGCAGGAGCACGCCCCCTGTCTTGCAGGCTGTGGTGGTGACAGATGGGGAACACACCCTTGGCCTGGGGGACCTGGGCTGCTACGTCATGGGCATCCAAGTGGGCAAGCTGGTGCTATACACAGTGTGCAGGAGAGTCAACTCACAGCAGTGCCTGCCTGTGATGCTGGATGTGGGTACCAACAACCAGGTAATGACCCCAACCCACGGTACAAGGCCCTGAGGACAGCAGGGATGCTTCTGCCTCAGGGAACCTCCTTTTCATGGACAACACAGGAGGAGAGAGAAAGAGAGATAAGTATAGAGACAGAAATGCCAGGTCAGGCCACATACATGTCCTGCAATAAGCAATCACAGAAACCAGAACTCCTTTGTTCTGCACCCTAAAAAGAATTTATGTCCTGGGACCGGGTGGTGGTACACCTGGTTGAGTGCACACGTTACAGTGCTTGAGGACTCAGGTTTGAGCCCCCAGTCCCCACTTGCATACAGAAAGCTTTACAAGTGGTGAAGCAGTTTTCCAGGTGTCTCTCCTCTCTTCCTTGATATCTCCTCTAACTTCTCGATTTATGGCTATCTCGAGTCAATAAATAATGACAAGAAAAATAATAATAAAGGAATTTTGTCCCATACTCCCAAAGGGGGGAAATGTTAGAGGAAGATGACCAGAGGAGACTAAACCCCTATTATCCTGGGATCTAAAATGTTTTCACCAACAGTCTTTGTTTCTAAACCATCATTGAGAGGGAAGAGAATCAGGAAAATCAGAGGATGTCAGGTACTGTTTTGCTTATCTGAGAGAGAAGAGGGAAAAGAAGGAAGGGCATTCAGAAGTAGTGATAGGTGTAGCTATGACGTAGAAAGGAAGTGAAGACAGAGTCATAGAAATGAATAAAAATGGGCAAAAGAGATAAAAATTCACACACACACACACAGGCAGAGAGAGAGAGAGGGAGAGGGAGAGGGAGAGGAGAGGGAGAGGAAGCGGGAGAGGGAGAGGGAGAGGGAGAGGGAGAGGGAGAGGGAGAGGGAGAGGGAGAGGGAGAGGGGCACCAATATATATTCAACCCACACCTATAACCTCAGAACTATGGTGGTTTCTGCTGGAGGGGGTTGGAAACACAGAACTCTGATGGTAGGGATAGTATAGAATTAGACCCCTATTATCCTATAATTTTGTAGCACACTATTAAGTCACTAATAAAACATAAAATTAAAAGGAAGCAGGAGAAAAAGCCAGGCCAAGTAGGACAAGGGCCTGGCCTAGATGTGAGTCCCCCCACACCACACAGGGGTGCTTGGCTTCAGGGGAAATTCAGGTGCTTTGGAGTCTCTCCTTCTCCTCCTCCTCCTCCTCCTCCTGCTCCTGCTCCTGCTCCTCGTCCTCCTCCTCTTTCCTTTCTGTCTCTCACTCTTTCTCTATCTGAAAAAGTTGGTGGGGCAATGAAATTGCACATGCCTGAGGCCTGGCTCCAGAAAGCTAGTCATGGAGAACATGAAGAGAAGTGGTGAAAGTAGAATAGTGGTTTCCATTCTAGGCTCTTTTCTTCAGTATTTTTCCACCAAAGCCATCCTACATCCTAAGACCAAAGCTGCCTTTTCCCAGCAAAGCCATTGGAATCCAGCTGTTCTCAAGTTCATGTGTATTATGAGTTATTTCCCAAGTTAGCTTTTGTCCTACTGTGTCATTGCTTTGTTTGTTTGTTTGTCTGTCTTTCTGACTACTTTACCAGGGCACCAATCAGCTATGGCTTATTGGTGATGCTGAGGATTGAACCTGAGACCTTGGAGCCACAGGCATGGGACTTTTTTTTATTACCATCAAG
The DNA here is from genome assembly GCF_950295315.1 of Erinaceus europaeus. Lineage (NCBI taxonomy): Eukaryota > Metazoa > Chordata > Mammalia > Eulipotyphla > Erinaceidae > Erinaceus > Erinaceus europaeus. The sequence continues at coordinate 49,242,455 of NC_080178.1, read as the reverse complement.
TTGTCTCCCTTGCCTCTCTGCTCCAAGGGTGTCATTTGATTGGCTGTTGAGTGTATCCACAGTTCCATAAGGAACTGCCCTCCCACAACTGGACTCAGGAAATTTCTCATCTCCTGGCAAATAGAAAACTGGTTCCAGCACTCAGCATCTACAGATTGGTGTTTATTTTCCATCTCGATTATCTTCTTAGGAAAAATTCTTAGAAATATCAGACTGGGGAGATAGCATAGGTCAACAGAAACACTTTTCTACCTGAGGCTCTGAGGTCAAAGTTTCAACCCCCAATCCCATCATAAACCAGAGTTAAGCAATGTTGAAGGGGAGGGAGAAAGAAAGAAAGAAAGAAAGAAAGAAAGAAAGAAAGAAAGAAAGAAAGAAAGAAAAGAAATGAAATATGGAAGAAAGGATGAAAGGAAGGAAGGAAGGAAGGAAGGAAGGAAGGAAGGAAGGAGGGAAGGAAGGAAGGAAGGAAGGGAAAGGAAGGGAAGGGAAGGGAAGGGAAGGGAAGGGAAGGGAAGGGAAGGGAAAGGAAGAAGTAAAGAGACTTAAGAAGAAAGAAAGAAAAAAAAGAAGTAGGGACCAGAAGATAGTTCACCCAGTATGGCACACATGTTATCATGTGTAAGTAACGACCCAATTTCAAATGCTCATGGTGGTCTTCCGGCTTGGAGGGGAGGAAACTAGAAGCAGTGCCTCAGTGTCTCTCTTCTGTCTGTCTCTCCTCTCTGTCTCCCTCTATGCCTTTCAACCTGTATCTAAAGAGAAATAATTGAGAGTGGGTGGGCCCATGCAATGGTGTACCTGGTTATGTACACACTGTAGTGTGCAAGGATGTGGCTTCAAGCCCCTGGTCCCCACCTACAGGGGCAAAATGTCACAAGTAGTGAAGGAAAGCTGCATGTGTCTCTCTATATCTTCCCTTCTCTAGCTCCCTCTCCCCTCTCAATTTCTGTCTCTATCCAATAATAAATAAATAAAGTTATAAATTATAAAAAGGAAGTAAAACATTTGGCTGCTTGAACCAGCAATTTTGTTGTGCAGGCACCAAGCTCCAGGACCAACCCTGTGTCAAAATTTAAACAAAGAAACAAATAACTTAGCTGGCCTGGAGGTGCAGAGGAGCCCCCTAGGCTGGAAGCTTAGCCCCCAGAGCCCTTCAGCACAATCACCTCCCAGCCCCATGTCCATCTTTCCCACTATGCTGGGCTCCTGATTCGTCTGTCAGTCTGGCTGGCTGCCCCAGGAGCTGCTGGGGGACACCCTGTACATCAGCCTGCAGCAGGAGAGCATGCATGGGGAGGATTATGACCAGTTGCTGGAGGAGTTCATGCAGGCAGTCACCCACAAGGGAGCAACACAAGCCACTGGGATGGGGTGGGGCAGGAAGTGGCTCCGAGGACAAACTGGGGTAGGGAGAAGGGTGCATGGGAGGCAAGGGAAGAAGACCCTGCCTCACCTCTAAACTCAGAGACAATCAGGGCCATCAGTGGTGAGTGTGAGTGGGGTGTAGGGGTGTGTGGTTACTGAGGCCCATGGGGGAGGGAACCCAGCATCTGAAGTCCAAAAAGGAAAACCTACAGGCCTGAGCTGTTCTGACTGGAGGCAGGCTTCAGAATGTTTTGAGTGGAGGGGAAATGTGTCCTTCCCACAGAAGGTTCTAGAATTCAGGATGCCTCACCCCTACCTGAGGGCTGGGCTGTGTGAGTAAGTAGGTCCTGTGGATACTGGCTGTGAGATTGATGAGGGGACATCTCTGCCCTGGAATGAGGGTGCCCTCACTCAGTGGGAGACCTACCCGGAGGAGTCCAGCTAAGGCTAGTGAGTTCCTCACTCTGTCTTCCCCCAGCAGCCACACACACACACACACACACACACACACACACACACACACACACATCTGGTGCCAAAAAGATAGATCCTGAAAAAGGAGCTGAAAGTGTCCCTGAAGAGATGAATATGCTGAGGAGCACACATGACGCTGAAGCTCAAAGGGGCAGGAGTGTGGTGGATGTGTGGAGAAAAGCCAGAGGATTGTCATCCAGGAATGCCCAGAGAGGCTGTCTTCTGGCCTAAATTAGCCAGCGCTGCCCACAGTGCTCTGGCTTCTCTTGGGGTAGAGCCCCCTGACACAGGATGAGGAACTGAATGAACTGCATGTCTCAATGTCTCTTCAGGGACTCTTCAAGGAGCTGGGAGTAGCTGCAAGTGCTGGGTTCAAGCCCCAGCACCACGTGGGAGCATCACAACACCAGGGTAACTTTATGCCTGGTGTTGTTTCTTTCTGTTTCATGCCCCCACCCCCAACAAAAAATAGACAGTGACAGGGCAATAGGTGTGTTGTCTGGTAGAGTGCATATGTTACGAGGCCAGAGAACCGTGGTTTGAACTGCAGGCCACTTTGTGTGAGCACCTGCAGAGGAGACACTTCCTGTGCAGAGGAGCAGTGCTGTGGAGGTGTCTCCCCACCTCTAGCTCTCTATTCCTTTTGGTATCTCACCCTTTCAACTCATTGCTGGGGCTCAGTGTCTGCACAGCTCCACCGCTCCCAGATGCCATTACTTTCTTTCCTCTAGATAAAGGGTGACTGACAGAGAGATAGAGAGGAAAGACACATAGAGGAGAAGAGAAACCACAGCACTGGTCCACTACTTGTGAAGCCCCCCAACCCCCATTGACAGGTACCCATGTAGTGGCTGGGGTTCAAACCTAGGACCTCTTGCATAATAGCCTATATTCTCACTGACGTCTAACTCAGATACGGAATGCACTGCCTCGTCCAGTTTGAGGACTTCACCAATGTCAATGCCTTCTGTCTGCTAAACAAGTACCAAGACAAGTACTGCATGTTCAGTGATGACATCCAAGGTATGTTCCGCCCTGAGACTGAGTGGCTGGGACTGGCTCCCTCACACAGGACCACCTGCTGCCAGAGTACCACTGGGGCTCCACTGTCTGGTGACTCAGGCTTCGCTGTGACCTGGGAGAGAGTGCTGGGGCTTTGCTAAACCACTGCTCCCTGGTCTAGGCCTTGGAGACCATGACCACATCCAGGGAGATGAGTATTACATGACTGCATATATCTGTGACTGTGTACAAGGATGCAGGTTTGAGCCTCTGGACACCACATGGGAGCACCTACAAGGGGGAAGCTTCATGAGCAATGGAGCGGTGTTATGTTGTCTCTCCTCTTTCTATCTCTCTCACTTTTAATCTCTCTGTCTCTTGACTTCTATCATATACATATATACATATATATACATATACATACACACACACACACACACACACACACATATATATGTCATGTAGGCATTGAGTCCCAGCAAGAACACTGGTGGCAAAAAAAAAAAATTGAATGAAACATGTAAGGGGCATTCTAAATAATTTAACTAGCAAATGCAAGCTGGACTAGGACAGAGCACCTTTGTGAGCCACAGTTTCAGCCTCTCTCCACAGAAGAAGCTAACAAAGACCTGGGGCAGATATAGTAAATGTTTAAAGCACTAATATATGGGGGTCATATGGTGGCATGGCCAATAGATCATACAGGTTATCATGCTCAAGGACCTGACCCAAGTTCAAGCCTCCAGTCCTCACCTGCATCAGGTAGCAGGAAGCTTCATGAGCAGTGAAGCATTATGACAGATGCCTCTCCTTCTCTCTGTCTCAAAGCACTGGATATACTTACAGGGAATTATGAAGTGTAAGCAGTGGGTCCCCTTTGACCTTGAAGACCTGTTTGTGGGGGACATAGCAAACACTGTCAAAATCTACAAGGACGTCCTGGGGTGGAAGTCCTCAGGAGGGTCCAGAGAGGGGCTTGAACCAAGGTCTTTAGACATGGTTATGTGTTCACTCTACCATGTGACCCAACTGCTGGTCCCCTTTTCTATTTCTAAGTCCTAACACGTCACCCAAGAGCTCCCCACCCCAATGAAAGTCAATGTTGAAGAAAAACCCAAACCTTCTGTTGTAGGGTTCAACAAATGCTAATCAGTCTTTGAGGTTTTGGGCTGTAGTAGGGGGGTAACTTTTCCCTCCAAGGGAGTCTCAGATGTCACCCCAGGGAGAACACTGGACCAACAGGGTAGACAAAAGGCTGGGGTGTGGGCTCTGGAAGCCACACACAATGCTGGGGCAGAGTACCAAAGATCAAAGGTTTAGTAGCTGCTCAGAGGTCTAGATAAAGTTTACTTAGTAACCTGAGGGAGCAAGTTGGGTGTCAGTAGAGCAAAGTGCAAGGTGGCAGTGGATACAATCAGGGTTATTCCCATCACAGGGAGATTAGATTCTACCCATCACAGGATTAATTTGATTCCAGCCACCTGAGAGAACATTCCACTCCCAGGAACAAGACCCAACCTTGGAGGCTGTTCTGCTGAGGGTCTTTGGTGCCATCTGGTGGTTAGAGCACAATCCCTCCTCCAGGAGGTAGAAGGCTGTGCTGAAATAGATTCCCGGGCTGAGGAAACTCTGAAAGTCTTCTAGGAAAGATTTGCAGGGACCCAAAAATCACCAGGGTTGGCAGAAGCACATCTGTGGACTCCATGAGATTCAGCTGAAAGAGGGTTGGGAGGAATACTATTTAAAAAGGTCTCTGCACCCCTAACTTCACAGCAGCATAGTTTCTTTTTTTTTTCATTTATTTAAGAAAGGAGACATCAACAAAAACATAGGATAGGAGGGGTACAACTCCACACAGTTCCCACCACCTGATCTCCATATGCCATCCCCTCCCCAATAGCTTTCCCGTTCTCTATCCCTCTGGGAGTATGAACCAGGTTCCGTGAGATAGAGCATATGTTCACATGTATCCATAAACTAGGGCAAAATATATACCTGAAAGCAGAAGTACACTAGAGTCTGCAGTGAGTACCCCACAACACTTCATCTCCACCATTCCAAACTTTGGGTCCACGATTGTTCAGCAGCATAGTTTCTAAGAGCCCAAACATGGAAGCAACCCAGGTGTCTAACAAAAGATGAGAGGCTGAGAAATTGTGGTCTATATGCACAATGGAATACTACTCAGCTCTTAAAAATGATGAAGTCATATGTTTTACTTCGTGTTGAATGGAGTTTAAAAGAATCATGTTAAGTGAGATCACTAACAAAGAGGAGAATGAATACTGAATGATCTTACTCCTGGGGGAAATTAAAAACAAGGATAGAAAGAGAAAACACAAAGTGAGACTTGAACTCGGTGTTTGCACCAAAACAAAGGAGGAGAAGAGAAGGAGAGGAAGGGACTTTGGGGCCCCTGGGCTGAAAGGACCTAAGCTTGGGGTGACAGTGTTCTGCAGACACCCACCACAGGGAGGTGAGACTTGCACACATGTGTCAGCAACTACCCTGTAAACCATTACCCCCCAATAAAGTTATTTGGTGGTGAGGATTTTAAAGAGCAAGAGGAAGATGGATGGACTTACTCTATATCCTAGGAGAAGAGGAAAACAGTTGGTGATATACTAAGAGGGCTTTGATAAAATGGTGGGCAAAGGGAACTGGAGATTTCTGGAGGAGGGTCAGTCTATGCAATGTTTAACACCTCTGTAACTGGCCTGAGAGAAAGAGACAGAGATGAGGAGAGACTTACACCATGGCACTTGAATCTTTATCTCATAGACAGGAAGCAGGAGTTTGAACCTGGGTTTTTGCACATGGCAATGTGTGTGCTGTGACAGGTATGCCACCACCTAGCCTCATAAACAAAAAGTTAAGTCCAATGACTACTTCTCTTATTTATTTATAAAATAAAAAATAGAAAAAACATATGGTAAGTGGGGTAAAATTCCACACAATTCCAACTGTCATAGTTCCATATCGCATCCCCTGCCCTGATATCTTTCCTAATCTTTATTCCTCTGGGAGTATGGACCCAGGATCATTATGGGGTGCAGAAAGTGGGAGGTCTGGTTTCTGTAATTGCTTCTCCACTGAGAATGGGCATTGGAATGTCAAACCATACTCCCAGCCTGTTTCTATCTTTCCTAGTGGGGCAGGGCTTTGAAGAGTCGGGATTCCAAGATACATTGATAAGGTCATCTTCCCAGGGAAGTCAGGTTGGTATACTGATAACGTCTGCAACTTGATGTCTGAAATGACTACTTCTGAGTTGTCCTCACCCTTTGTAATAATTGAGTGACTTCTTTCTTTTTAAGGGTCCATAGACTTTTTGTTGGAATTTGAGGGCCTCTTCTCATTCAGGGAAAGATATATCTATCTTTGTGTCATAAGATCTAAGTGTGAGTTCAGATTTGTGACTCCCTCTCTGGGCCTAGGAAGTTTCTTTGGGTTGAATATGATTTCATGAGCCCAAGAGACCTCCTCCTACTAGGTCCCCAGAAAATCTACATGCTCTGCAAACCAAGCTGTAAATTCATGTTCAAATCTCTTCTCCCCTGTCTGTAGTAGTGTAAGGCCCTGGTGATCCACTGGGCATAAAATGTAGGCCAGAGACTGTGCTTGAGTCTCCCCCCCAAAAAAAAAATCAATGTAATGGGCTGGTGGGGGGGCAGGGGTTGTTGCAAGAAAGACAATCAGCATCCTCTGATCCTGATTTACTACCTCTCCCAGGAGTGTCTCTCTTCCCTTCTGGTTCCCATTCAATGGTTTTCAAGCATATCCTTATTTGATCTGGTAGATTTGTGTGTTTGCTTATAAGTGAAAGTTCACACTGTCTCTGTTTCCCCGCTGGCCTTGTTTCTTGATGTGGAAGCCCTCTAGGTCCTTCTTGGTGCAGGTGGTGAGTCTCTGTTTGGGTCTTTGTCTTCTTCTGTCTTGTGTTGTTATTTTGATTTTTGCTTTTGGCAGCAACAAAAAATGCAGTGCTGCCCTGTGCAGTGTTCTGCTGGCATCTGTTTATAGGCACTTAGGTCAATGCCAGAAATGATCCCAGGATGACTGTGGGAGGGATACACAGCAGCTTCTATCTTTACATAACAGGCAGTTACTCAGATCTTACTCGGTCTCTGGAAGCCAGATGGACACACGGGGTACGCCCCCCAACAAAGAAACTGAACCCACTCTGCTCTGTCACAGGCACAGCCTCCGTGGTGGCCCGGATCCTAGCAGCTCTGCGGGTCATCATAAACTGGCTCTCTAGCCATGTGTTCATTCTTTCAAGGAGCAGGGGAAGTAGGTGCTGCCAGGAAATGGAGAAGCCTAGAGGTGGCCTGGCATGATGCCTCATCTGGACACTGAGCTTCTGTGCCATGTGCATTGGGCTGCATTGGAGGAACCTCCAGACCTGTGGGCTTTTTGCACCCTCTCTCATTTGAGGATCCCTGCGTCCCCCAGGTGTGGAGGTAGGAGGGCTGGCTGCTGCCTCCCTGGGTCTGAGCCTGTCCTGTGTGGCACCCCCACGCTGCCCTGGGCATCGCTCACCTCCTGGTCATGGCCCTGGAGAAGGAAGTCGTCCCTGCGGCTGAGGCCACCAAGAAGATCTGGATGGTGGACTCCAGGGGACTCATTGTCAAGGTGGGTTGGTCTGGGGGCAAGACTTGGGGTATCATACAGCAGCTGGAGATGGGGTGCTTACATGTGAGGGGGAAAGCCTGGCAGGCAGGAGAGAGATGAGGAGGTCAGGGCAGGGACTGCTCTTTATTTGGACTGATAAATTGATTTTTCCTACCAGGGTTACCACACTGCTTCACTGTACCTGACGGCCATTATTAATGCAGAGAAAGGGAGAGAGAGAAACACATAGGGAAAAAATGAGAGGAAAATAGAGAGAAGGGGAGACTTCTGAAGCACAGGGTGATCCCCCTCAGATGTCACTCAGAACCTGAATTCAGGTCCCAGATTCCATTAGCTTAGAAAACTGGGGAGAGGGACAGGAGTGACAGTTCAAAGGTCATAGCTGAAAATGTAAAAACCGGGGCTAGGAGGTGGCACACCTGGTAGAGCACACACGTTCCCATTTGTGAGAACCTGGGTTCAAGTGCCTGGTCCTGACCTGCAAAGGAAAAGTTTCCTAAATAGTAGAAAAGTCTGAAGATGCCTCTCCTTACTCCCTTTCTATCAGTCTCTGTCTCTATAAAAAAAAAAAAGGGGAGAAAAAAAGAAAAGAAATGTAAAGAAAAGGAGGATGGAAGAAGGAAGGAGACAAAGTGATCACTGTGAGTAGTGGAGTTGTGTAAGCACTGAGCTTACACAATAATACTGCTGGCAATGATAATAACAATAAATTAAAGTATAAGAATCATGGACACCTGCATGCAAGAGCCATATATTTCAATGGGCAGGGTGCATGCCTTGCCATGCACTTGAATCACATTCAAACCCTAGCACCACATGGGAGGTTGTCACTGTACTGGGAGAAGCTCTGGTGCTGTGGTGGCTCCCCTTCCGTGTGTGTGTGTGTGTGTGTGTGTGTGTGTGTGTGTGTGTGTGTGTGTGTGTGTTTCTCTCTCTCTCTCTCTCTCTTTGTCTCTCTCTCTCAGTACACAGAGTGCTCTCTGTGGCTCAAATGCAGCAACTCTGCCTAGGTTCCCTGTAGGACCATGTGAAATCTTGGTAGAGTTTAGGGGCGCTCTCCTATCCTTGGATGGAGGTCTGGAAGGACACCCCACTTGTTGGCCTCTCCCGTATAAGGGTGAGCTAAGAGGGAAAAGTCTTCCATGACTCAGTTTCCCCTTGCTAGTCTCTCAAGCCCACATAAAGCAGACAAGCCTCTCACATTAAGTTTTCCCTGATAGCAGGCCAAATGGCTGCCTGATTGAGAGTTCACTCAAAGTTCACTATAGTCCTTCAAAGTTCACGCATTCACTATAAGTTCACCTTTTGATCATATAAGAGAACAAACTTTATCATACACTCTTTCCAGTGATTTGGCTGTGAGACCCCCACATCTATTTCCTTGGTTTTGATCTATGACTTACATGAAGCCTTACCTCTTTCTGTTTCATCTCATTCTACTGGTTTTACCACTATGCTTTTCTTAATACCTTTGGATAATTAACATGCCCGCATCATGGAGACTAATTGTCTTGACCTTTTGGTATCACATCAATTCTTGTCATTCCTACCCCTCCCCACCATAGGGGTAAGCTGACCTTTAAAAAACTTGTAATTTATGACATATATGAATAATGTCCTTTGTTCTCTTTTCTACAAAGCCGTGTGTTTTACACTAAATAAATTAGAGCTTCATACTAAGATCTCTCCTGGTGTTCTTACTGCATCTCAGAGTCCCTATAACTTGCGACAAAGAAGCCAGTGGCTTACCTCCTGGTTGGAGGCACTCCACGTGAGCGCCAGCAGTTCCCTACAGCCACACATCTTCTTTCTCTCCAAGCAGGGGAGGAGCCATCTGAGCCCTGAGAAAGAGACTTTTCCCCAGGACCATGCTGAGAAGGGCTCCTTGGAGGAGGTGGTGCAGCAGGTTAAGCGATGGGTTTGATAGGCTGAGCCCCTCGGGTTGTAGGAGTGGCCCGAATTCTGCTTGATGTGTGGTGTCAGAATCCTTGTTCTCACAGCCCTGTGTGTGTTCAGTGGCCACCTCCCTGTCATTTGCTAGTCTGGGGAGACTAGTGCTTGTCTGATGTCTTGTGATTGTATGGTCTGGTGGGTGGCCAAAGGGACCTGACAGAAAAAGTCAGGCCGTGAATATTATCAATAAGGGCTTTATTTGTGTGCTTCTGGAGCAAGGTTCTCGGTTCCGGGCAGGTAGGGGGTCACATGAAGTTGCAAGCAGGGTAAAGGAGGGAGATTCTTTCTTTTTTTTTTAATATTTATTTTATTTATTTATTTATTCCCTTTTGTTGCCCTTGTTGTTTTATTGTTGTAGTTATTATTGTTGTTGTTGTTGTTGTTGTTGGATGGGACAGAGAGAAATGGAGGGAGGAGGAGAAGACAGAGAGGAGGAGAGAAAGATAGACACCTGCAGACCTGCTTCACCACCTGTGAAGCGACTCCCCTGCAGGTGGGGAGCCAGGGTTCGAACCGGGATCCTTATGCAGGTCCTTGTGCTTTGTGCCACCTGCGCTTAACCCGCTGTGCTACAGCCCAACTCCCAGGAGGAAGATTCTTATAGGTGAGGAGAAAAAAGAAACTTAGGTGAGAGTCCAGTGGGCATTTTCCATGACGTTAAGTGTGGTGGGTCTGTGGTTTAGGAAATTGCTAGTCTCCAGCAGGCATTCCAGGGATGCGCTGGTATTGCTGTGCTCTACATTCTTATGACTGAGTGTTTTTATCCACAAGTGCCTTCAATGGTCAGGCCCTCCCAGATCTATCATTCTGCCCTTTTTGGTCATATATGGAGTTAAGGTCATTATTGCTGCTTCCTGCTAAACAGGGGTGATGTGGGGTGTGAGTTAAAGGTCAGAATAGGTCTGCAGAGGCCCAATGGGCAGAGGAATGTAAGAGTGTAGAAGAAGTTGGTTGACAGATACTCTGCATAGCTCTTGAATACAGGTCATAATGAACCTAATAAGGCAGGGTTAAAAAAAAGCAAAGAAATTAGGATTAGAGTGATATCTCTGTAGAATCTTCTCATCCTCTAGATACTTCTTTTATTTGTTCCCACTGTGGTGCAGGGGGGTCAGGGGGAGGACAGAGAGGGAATCCACAGTTAGTCTGGGTGCTTTCTCCCCAGCTGTCCTGGTATCAGGGCTGTTGGGCTATGCCATGGAGGAGAGAGGAGATCCGGAGCAAAGAGGGAACACAAATCTTTATTTGCACGGGCACTTCAGAGTTGCGTGAGAGTGCTGTGGTTCGGGGCACGTGGAGGTAGCAAAAATGGCCACCTCCTGGACCACCCTCCTTTACATCTTATCACCTAAGTGAAAAAATGGGCAAAAAAGGCTAGGGGCAGAAGGAGAAGGGTTTTATAGGGCAACAACCAGGAGTGCCGTGTCTGGACAGGATTGGTTGAAAAAGGCACTGAGAGAATATCTTGGGAATTGGCAAAGCCTGAGGGGATAGCCTGACAGATGCGACTGCATCTGCATAATTCCCCAGCATCTCCCCCTTTTCCTTTATATCTAATGGACCCAGTATAGGAAATATAGAGTGGAGCAGGTTTAAGTGTTTTTAATGGAATGCTGTGCTCAGGTGTGGAGATGTAGGACTTTTTGTGGGGAAGGGAAGACTTACATGGCTGCCAACTTTGTGAGATTCATGTCCCCCCCCCCCCATGCTCAACCACTCTTTAGAGAGAGAGACTTACCTAGAGGGACTCATCTCATAGGTTAAGCTCTGCCAGGCTCCACCATCTCCTCACATTTTTTTGTATCTTTTTATCTAGTTATTACATTAATATAGTTCAATATCTGTAAAAGACTCTATCTGTGACAGAGGAATGTTAGTGTACGGGTGAGCAGAATCCTTTTAGGCATAAACCTGAATGATATAACAAAACAGGAAGGGACAAGTAGGGGAGCAGTAAGAGCCAGTTTGATGCTAAGAGGAGTCATGGTGTGCAAAAGGGGCATTTCCTGTCTCTGGGACAGGGCTTAGTAATGAGGTGAGGGGTTCTGCCTCTGGGGTCATCTCCTGCCCCGGGGGACAATGCTTAGTAATGAGGGGGTGTTTCCTGCCTCAAAGGACAGGACCTGCATGAGGGAGGGTGTGGCCTGCCAAGAGGAGGAGCTATTTGGCGTTGTATAGTCCTCAAGGCGACAGTCTGCAAAGTCCATGAACCACTCTGGGTCAGTCTTTGAAAAACCAGCAGCATGAAGGGAAGAAAGCTGCTATAAAATTGTGTAAAGTGTCCAAAGGGTATACCAGCAAGTCTGATAGAAGTCTCAGTCCAAAGTAGGTGACTAGGGGGAGAAATGCCATGGGATGAAATGATGCACGTCTATCTCCACGGGGTACGTCAGCCACTGGAATTCTGCTTTTCTGTAGAAAGTGGGCTGGAACTGCCATAACATGACAGACAATGCAGAAGCGGGAAGGGCATACAGGCAGTAAGAAAGTTCTGTCCTTGGAGTCTGTGAATCAGGTTCTTCAGATCGCATCAGGTTTCGGGGGGGAGGGGTGCCACTGTAGCCATGCCATCTAGTGGGCGATGTCAGAGTGTGTAGGGGTCCAGATGGTTTTTCCCAGGATTCCTGTGAGAGAAACACAAAGAATCTGCTTCCCGTGGTTAGCAGGGCATCTGATTTGAATTTCATATAGAAAAAGAGGTTTGATGCCTTAGCCAACTGAAAATTGGGGGATGTATCTTTCTTTATTTCTTTGTTTGGTTAATTGGGCCTAGGTGTTTGGAAGGCCTTCTCAGCAACCATTTGTCTTTGGGGGTAGTAAGGGATGTTTGTGGCATGGGTCGATGCTATAAAGGGAAACATCTTTAAATTGTTGGCTGACAAAGGCAGGCCTATAGTGGCAAGATGAGATACACCAGTTAAGTGTAGAAGAATATGTGAATGTTGTTAATTCACATAGGTTGTGTACGGAGGAACTTCTTATAGTTTAATACCTTACCATATGAGCAGATGCTTCTTCATGTGAAGGCTTTGACATAGTTGTAGTCAATTACTTGTGAAAAAATTAACAAGTTAGAAGTTTACTATAATTGATGATTCAATGATTATAATTGGTTTAACTATATAATTTTGTTTAAAGGTCATCTAATGTGACCTCCTGTAGCAGTCTCTACATCAGGATCTTTAGACCAATTTTTGTTAAAATATATATCGCTTTTTTAACCATTTTTACTTTGGACTATAAACAGACTCAGGTTACTTAGAGAGTTAACACATGTTAGTGACAATGGTTTTAATATTTTCAGTGTCAGGGTGATGCCAGATCTGTTGTGGATTAATTTCCACAAGATAGCTTACAGGGCACTTTGGGGGGAACTCCTATAGCGTCCTGTATAGAGAATTTGTATTTTAGTTTGGGGAATGTATTGTCACGTTAAACATTTAGACTTTTACCTTAAATAGTTACTTTTAGCAAATTAGTTTTGCCTTGCCTTGTAATAATGTAGCTTTAAGGTTACACTTTTAACCATTAAATTAGTGTTTACCAAACTTGAAGCATACCCATAAACATTTAGTTATAACACACAATTTGAGAAAAACTTTATTATGAAAACATATCATTTTAAAAGAAAATTTAGATCTATCTTTACTCACACAGTTTAAGACTAACCATTTTATATATACCAAGACTTTTACATTAAAAATCAAAAGAGAGAAAAAAATTGGAATGTTTCTGGACTTCTCCAGAAAACTTGGCTGCATCCAGCATTTTTATATAAAGTCACTTACGTTTTTTAGAGTACTGTGAGCAAATGGGTCATACAAAAATTTTTGGTCATTCAATACACTCACTCACAAAACACAACTTGCCAGTCATAGCATAAGATATTCAGAGAAGGGGTAGGAGAGAGGGCTCTGTGAGCCAGATTTTACAGATTTCACCATGTCATATTATGGGTCCTGGGGTGCATCCTGCATCTACTTCTCTTTCAGTATTTCTTGTTCCTCGGGGATAGCAGCTTCATCATGCAGGTATCGTTGGACATGGTGGCCAGGGACCCAGACAGGTTTGGAGTACTTCTGTGGAAAAACGCATGTGAAACCCCTCCCGATGGTCAATAGGGGGTCAGGCCCTTTCCACATTTTATTGAGTGGGTCTTTCCATTTGACCTTAATAGCTGGGAGGGTGGATGGTGTTTGCCAATGAAGAATAGTAGGAGGCAGGTCTGAGTTTTTGCAAATATTAAAGAGATTGAATGTAGTTAAAGCTTTTGCTAGCTGGATATTGGGGGCTACATTCATCCTTTATCTTTATTTAATAGAGCCTTAAGGGTTTGATGGTCCCTCTCAACAATGCCTTGTCCCTGTGGATTAAAGAGAATGTCTGTGGTATGAGTAATGTTCCAATGGGAACAAAATCTTTAAATTGTTTGCTGGTAAACACATTCCTATTGTCATTTTTCAGTTGAAGAGGTAAGCCCATTACAACAAAACAGGAGAACATATGGATTATAAGCTTTTTTGAGCTTTCTCCCATCTGAGCTGTCACCCACATAAATTTAGAAAAGGTATTAATTGAGACAAACACATATTTTTGTTTGCCAAAGTTGGGTATGTGGGTGACATCCATTTGCCAGAGATCATTGGCTTTTAAGCCTTGGGGTTTAACCCCAAGAGTTTGAATAGCAGGTGTTTTTATGAGACCTGCACAGGAAGAACATGTAGCAAGAATATGTTTCAAATGTGCTAAAGGAACATCAGGAAATCAAGCTCAAAGGTCTTTAAGATTAACATAGTCTACGGCCATACCACCCTGAACACGCCCGACCTCGTCTGATCTCAGAAGCTAAGATTAACATGGGTTAGAGAATGAAAGTCAGCAGGATTAGAGACAGAGGTTAGGAGAATTCCTGTGGAGGTGAGGCAGTCAGCTGCAGCATTCCCTTCGGATAGCGAACCAGGAAGAGGGCTGTGGGAACGAAGGTGTTGAACATACATTGGTTGGGTTCAAGAACAGAGCATAGAGAATTTGAACCAAGAGAGAGGAAAGTGGGTTGTCATCAATTTTCACATAAGAATGATCAAGCAATGGAAGTAAGTTAACAGTATACACACTGTTAGAAAAAAGGTTGAAGGATTCTGGTACAGCTTTTAATGCAAGGAAAACAGCATAAAGTTCTCTGTACTGAGGGGAATTATCAGGAAGCTCAGTAAAGAGGGGTTTAGGGGATTCCTTGTCTGGGTAATATGTAAGGTAAGCAGCTGCCTTTTATCCACCATCAGTGAAGACAGTAGGAGCAGAGGGGATGGGATCTAGAGAGAAACGTTTAGGTACTAGTAGAGGCAACAGAGGTAAAGAAGCTATTAATTTATTAGAAGTTAAATGGTTATCTATTTGTCCTGGAAACCCCACTAAACTTACAGCAAAATGAGAATGGTGGTGTATGAGCCACTCTATATCTGTGAGAGAAAAGTGAAGAATAATTAAATCCGGCTCCCTTCCTACAACTTGAACCGATCTGTTTCTTCCTTGGTGAACCATGAATGCTAATGCATCTATCTCAGTAAGAAGTCTTGGAGCTCCGCCTACTGGCATATGAAGTCACTCGAGAACCCCATGGTTCTGCCACAGTTCCCCCACTACTGTGGGGGTGTAGTTAAAGATTAGAAGGTTTACCAGTGAGGAGGGGGAGAATTGAACAAGGTTCATGTCTTGGAGGGCCTGGTTAACCTTTCCAGTGCCAAGGAGGCTTTGGGTGTTAACATACATTTTGAGGATGGCTCTTTGTTTCCTTTTAACAGGTCAAAAAGTGGTTGGAGACAGCTAGTAGGCAGATAAAGATACTGCATAAGCCAATATAAATTTCCAAGAAAACTTTGTAAAGAAGCAAGAGTGAGATTAGAAGCAAAGGTAACAAGATTTTAAAGGATGAATTTGCGTTAAAGAAATTTCTGAACCTAAGAAATATATTGGAGGAATTAGCTATTCCTTCTCAGGAGCTACATTAAGGCCACTTTTCTTTAAGGCAGGAATAAGAAAATCACGTAGGGCACGGAGATCTGTTATCTAATTCTCCCTATATTAAGATGCCATCCATGTAGTGAAAAACCTTAAGACCCTTATGAATATATGGAAAAAGGGCAGATTCAACAGCCTCTTGACAAATTGTAGGACTATTGGCAGTACCACCCATTCAAATCTATCAGCAGGGCTGCCAATATTAATGGAAAGAACACAGAAGGCAAAACACTTACTATCTTGTGGGTGCAAGGGAATAGAGAAAAAACAATCTTGTATATCAATAGCCATGATTGGAATTCCCATGGGAATTGCAGAAGCAAAAGGCAAACCGTTTGGGGGGAGCCCCAGACTTGCATGGTTTTATTTACCACACAGAGATCTTTGAGGAGGTGCCATTTTCCCGAGTGTTTTTTAATCACAAAGACAGGAGCATCCCACGGGCTTCAGGAATGACGAATGTGTACCAAGGAAAACTACTCTCAAACAAGCAATTTTAAAATTTCTAGTTTATCCCTAGGCAAAGGCCACTGTTCCACTCAGACAGGCTCATTAGAAAGCCAGTCTAAGCAGGAAGTTTGGTTACGAACAGTGGCAGTTAGTATTGGGGGTGCTGGTTAGATCTAGAAGTCTCACAGGAGGGGGTGTTGCACTCTGAAGAGGCATCTGTGGGTATTATAACATCGAAAGATTCCAGAATATCTCTGCCCAGTAGGTTGGTGCTAATATCAGCTACCAAAGGGTGGAAGTGTCCAGTAGTCCCTTCGGGGTCTTCCCACATAAGCAAATCTGGTGTGAGAAAGGCTTGGTTCAACCCTCCAACTCCGTGTAAATGGGGCCCTGGGAGGAGTTCCAAATTCTGGGGAACCTCTGCTTGCCTTAGAATCATCTTTTCTGCCCCCGTGTCAATCAAACATTTAAAAGGAATATTGCCAATCCTTACTGTCATAGTAGGGTGACCTCATTGTAAAACAGAAATGGTCCACAAAATTTCAGGGTCTGAATTTGAACCATTCAGGGACATGCCATTTTTTATGAAACTTGGACCAGCAATCTCTCCTCCAATAAAAACCTTTCTGGCATCTAGGACAAGGTGTTCGTGGCCTCTGGCTCTCTGACTGGAGGCATGGTTGTCCTAAGGTGGGGTCACAGCTTATCTGGACATTGGTTATGCCAATGCCCTTGGTAACCTCACTGAAAGCAGGCCCCATTTTGCTTATGTGGGGTAGCTGCATAATCCTGTGTCATAATGAGTGCCCCATAAGAGCCTGGTCCATGTTCTTGTGTTACTAAAATCCAATTATCTGTCTTTTGGTGTTTAAGACTGAGGCATGCCTGATGGAATTCCGGTAGCATTCCATCCCAGACAATAGAACACAGGAGGAGAAAACGGGCTTTATGATTATAAATCTTTCTCTCTAAGCTTGACCACACTCTGGAAATGAAGTTAGATAAGGATTCATGGGTTTCTTAGCGAAGGGAGAAAATGTGGACTGAGGTTGCTCCTTTGGGTTGGGTTAACCTCTCCCATGCTTGTGATGTGCAGACGCATATATATTCATAATAACCAGCTGGAAACTTGGCTTCTGCCTGATGAATTCTGGTTTCAAACTCTCCTTCTCCAAACAGTGCATCAAAATTCCACTCCAGCTGGTTCTGACTCTTTCTCTGGGATTGCTTTGAGCATTCACCATGAAAACATGCCTCCCATTGCAGGTAGATGGGGTCAGGGAGTGTAGCATGAGCTACGTGCCTCCAATCTTGGGGGTTATTAAGGTGCTGGAGAAAGCCTCATAAAATGGAGTTGGTCCATGGGGCATGAATGCCGTCATGCTTAAGTGCCTGTCTGAGCTCCCTAAGTTCTTTGGAGGAGTATGGGTGCCATACCTTAGGGTTTTGTCTATTGGGTACCACATTTACCGGGAAGGTGTGGACTTTTTTGATAATGAGGTAGCAGCGGGGGGTGGAGTCATGGACATGTAAGTCGCTGGAGGAGTGGCAATGACAGCAGCAGCCAGAGAAACTGAACACGTGTCTGCCAAAATGGAACACTTGGGGTAAAATGCAGAGGGCTTAGGCAGGGCGATATATATGTATATATATATATATATATATATATATATATATATATATATATATATATATATATATATATATATCTCAAAAGCTGCAAACATAGCCAAGAGTAGTATCCACAGTGCAGCCCCAAGTAAAACATCTCCAAGATAGAAATCCTGTCCCATGAGAAAAGAGTAGAGGGTTTGGGAAGCCTCTTCCTAAAATGGAGTGAATCCCATGGCAAAGAGGAACATGGGGCTGCAGAGAGTCAAGTGGCTGTGTACTTACCTGCATCTGGGCGGGTCAAGCCCCACGTTGGGTGCCAGGTGTCAGGTTGTGCCTTGGAGAAGAAAGAGAGAAAATCCAGAGAGATGAGAGAACACAAATCTTTCTTCACATGGGCACCTCAGAGTTGGGTGAGAGCGCTGTGGTTCGGGCCACGGGGAGGTAGTAAAAATGGCTGCCTCCCAGACCACCCTCCCTTGCATCTAATCATCTAAGTGAAAAAATGGGCAAAAGAGGCGAGGGGCAGAAGGAGAAGGGCTTTATAGGGCAACAACCAGGAGTGACGTGTTGGGACAGGATTGGTTGAAAAAGGCACTCTGAGATCGTCCCAACTCTTGCAGGAACTGGCACTGCCAGCTTGGCAGATGTGACTGCATCTGCATAAATCCCAGCTAGGGCTGTGAGGTTGAGGGTGTACTGAGGGTGGGGACTAGGCAGAGAGAGGGTGGACTAATTGGAGGGTGTTTGATAGATGGTGTGGAGTGGACTGGTGGATGTAGGGGTTTAGGCAAACACCCAACATCCAGTCTTAGGTTGGGTGCCTTGTCCCCAGCTGCCCTGAGAGTGGATGGGGAGGGTGGAAGGATAGTGGTTGTGGTGGGGGATGTTGAATGGGGTAAAGTGTGTTGGGGTGCTGAAAGGGGTAGAGACAGGTGAACTTGGGGCAGGGGTGGGATTTGGGGTTGTTTAGCGGGGTTCCTCCTCTTTGGTTGGGTGCCTCCTCCCTCAAGCACCCAGTCCACCCTCAACCAACCCTCCAGCACCTGCTACCAGGGCAACTGGAGAGGAGGCACAAGCGACAGTGAGAGGCCTTCCTCAAAACAGTGAAAAGGAGACAAGGACAGTGACACCCCCGCAGTACCTGCTCCCCTTTCTCCTAGCCTGCCCTTCTCCTCTCACTCACTGCCACAAATGATGGTCCCTTCTTGGGAGAGGAGGAGGAAATGCTTTCCAACAAAATCAGAACATCTCCTTTAGAATAGATTATATCCCAGTGAGAAAGATAGTATGGTGGCTCTGCTAAAGACTTGCATGTCTGAGACTCTGAGGTTCCAGATTCAATAATCTGTATCATCATCAGCCAGAGTGAAGGAGGAGTAGAGAGAGGAAGAAGAGCAGAAGAGCAGGAGTGTGGGATGAACTGAGAGTGGGCAGGCCAGCCGTGCAGAAGGCGCAGCTCTGCCTGCCATGTCTGCGGCCCTGTTCCCAGCATCCGAGCAGCATGGAGGGAGCCCATGCCCAATGCCCCGCACCATGTGACATAGAGCCGGCTCCAGTGGGAGGGCGGCAGGTGGAAACCAGAGTTTGTCTCAGAGAGAAATGTTCCAGAAACAGAGAAACAGTCTCTTGAACAAGGGGAAGAGGCCTTTGGAGATCTCTTCACAGCAGAAAATCAGCCCATAGTGGGTAGGTAGCCAAATCTGCACTTATATGGGGGATGGACAAGAAAGAACCCACGTTGGGTGCCAGTATGTAGTCATGCATGAATCCCTTCTTCTTCTAGCATTTGCCCTTCTTCCGTAGCCAGTCAACAGCGTCAGGTTGAGCCTGATGTAAAGTTTCGAGACCTCCTTTGAATCTGGAGAGGTGGCAGTAGTCGACTATGTGGGTCACAGTCTGTCTGTAGCCTCAGGGGTAGTTCAGGTGGTCTCTGGCTCCCCAGCGATGGAACATAGCGGCGCACCAGCCATGGCCTGTTCGATAGCGATTGAGGAGGGCCCAATAATAATGTGCTAGGTCAAAGCCGGGTTGACGCTTGCAGGGGTCTGTGATGAGGTGTTTGGTCTTTACCTCAGCTGACTGCCAACTCTGTTTCCAAGAGTCTGAAACAGAGAAGTTCAGTGTAGGCATAGGAGACCAGATTGGATGACGAGACGTCAAGCGTTGGACAGGGTGGGCGAAGATATCCGCGTATATTGGCAGGTCCGGTCGAGCGTAGACTTGGGAAATGAACTTCGATGATGCCGCATTCTGACGAATATCTGGCGGGGCGATGTTGCTAAGAACTGGCAGCCATGGAACCGGGGTGGAACGGATGGTTCCAGAAATTATCCTCATGAATCCCTGTAAACCCCCAGATCAGAGTGGAAGAAACAAGGAGAGGAGGCAACTTGCAACTCCAGAGGGCAATTACTTGTCAAAAGCCATGGCATCTTCATCTCACTGCTGCTTCAGCACAAAGTCTTTATCCCATTCTTTCTGTAGGCTGAAATTGATTTTATTCCTTCTATCCTGTTCTGCACATCTTTCTGCTAAATGCCTGGATGGAAGGCAAAAGTCTGACTCCATCCACTGCCACCACCGCCCCCCAAGTCCTCTCTCCTTTGCACTCAGTGGGAAATCTGGTTTTGCCCTCACTCTTTGAAATAAGAGGTAAAGACAAAGGCCAGGTGGTGGTACACCTAGTTAAAGGCACACATTACAGTGTGCAAGGACCCAGGTTCAAACCTTATGTCCCCAGCTTCAAGAAGGAAGTGCATCAGGTTTCTCTCTGCCTCTCACCCTATCTCTATACAAGACAAATAATTTTTTCAACAAAAAAAGAAAAAAAAAGAAAAACTGTCAATGACATGAGCAGAAACAGTGAACTCTAGGTCTCTCATAACTGAGTGGTCCAGGTCTGCTTGCTTTCAGCCAAATCCCTCTTCTGGTCAATCAATTACCACTCAAAACTGTTTATTTCCTTTAACTGATTTAAAATCTTATCTCACAGGGTGACATGTGACATGTGACAGCATCAGAGTGTGACTGGGGAGAGTGAGATGAGAACCAGGGTGGGGTGAGCTAGGGCCAGTCATGAACTCTCCATGTGTCCACCCATGTTTCTACTACAGTGTCAAGGGAGGGGGAGGAGAGGGAGGGGAAGGAGGAAAGGGTTATGGTGGGGAAGGAAGGCCCACAACCCTTACTGTTCTTGGTTTTTCTGTAGCATGTGTTTGTCTTGTTGCTGACTTTCAATGTGGCTCAGGATAATTTTTCTTTTGTCTCCTACAGTGGTTTCTACCTGTTCTTTCATACAGTTTATGTTTCACTGCTGCTTTCTCTTTCTTCCCAACGATGGTGTAGGTGCCCATGGGATTATTGATGGGCAGACTTTAAGTTTTGTGTTTCAGCTGGAACAGAGAGTCATTGTGAAGGCTGCAGCTTTGGTCTACAGTGACAGATAGACTTTGTCTTTCTTT
Source organism: Erinaceus europaeus (assembly GCF_950295315.1). Classification (NCBI taxonomy): domain Eukaryota; kingdom Metazoa; phylum Chordata; class Mammalia; order Eulipotyphla; family Erinaceidae; genus Erinaceus; species Erinaceus europaeus. Next base: position 49,221,480 of record NC_080178.1, on the reverse strand, counting down.
TTTTTTCTTTCCTATGGGGTGTGTGTGTATGTGTGAGCAATCAAACCCCAGGGCAACAGCTGTGCAATCACAGAGTCTTTCATTACTAAGCTCTCCCCTTGACCAAAAGCCCTGCATGGTGAACAACACAGTGGACTATCTATCATGTACAGAGAGTTGTCAGGTTAACTAGATAATGGTTTGAAAAGAGGACTATTTAGGCAGATACAAAAAGAAGGCATAGTGACTAAAAACATATAAATGGTGGTGAAGCATGTTGACTACCATCTGAAATGAGGTTTCTTGAACCTTCTGCACCTACAGTCCACCTGAGGTTCTTCCTCATGTGGAGACCTCAGTTCTGGGGGTATGGAGAGGGGCCCAAGAGTCTATGGAATAAGCTCCCACCCAGAGAGGAAGTGTCACTCTTGAAAGGTCACTGGTATCCCTTCTATGTGCCCTCCAGAGAGTGGGCTCAAACATTCCAAGACAGGATTATATTTAATAGAGAGGCAGAAACAACTCTTACATAAAGCTGCCATTCTGGTTCTTATGTCTTCTCATAGCATCTGCAATGCTGAGCTAATAGGCTGAATTCATTTTTTAAATATTTATTTATTTTTTATCAATGAGAAAGAGAGAGAGAGTGGACCAAACATCACTCTGGTACATGTGCTGCCAGGGATTGAACTCAGGACCACATGCTTGTGAATCAGTGTTTGTTCACTATGCCACCTCCTGGACCACTAGGCCACACTCTTCATAAAATGTTCCTTTTTGGCATTTAGTCTCAAATTTGCAAGGAAAAAGAAAATAAATTTTAAAAGGCTGGAAATGTAATTCTGTTCATGCAGAACACTAATTTTCTAATCTTCCTCTCTACAAAGACTACATTATGATTCCAAATTATGAGCTTTTATGTTTTTTTTTTTTTAGCTGAGGAGAGGTTTTTCAGTCAAGGCCTTTATTTTTCAAACCCAAGGTCTGGCCCAAGCAAGCTAAGCAGAATGGCACCTGAAAATGGGTGGCTGTCTATGTTCTTCCTTGCACTCATGCAATACAGTAGAGTAAACTCTCCATTCATCCTCCAAACGCCTCGCCAATACATTTATATAAGCTGTGAGGAGATCAGAAAGTAGCTTCAGCTCCAAAATGTAGTGCACCAAACAAGACTTTAGTCTGCTCCTGAAAACCTGGCCATGCCCCAAACTTCATTCTCACATGAAATGCCTGATTTGGCACACTGCCAGGCAGACATGCACAGGACATCTGCAGTGGCCTTGTCTTGTCTGCTGCCCCACTACACCACCTCTCAGTAAAAGCATCTCACTACCTGGTTCTTGAACACTGCTTCCTTCTCCTTAAGCATCTGATATCTCCATAGAATCTGCTCATCCTCTAATTCTATTTTTTGTTTGCTCACACTGTAATATACCGCACTATTGACCTTGTCACACTACATGCAGAGATAGTATTTTTCCTACAATGACACCATGTGTCTGTTCCTACCTTTTGCTTTTTACCTTCACAATTCTTCTTGTGCTCCCCCAAGAATGGATTTCTCAAGAAGTGTGTTTGATTAAAGGAGGTATCAACAGCAGTCAGCAAGATGGGTGTGATAGTCTGAGTTCCTTGGTTTGTGGGAGTGGCCACAATTTTGCTTGATGTGCAGTGTCTACATCAACTCAGAATCCTTGTTCTCACAACCGTCCTCTGGGGATGTGGCAGAGAGATAGTAGAATCACAGGTCTTTGCTAAGCTTAATAAGTGTCTAGAATATCTGCTTGACTAGGCTGGAATCATTAACATAGTAGAAGCACTCTCCTTGTAAGAAAACACAGATCACCCCTTTCTCTGTCACCAGAAGGTCTACTTCAGGGAAGTTTTGAAGAGCCACCTTGGCATGTGAGGAGATTTGGTGCAGGAGGGAAGCCAGGGAAGCTGTGGTGGAGTCCACGGCTAGCTGGAGCTTGTCTTTGAAGTCTTGGGCTTTTACGAGACTGTCATCCAAGGCCCCTCTGACCTCAAATGTAAGGATAGAGATATGTAAGTTTGTTTTAGGGTAAGCATCAGAGACTACCTGAGGCCAGTGCAGTGAAATTTGAGTCTTTTTTAAAAAATATTTATTTATTTATTTATTCCCTTTTGTTGCTCTTTTTTATTGTTGCAGCTATTATTATTGCTGTTATTGATGTCATCATTGCTGGGTAGGACAGAGAAAATTGGAGAGAGGAGGGGAAGACAGAGAAGGGGAGAGAAAGACAGACACCTGCAGACCTGCTTCACTGCCTGTGAAGTGACTTCCCTGCATTTGGAGAGCTGGAGTTCAAACTAGGATCCTTCCACCAGTCCTTGCACTTTGTACCCTGTGTGCTTAACCCACAGTGCTACCGCCCAACTCCCAGAAATCTGAGAGTCTTTATTGTATCAACAACTAAAATTATTGCTCAGAGTGCTGTCTGGATCTTAGTGTAGCACAACCATTTGTAGAGGCAGGTGCAGGAAGGAAGCTAGGTTACAGAAGCCCAACATGTGGTGGTTAGGGCAGTCTGTTGCTGCAGTCAGGACAACTCGTTATGGAAACAATCAACAATTAATAATTTCAGAACACTAGTATCTACTTTTTGTTGGCAAGTAAAGTGGTTGAACAGGTTCAGGTTAAGTCAAGATGGAGTCAGTTACGTTAAGGAAGAGGGGATCGTGCCACATTCCCCACTGTTTTTTGGAGATGATACCTAAAATCTTTGGCCTACCTTGAAGATTGTCTTTTCCTGGTTTGCCTTTTGGTTTGATATTTTCAGTAATATTATCCAATGATATAATTCTGGGTTTTAACTTGAATTCAATTCTAGTAGTGGGTCAAAATGTTTGTCTGTTCACTGCACCTGAATAGGGGACTAGGAGAATTCTCAGTTCTGAACAGCACCCCAGCCAGCCTGATAAATCTGAAATAAACCTGCTTGTCTTCCTGGAGTATCTGTACTTGGTTATGTAGAAGTCACAGACTACTGTCCAATGTTTCATTGTTGGTTTTTAACTTGAATTCAATTCTAGGAATGGGTCAAAATGTTGTTCACTGGATCTGAATAGGACATTAGGGGAATGCTCATTTCTGAGCAGCACCCCTGCCAGCCTGATAATTCTGAAATAAATCCGTCCCCCAGAAGGGAGTGTCTGGTCTTGGTTATGCAGAAGTCACAGCCTTAGGCCCATTCTCCTTTTAGCCTGAGTCTGACTGTGACCTGCCTCTTCTAAACTGAGGTCTGAAAAGGTACTCTTATGCAGGGTGGATGGGGTTTACTTTGGGTTTTGGTATTAGTTTGAACGTCCTTTTTCTAGTTCTGTCACCAGATCCAGTACAGTGGTGTCAAAGTGGTATGTACTTGGCAGAGAACTTTAGAGGCCAGTGTTGATAGCCTCATGGAACCTGTGGGGAATTGCACTCAGCTAGGGAAGAAGGGAACACTGTTTGGACATTTCTTTGAAGCTTCTGTGTTTGTTATACTTACATCCACAGTTTGAGGTTTCTGGAGACTAAGGAGAGAGGAGAGTTACACCCGGTCTATAGACCAGGACCCAGATGACTCACAGGCTCTCTGGAAGCAATGCTACTGGACTGCTTTCTTGTTGGGTGCTCAGTGAATAAAGCCTCTAACTTAACATCCAATAAAGAATGTTCTCCCTACTCTTTTCCCTGATCCAGCATTCTAGTCCTTTTTCCAACTATGACACAAAATCACTAGATAGCCTGGGTCCACCTGCATATTAGATGTCTGTCTCAGGCAGAAATTCCTTCTATCTACTTCCAAGATGGGTCAGAGAATGAAGGTCCATTATGTTACAGAAATGATTCTCAAAGCGCAAGACTTGAGCCAGTATTTGGTGCATTAGAGGACTTTATTACACCAGTGTATAAGAGACTCCAGGTCACTCTGAGAAGTTCTCTCCGCAGTTTTGAAAAGCCCACAGTTTTATTGAGGTCCCCCTCAGCAGTGGGCGTGTTGGGAGCAGTTTTCTTTCACTATTACAAAGTAGGCAGAAACAGACAAAGGTAATCTTTCTGGTTATTGCTATGCACCTTCCTTATCTGTGGTGTGGGTAAAGAAAGGGAAGAACTAGTGCCTGGCATGCATCAGTCTAGAGACAGCTCAATATACTCCCTAGTCATCAGTTTACCTTTAGCACTGCTGTCTGGGGCCCATTGGCTTAGCAATGTGGAGGGGAGGGAGGGAGAGGTAGCAACTACAGCCACTGTTTTAATTGCCAGGAGAGCAAGCACAAAGGAAATGCGGTCTGAGGCTATGTCTCCATATCAGAGAGGAAAGGCACTTCTTCACCAGGTACATAGATTAAAATATCCACATGGGGTAAATCAGGAGAGTATGCACTCTGTGTTCTTCTATTTCCCATAATAATTATTTTTAATAGCTACATTATAACATCATATATATATATACATATATATATATATATATATATATATATATATTTATCACAACATTCTCAGCCAATCATCTGTTGTTGGGCACCTGGGTTGCTTTCAGGTTTTAGCTATTATGAATTGTTCTGCTGAACATAGGTGTACACATATCTTTTTGGTTGGGTGTCATGGAGTTCTTAGGGTATATCCCTACAAGAGGAATTACTGGGTCATAAGGAAGGTCCATGTCTAGCCTTGTAAGAGTTCTCCAGACTGCTCTCCACAGAGGGTGGACCAGTTTACATTCCCAACAGCACTATAGGAGGTCTCCTTTGTCTGCAAAATCTCTCTAGCATTTGTTGCTGCTGTTCTTTTTGATATATGCCATTTTTACAGGGGTGACGTGGTATCTCAGTGTTGTCTTTATTTGCATTTCTCTGATAATCAGTGACCTGGAACAATTTTTCCTATGTTTGCTAACCTTTGATCTCTTCTGTAGTGAATATGTTCATGTCCTCTGCTCATTTTTGGATGGCCTCATTTGTTAACACATTTCTAATAATGACTTGTTCTTTGAGATATTAAATCTCCTAAAAGCTTAGACGAAGGAGTACACAGACAACTATTTGCATTAATTTCTAAGATAGGGTTTTTATAAAAATAGCATTAAAGAACATAAATTATGGTGAGGTTTTCTATGATATAGCAATTCTTAACAATGGGATTCTCAAAGTTAATCCAATTGCCAAATAATTTGGTTAGAGCAATTTATTGCCTTCTTAAACCCTAAGACATCAGGAACTTTACATTTTCCCTATAAAGCTAGTATTTCTCTCAGTCCTGGAACCTTAAGGGTGGGGCTCACTTTCCAGCATGCTTCTCTCAAGTCATATCAACTGATACTGCATCTACTTAATCAATGCAACCAGTACCACCTCGGCGTGTTTCAGACTGTGTTCAGAGGCGTTGAATGTCAACTCTTCAGCTTCATTATCTTTCCTAGCTCATCGGTCTCCTTAATCCCATTTCAGGTGGTGCACTTCTTAAAAAAGTCTCAAAACCTAGATATAGACCAGGGCTCATGAGATAGGGCATATATACATATATGTATTCATAAATTCAGGGAGAATAAATACCTCTAAGCAAAGGTGCACAATTTGCAGTGAGTCTATAAATTCAACAAAGTAGAAAAATTAAAAAGAGTACCATAAAGTATGCAATCAAATAGTTTCTACTTAGACCTAGATACCCTCTTCACCTATTTCCTATTACACATCCCTCCATCACTCCAAAGCTAACCTTGTCAAAATAAGAACTATTGGTATGCTTCTAATTCTGCTTCTAAAAACCCCTTCTGTTTCATTTAGTTTCATCCCCCCTGCTTAAGACTATTCTATTTACATAACTAAGCACCAGCATGCCGGCATGGCATTGGTTTAATCCCCACTTGTTCATGATGTCTTTTTGCTCTGCCCCCTATTGTAGTATACCCTGATTTGCACCAGTCACTTTTCGCTCCACCCTCTCTACGTCACATCCTGTTTCTTCCCTACTTGGTGAGTATATATAGGATTGTGTTTTTAGTTTAGTTTAGTTTAGCTTGGCTTAGATTGTGTTGTGTTCCGGTGAATAAAGAGATACTGCCTACAGCCCAGCCATGAGTCCCTGGTCGTTTGTCTCCCGCCAGTGAAGCTCAGCCTGACAAAGGACTACTAAAGCTTAAAAGGGGCAAGAGACTGGCATACTTTAATGATGACTCTTTAGTCACTACCAGGCCACCTCATCACATCCCAGGGAGTCCTGGGATTCCCATAGAGACACGGTGGGCCTAGACCTCTAAGAGATACATGTCACCACTGCCACTGAGCATCTCCATCAGGACCAACATAATGGACCCCTTTGTGGGCCTCTTATGTTGAGGACCTTGCCCTCAAGGTGAATCAACAATGGTAGGACTGTTCAATTATCCAAAGGGAGGTTGGATAACTTACTCTACCTACCAGCCGAGGAAGATAGGTCCTGAAATTAGTGCAGCCTAGAGTGTTTCTAGTAGTGACCACAGAATCTGAGCTCAGACCTACAGGGATGCAGAGGTTACATAGGCTCCTGTGATGAATATGGCCCCCAGATCAAACCAGTGGGGTTTACAGTTAACAATATTTATATAATTTATATAATTTTCCCATATTTGGAGCTACTCTCTTCCCTGATCCAGCTTTCCAGTCTAATACCACGTTACACTTTAACATCACACTCTTACATTAAATTATTGAAATGCAGTTTATAAATCTTAATAATATTCTGACATCAAATTCTTATATTACAATTATCTATCCCAAATACCTCCTCAGTATAAGACAGGTAGGTGCCCAGGAAAGGTCACAACAAATTATGTCCTCAGGTTGACAAAGCTGGTCCAGGCAGAGTTCTGGTCCGGATGGGTCCTCGTTCTGGTCCAGATCTGGTCTGGCTATGGTCCTGATCTGGTCTGGCTATGGTCCTGATCTGGTCTGGTTCTGGTCCTGATCTGGTCTGGTTTTGGTCATGATCTGGTCCATTTCTGGTCCAGAGAGCTGGTCTGAGTCCTTTACTGGTTTGGTTCGGGAATCTGCAGACACCTCGTGACTGAGGTCAGTGTGTTGATTGCCACGGGATATGCTGGATGGGGGCTTCAGAATTTACAGACTACCATGCAGTTCAAAAGTTGCCATCCATGTTCAAAAGTCTGGCACTTTTTGTTCCTGAGCTAGGCTGGAGTGTGGATTTCCAGCCAATGAAAATTGGGGGCTTCGTGACATGTACATCTAACTTTATCAGGCTATACAGATGTAGCGCTTGCCCTGCACAGGACTATATCTTATGCTGGCGTAAGGAGCATTTCAGAGAACTCAGGGACCGCATAGGGCTTTCCCTGCACAAGACTATCTTATGCTGGCCTGCAGGGGGGGGGGGGGCATTTCAAAGAACAACAGGGGCTATAAGGCTTGCCCTACATGGGCCATTATCTTATGCGGGTGCAGGAGCATTTCATGGCGTTTGTCCTGCATAGGACTGGATGAATCAACCTGCCAATGCCCAGTTTCAGCGGGGAACCAATTACAGAAGCCAGACATTGACCTTCTGCACCCCATATCCCTGGGTCCATATCCCCAGAGGGATAAAGAATAGGAAAGCTGAAAAGTGCTCTGGCTAATTTTTAAAAAATAAATAAATAAATAATAAAAAAGAGCACTGAGAGTTTAGACCAATATTCCTAGTTCTAGATTGACTTCTTCACTTGACCCAGCAGGAGCACCACCTGGAGGACACCCATCACTCAGTCTCATAAATATCCATCAGGGCTGAATAGGGCGGCCCTGAGCAGAACTAGGGGCGGCGCCTAGAAACCCATCCCAGGCCACATCCACCTGGCCTGAGAGCGCAACCCAGAGGGGGCGTGGCCCGACGGGGCGTGGCCTGGATCAGCGCCCATGGGAGAACTCAACTGGCGCCTGCGCACCTTCCAGAGACTCTTCCACTAACAGGATGGGGGAGGCCAGTCTGGCTTCCTCTAGCTTTTCAATGCTGGTCTCAGTTTAAAAAGTTGGTCTGTGAATGTCCCTGTGCATAACGTGAGGGCTTTAACTCCAGCTTGGAAGATTAGGAGCCACGTGGTCATAGTCTGCTGCCAAGGCCGAGTGGGCTGGTCCACGGCCCAGACTCCAGCATCTTAGACCGCGGAGGTGTGGGCAGTGTTCCTGCAGCGTTTGCGCAGGAGCTGGGGTTGAGGGGAGACCCTCGGAGCCGCCTCTACTGTCCAAGCACCGGTGGGCCCTGCGAGGCAAGGCGCTGCCTTCAGAGCCCAGCAATCACTCTCAGTTGTGAACGGGACACATGAGGGCGGGCGCCCTGCGCCCCTTTGTCAGCAGTGTGGTGGCCGCACTCCGCCCACTGAACATGGGAGCCCTTTGCCACAGTGGTGGCAGTAGGGGAACATGCCTGAGAGGGAGGCTGCTGAGAAGGCAGGAAGCTACATACCTGCCACCGAGAAGCAGAAGCTGAGCAGAGAGGAGAACAGCAACCCGCACCTGTCTGGGGATGAGATTGTGAGTGTGGCGCGGGGGCTGGGAGCGCGGGGCTCTGGGTGCCCTCTACTCCCATCCCCCTGGCAGCAGGGAGTCTGAGCAAGGACTCATGGCTTCTAGAGGTTCTGAGTTTTTATAGACTTATCTCCCTTTCCCTGTCTTCCCTTCCCCTTCTTTCACCACCCGTGGTCACGTTAAAAAACAACATTGATAATTTTCTAAAACGTTAAAAGTTCCATTAATGAGACTGGAGCAGGAACCTGGCTTGTGCAGACTGGGGGATCAAACCTGTGACCTTGCGTTTTCAAAGCCCGCACCCTGCCTGCTGTGTCTCCTCTCCAATCTCCAAATTTGAATCTATTACTGTTATGATTATGGTGACTATTACTAGATTTTTAAAGCTCTGCCATGAACCTTAGTGAATCATCTAGGCCTGTATTGACTGACTGTGTTGAGGCAGTCACGAGACATGGAATAATAATAACAGGTTGGCATTATTAGGGCAAGGGAGACCTGCATAATGGTTCTGCACAATCACTTTTCTGCCTGAGGCTCCAGAGTAACAAATTCACCCCCCAGCACTGCCAGCCGCTCGTGCTGAGCCATACTCTGATAAAAAGGAAAGGAAAAAAAATGAATGTTACCATTAAACCCAGTTTCATGGTGAAGTTTCTATCCAGTGATGTCCTCAAACTGTCTCAGTGATGATATGTTCAGTGATGATATGATATGATGATATGTTCAGTGATGATATGTTCAAAGTTGCTCTTCTAAAATATGAAGCCTCTTCTGATAGACTGCAAGATCATAGCTTAAACTGCTTTGTCACAGAAGGCTGGTGTAAGTCTCTCAGGGTGTGTGGTGTTTGTTTGCGTTGGACCCTTGCTAGGAGTAAGGTTGCATCTTACACATCTAGTCCCTAGAGTCTCCATCACTGAAATACACTGGCACAGACACAGCCTTTGCAAGTTAGGCCTTGACTTTCAAAGTATACAAGATAGTGGGGGCTTGTCTGTGGGATTTGTACTTGAAATTTCTGGAGACTGCATTTTACATCATTTTTCCTTTCCTGCTTGTGTTCCCAATCTTACTCTGTATTGGGAGTTTACACTTTGTAAAATATTTATTTTTCCCTTTTGTTGCCCTTGTTTAATTGTTGTAGTTATTATTGATATCATTGTTGTTGGATAGGACAGAAAGAGAAATGGAGAGAGGAGGGGAAGACAGAGGAGGGAGAGAAAGAAACCTGCAGTCCTGCTTCACTGCTTGTGAAGCGACTCCCCTTTGGGAGGGGAAGCAGGCGCTTGAACTGGGATCCTTATAGCAGTCCTTGTGTTTTGCACCACCAGGAGTTGACATTTTTGACCTCCTTTATTCCCGTCCTTTGAAAATGTTTTATTCTCTTAAATTTGTTAGGCAGGTTTTTCTCAGTGAATAGAAGCTGGGACTGGATACAGTTATTAGGTTAGAAGTCCCACATATAGGGAGTCGGGGGTATCGAAGCAGGTTAGCAGCAGGTTACGTGCAAGTTGTGAAGTGGAAAATTCCTGTAACTCCCGTTTATGAAAACGGGGCTGGACAAGAAACCACACTAAGATATAAGCCACTTGTTGTTTGTCTTAAAAGAAATAGCTAGCTTAACTGCAAACCCAAGTCCTTGAAACCCAACCGCTTGCTCAAGGTCGAGGGAGCTGATAGCCAGGCGGTCTTAGCTGATAACGGGAAAGTGTGGCAACCCTATTTTGCATAAAGATTTGAAATCAAACAATTCCTATAGGCTGCTTAGTGTGTTGCTATGTCTGAAATGATTGGATCCCCCATTTCCAGTAAATTGTTATTGAGTGTGTTGTAGAATCCTCATTTTGCATATCTCCACACCCAGAATGCACTCTAGAATCCTATAAATTGTGTGGCTTGAGTTCTGTTTGGGGTTGAGCCTTGGTGGACTGCTGGCAGTCCCCCGCTCATCCCAGATTCGAATCTGTAATAAACATCTTTGCTTCCCTGCAGCGGATGGTGGTCTGGTTTTTACTCGCTAAAATGTTTTATTCTCTTAAATTTTTTTAGGCATGTTTTTCGCAGTGAATAGAAGCTGGGATACAGTTATTAGGTTAGAATTCCCACAGATAGGGAGTCGGGGGTATTGAAGCAGGTTAGCAGCAGGTTAAGTGCAAGTGAGTTTGAAACCTGCAGCCCTCCCCAGCAAAAGATCAGTTATGTGAAATAAGCCAGAATATTAAAGAGACTGGCACACATGAGGCCACATAGAGGTAGTATCATTCCCACCTTTCTCATTGGGGGTGCTTTCCTTGTATTTTTTGCTGATATGTCAAGTCACCAATTCTAGAATGCACTTGGGACTTTAATGCTTAGAGAACTTTACTGTTTGTAGTGTCCAGTTTCTTCTTTTTTTCTTCTTGTGATAAAGGGTAAGTGACAGAGAATGAGATAGACTGTGACACCACTCTACCACTTGGCAAACTCCCCCCCTATCTACCCAAGATGTTCCCATGTAGCGACTTGTGCTGGCACCCTGGTAAGCCACCTGATGTCCCCAACCTGCCCCTTTTTTCTTTTCTCTAGATGATAGGTGAGAGATAAGAGATAGAGAGATAGGAGAGACCCCACAGCACATCTCCAATACTCCTGAAGCCCTACCCCCACCCCACAAGCTGTCTTCTATGGTGGCCTGGGACTCAGACCCAGGGTCTTAGACATGGTAGCCTGTACACTCCACAGGTGAGCCACCTGCTGACACCAGCTGGTATGCTTTTTAATCTTTATTTGGAAACAAAAAAGTCTGTTTCTTAGAAAATGCTTTTTCTTTTTAGATCAGTCGGGCTATCCAGTAAAAGTAATTTGCTATTAAAAAAGAGTGTTAACACTTGGTGGATTTTTTCCCTAAACTTATTCCTTGCAGGATGATGCTGTCAGTGTAGAAAGTGGTACAAATACAGAAAGCTTCAATACACCTACAAATACCCTGAATACACCTGGAAGGAAAAGCTGGGGGAAGGGAAATGGAAGTCAAAGAAGTGTAAATTCTCCTTCAACTGTGTGAATAGTCTCAAGGTACGTGCTGAACACTCAGCATTACAGTTACTTTGCAGTGGAAAGCATCTTTAAGAAACTGTCGAGTTTAGAATAATTCCAATTTACATTACTCTCAAGTTTTCTGTTTTGTAGTTGAGATGCATAGTCATTTCGTATTGCTTAACTTTTTGCTTTGCTTTGCTTTAAATGGGTAATACTTGGCACAGCAGACTATTTTGTCTATGTTTTTATTCAAATTAGCTATTGTGGGAAATGTTACTCTTTTGATAAAATCTTAAAAATATATAAGGAGCACTTGTTTCTAAAAATAGTTGGCCAATTAACTTTAAGTCTGTATGAATCGAATGAAATTTCTGTGCAGTTCATACATATATGTCTTGTTTGTTGCTTGTGATTGCTTTCAAAGAAAAGGGTATAAATGTGGGCTGGGGAGATAGCGTAATAGTTGTGCAAAAGAGACTTTCATGTCTGAGTCTCCAAAGATCTCAAGTTCACTCTCCAGCACCACTATAAGCCAGAGCTGAGCAGAAGTAAAAACAAGTGGGGGGGGGGGGTGAGAGTGTGTGTGTAAGGAAAGGGTATAAATGTAATACATTTTTGGTTGTTGAGTATTTGTGGAAGACAGACTTGGTTACATAAGTAATTACACCCTCAGGGGAGACTGGTGGTGGCACACCTGATTTCGTGCCCATTATCTCCAAGTGCAAGTGTGAGGACCCAGGTTTGAGCCCACATTCCCCACCTGCAGGGGTACAATTCCACACAGTTCCCACCACCAGAACTACGTATCCCATTCCCTCCCTTGAAGACTTCCCTATTGTTTATCTCTCTGGTAATATGGACGCAGGATCATTATGAGGTGTAGAACGTGGAAAGTTTGGCTTCTGTATTAGCTTCTCAAGGGCAGAGATTCATACTCCCAACCTGTCACAAGACAGATTTTTCTATTTTATTATTTCGGTGGGGAGTAGATAGCATAATGGTTATGCAAAGAGACTCTCATGACTGAGGCTCTGAAGTCCTAGGTTCAGTCCCCTGCACTACTATAAGCCAGAGCTAATCAGTGTTCTGTTTTTTTTAATATATATATTTATTTATATATAGTTGTTTTTTTATTTGCTTATTTTTGACCTGAGAACCCCAAAGTTCCCAGGTCCCCAGTACAGTCTCCAAAACCATCGTAAACCAGAGCTGAGCAGTGCTCTGGTCTTTCTCTCTGTATCTCTCTCATTACAATAAATAAAATATTAAAAGAGAAAGGAAGAACAGTGACTTGTCATTCAGTTGTTTCTGACTGGCTCTAGTTGGAAAGTATTGAGAATACAGCAAGGGCCAGAATGCTGTAGCCTTGGGTGATGGCCACTTGATTTGTTCAATAGTTATTGATCTTTGTTAAAGTTGGGAAGAGATCAGAGCACTGCCTGATTCCGGCATATGGTGGTGTCTTGGAGTGAAGCTGAACCTCAGGGGTTTCAGTCATACAAGCTTGTTGTGCTGCTTGCAGGGCTGCCTCTCTGGCCCTGGCCACTGTTTGGGTAAATAAACTTCATAGGTACACAGGCAGTGTCTCGCTGTCACTGCAGAGTTGAGTAGTGAAGCAAGAAGCCAAACAGTAAAAAATATTGAGTGGAAGGCATTGCTTTTGTTTATCACATGCTGTAGATTTTTTTCTTTTTGCCTCCGGGGTCATCGCTGGGACTTAGTTCCTGCATTACAAATCCAAATCCATTGCTCCTGGTAGCCATCTTTGTTCCATTGTTGTTGCTATTGTTATTGTTGTTGCTTTGGATAGGACAGAGAAATTGAGAGGGGGAGAGAAAGAAACTTGCAGACCTGCTTTGCCCTTTGTGAAGCAACCCTCCCTGCAGGTGGGAGCCTGGGGCTTGAACCAGGATTCTTAAGTCAGTCTTCACACTTTGCACTCTGTGCGCTTAACCCTGTGTGCCACCCCCCCCCCCCATGTAGCCTTTTGATGAAAAGACTTGTTTAAATCTGATGGTGTAAAGAGAAATGAGAACTTCTGTGTCAGAAACTTTTATCAGTTCTTGAGAACCTCCACGTGCTGAATTATAACCCTTTTACTTTTCGAAAACAGTTACTTCTTAACTGACATATCTTAGGCTGATGAAAATGTTTACACTTGTGGGTGGACATATGATTGCAATACCAGCCATCTTCTGCTGGCTGTGGCTGGATCTAGAGGCATAATTAGGATTATTAATCCCATAACAATGCAGTGCATAAAGGTAGGTTTCTGGTTCAGTTGTAGTGCAATTGAACTCCCTCCCTCTCTCATCTCCCCAATTCTCCCCCTCACCCCTCTCAGTGCACCCCTGAGTACTACCTCAGAAGTATTTCTCCTCATTCAGGAAAGCTATCATAGCACTGAAGCTTCCTTCAGTACTATGGTGGCCAGGCTCAAACTGGGGTCAAGTGCATGACCAAGTAAGCATACTATAAAAGTAAGTTATGTTTGCCTGTCCTAAAATGTTTTTAAGACCTATAGGTATATTTTTTTCTGCTCTTGAAAGTTTGAGCTCATACCTGTAAATTTCCATGAGATACAAATATTTAAAGTTACAGTATAATCCCATTTTTTTACTTTATACAGCTGATGTCCAAGTTTTTAAAAAAATATTTATTTTCCCCTGTTGTTTCCCTTATTGCATATCATTGTTATTATTGCTATTGTAATTGTCACCTAGGACAGAGATAATTCAAGAGAAGAGGGGAAGACAGAAAGGTGGAGAGAAAGATAAACACCTACAGACCTGCTTCACCACTTGTGAAGCAACTCCCCTGCAGGTGGGGAACCATGGGCTAGAACTGGGATCCTTATGCAGGTCCTTGTGCTCTGCTAGACCTGCACTTAACACACTGCGCTACCACCCGACTCCCACCAAAGTCCAAACTTTACAAGTTACTATATAAAAGTCTACAGTAAGTGATTTTGACCTTTTTTTTTTTTTTTTTTTTTTGTCTGTGTTAGACAGACACTCTGGTGGCAATATTTGGTGGTGTGGAAGGGCACAGAGATGAAGTTCTGAATGCTGTAAGTTGAGATCTGCAGAGCAGTAACCTTCAGGTGTATGGAGCTGGGCATGACCCTTGTGGGCCTCTTCTCTTAGAAGGAAGAATATGATTTGTCTCATGGAATCTGCCAGCTTCACTGACTTATGACATAGAGGTTATTATCTTACAGGTGAAAACCTGAAGGAAGTTTCTTGGTGTTTGATCCATATTCTTTTTTTTTTTTTTTTTACTAGAGAACTTCTCAGCTCTGGCTTATGGTGGTACGAGGGATTGAACTTGGGTCTTTAAAGCCTCAGACATGAGAGTATCTTTGCATAACCATTTGCTGTCTACCCCCAACCCTTGATCAATACTCTTTTTTTTAAAATTTCTTTGTTGGGAGATTAAAGTTTCACATACCACAGTAAATAAAATAGTTTGTACATGAATAACATTTCTCAGTTTTCCACCTAACAATACAATCCTCACCAGGTCCTCTGTCATCCTTTTCCAGGACCTATACTCTCCCCCACCCCCAACCCAGAGTCTTTTAATTTGGTGTAATACACCAACTCCAGTTTGGATTCTATTTGTGTTTTCTCTTCTGATCTTGTTTTTCAG
Source organism: Erinaceus europaeus (assembly GCF_950295315.1). Lineage (NCBI taxonomy): Eukaryota > Metazoa > Chordata > Mammalia > Eulipotyphla > Erinaceidae > Erinaceus > Erinaceus europaeus. The sequence goes on along the minus strand of NC_080178.1, from coordinate 49,206,330 downwards.
CTTCTGTCTGAGAGTGAGATCATCCCATATTCATCCTTCTGTTTCTGACTTATTTCACTTAATATGATTTCTTCAAGCTCCATCCAAGATGGGCTGAAAATGGTGAAATCACTGTTTTTAATAGCTGAGTAGTGTTCCATTGCGTATATAGACCACAACTTGCTCAGCCACTCATCTGTTGTTGGACACCTGGGTTGCTTCCAGGTTTTGGCTATTATAAATTGTGCTACTGTGAACATATGTGTACACAAATCTTTTTGTAAGGGTGTGTTGGGTTTCTTAGGATATGTCTCCAGGAGAGGAATTGCAGGATCATAGGGCAGGTCCATTTCTAGCTTTCTGAGAGTTCTCCAGAATGCTCTCCCCAAAGGCTGGACCAATTGACATTCCCACCAGCAGTGCAGGAAGGTTCCTTTGACCCCACAATCTCTGCAGCATTTGTTGCTGCTACCTTTTCTGATGTAGGACATACTCACAGGAGTGAAGTGATATCTGATGGTTGTCTTTATTTGCATTTCTCTAAAATTCAAAGACTTGGAGCATTTTCTCATGTGTTTCTTGGCCTTTTGGGTTTCTTCTGTTGTAAATATTATGTCCATGGCTTCTCCCCACTTTTGGATGTTGTCATTTGTTTTCTTGTTGTTGAGTTTGGCAAGCTCTTTAAATTTTTTGATTATTAAACTATTGTTATAGTGATTCAGTTTCATTCTTCTGCATGTTTCAACCCATTTTTTCCAACACCATTTGTTGAAGAGACTCTGCTTGCTCCATTTAATAGTCTAGGCACCTTTGTCAAAGATTAGATGTCCATGATGTGGGGGCTTTCTTCTCCGTTCTCACTTCTATCCCACTGGGCATTGTGTCTATTCATGTTCCATTAACAAGCAGTTTTGATGGCAATGACCCCATTATACAATTTTGAGATCTGGGAGTGTGATGTCTCCAATTCTGTTTTTTCTACTCAAGATTCTTTTGGCAACTCTAGGTCTTTTCTGGTTCCAGATAAATATTTGTAACATTTGTTCTCCTAGAAATGTGTTTGGGATCTTGATGGAGATATCATTAAATTTGTAGATGGCTCTGGGTAGTATATTCACGTTAATGATTTTAATTCTTCCTTGATAGTCTTTTTAAATGATATTTATTGGGTTGTCATAAAAGACATGACACATTTTACATAGAAAAATACTCCATTACTTTTCCTGCAACCCAAGACATAATACAGGTTTGTGTGTTAAGGAACGGGGCTTAAGTTATTTATTATTAATAGTTGGTTACAAGATTATAAGATATACACTTTATAGTTCCATACCATCTCCACCCTTCCACCTCCCAAAGATAACCACTGTAGTTTTCATAATTCTTAACAGTTTCCTTGCTTCTGTTTTATTTGGACCCCCCCCCCCTTTGGCAAGTTCATGTAAATCAGTTCTCTAAATTCCACATATGAGTGAAACTGTCTGGTAGTTTTCTTTCATCTGTTTACTTATTTCACTAAGCATAATCACCTTCAGTTCCATCCATTTGTCCCAAAGGACACAATATCATCTTTTTAACTGTACAGTAGCATTCCATAGACTATATATGTCATAACTTCTTTGGTCAGTCATCTGATGATGGTCATCCAGACTGTTTCCACTCTGGCTATTGTGAATAACGCAGCTGTGAACATAGAGGTGCATATGTCCCTTCTAATTAGCGCTTGAGCGGGATGCTTTTTCATTCTGATAGAAGGTGAGACACCACAGCACCAGAGCTACTTTTTCCATAGTACCCACCATATAGTGCTGGGATTCAGATCGGGGCATTGCACTATGTGATGAACTCTCTCTTATTCCCTCATAATATAATTGTAAATACTGAGTGTGTCCTACCTACCTACCAGAGCACTGCTCAACTATGGCTTCTGGTAGTGCTGGCGATTGAGCCTGAGGCCTTGGAGACTCAGGCATGAAATTGTTGTGCAGTCTCCCCTTCCTCTGAGTTAATTCCTCTTCACTGAAATATGTACACTTTTTCCTACTTCAGTGTTCTGACTCATTTGTTATCACACTACCTCCCAGACTGGGTGGCTTCAGGTTTGTTTGAAAGTGAAATGACAGACCTAGTAATGAGAAGAATCCCCCCTTCAACTTAAATTTTTTCTGCCATTTCTCCTGGTATGGGGTTTTTCTCTCTCTCTTCCTTCCTTGGAGCTTCATGTGGCCCAAGCATAATTCCGAGACGGGTGTAATGTACCCACTCCACATTTACAATGCTTAGATTTATCCAGGTAGTTTCACCCCCCAGTGAAGTGAGCACTTGCTTTTATCACTACCAAATAATTGTTGTTTATAGCCTCTGGTGATTTGTGCATTCCTTATGTAAGTGAACAAACAAATGAATGTGGCTATTTCATTCTTCCGTATTTTGTTTTATTTTTTAATTTTTATTTATAAAAAGGAAACATTGACCAAAACCACAGGATAAGAGGGGTACAACTCCACAAACTTTTCACCACCAGAACTCTGTGTCCCATCCACTCCCTTGATAGCTTCTTATTCTTTATCTTTCTGGGAGTATCTACTCAGGGTCATGGGGTCCAGAAGGTGGAAGGTCTGGCTTCTATAATTGCTTCCTTGCTGAACATGGGCATTGGCAGGTCGATCCATACTCCCTGGCTGTCTCTCTCTTTCGCTAGTGGGGTGGGGTTCTGGGGAAGTGGGGCTTTAGGACACATTGATGGGGTCATCTGTCCAGGGTAGTCTGGTTCGCATCATGTTAGCATCTAGAACCTGGTGGCTGAAAAAAGAGTTAATATATAAAGCCAAGCAAATTGTTGACTAATCATGAACGTAAAGGCTGTAATAGTGCCAATGAAGGGTTTTGGGGGGGGGTGGTCTCTGTTTTGTAGATATTTAGTAGGCCTATTTTTAGTTATATTCCAAAGGGCCCATGACTATACTAGTTTTTTTGTTTTTTTGTTTGTTTGTTTTTCTGAGCCTGACATCTGATATGAAAGTGGATCTAAGTTACTGTCTGGGGAGATGATGTCACAGCTGGAAGAAGGACTAGAAAGCTGGATCAGGGAAGAGAGTAGTTCCCAAATATGGGAAAGGCATATAAATATTGTTGACTGTAAACCTCATCAATTTGATCTGATCCTGGGCCCATATTCAGCTTAGGAGCCTATATGACCTCTGCATCCCTATGGATCTGAGTTTACATTCTGTGGTCATACGTAGGAATGTTTCAAGCTGCCCCAATTTCAGGACCCATCTTCCTCAGGTGTAGCATAGAGTATTTTGTCCATCCTCCACTCAGGGGATGGAACATTCTCTACTGCTTTTGATTCACATTGAGGGCAAGGTCCTATGGGGACTCACAAAGGGGTCTATTGTGTTGTTCCTCATAGAGATGACTAGTAGCAATGGCGAAAGGGATCTATTCGAGACCTAAGCACATCATGTATGTTTGGTATGCTCTGGACTCCCTGACTAGGGCCCCAGCTGATGGGGTGGCCTGATAGTGACTAAAGAGTCATCATCAAAGTATGTCAGTCTCTTACCTTTTTTATTTTTTATATTAATTAATTTATTTTCCCTGTTGTTGCCCTTGTTTTTCATTGTTCCTGTAGTTATTATTGTTGTCGTCGTGGCTGGATAGAACAGAGAGAAATGGAGAGAGGAGGGGTAGACAGAGAGGGGGAGAGAAAGACCTGCTTCACCGCCTGTGAAGTGACTCCCCTGCAGGTGAGGAGCTGGGGCCTCTAACCAGGATCCTTATGGCAGTCCTTGCGCTGTGTCTTGCCTTTATCCATCTTTTGTAGTCCTTACTTTGATAAGGTTAGCTTTGGAGTGACTGAGGGAAGTATAATAGGAAGTAGATGAGGACGGTATCTAACTCTTAAGTAGACACTATTTCATTAAAGGAACTTTATGGTGTCTCCTTAGGTCTTTCTACTTGTTGGCTGCATATACTGACTCACTACAGACTATTGTGCCCTTTTTCTTTCAGGTATATAGTCTGCCCTAATTTATGGATACATGTGAACATAGGCCCTATCTCATGGGACCAGAGCACTGCTCAGCTCTGGCTTATGGTGATGCTGAGGGTTGAACCGGGGACCTTTGGTACCTCAGACCAGAAAGTCTTTTTGCATAAGTATTATGCCATCTCCCCAACCCAATACCTTTGTCTTTTACTATAGTAACCTCTACAGCCTTTCCATACTTAGAAAAAAGCTCTTTTTAATAGATCAGTGATGGGTGACTAGGTAAAGGGGTGAGTTGGATGCTTACACTGTACTTGAGGTCAGCCCACTATTCTGTTCTTCAGAAGTTCATGAGTGCTTATCTCAACTGAATCTCAGTTCAGGAGTTGGGTGGTAATGCAGTGGGTTAAGCACACGTGTTACAAAGCACAAGGACAGTGTAAAGATACCAGTTTGAGTCCCTGGCTTCCCATCTGCGGGGGTCGGGGGGGGAGGGCTTGCTTCACAAGTGATGAATTGGGTCTGCAGGTGTCTATCTTTCTCTTCCCCTCTCTATCTTCCCCTCTAGTCTCCATTTCTCTCTGTCCTATCCAACAACGATGATATCAATAACAACAACAATAATAACTACAACAATAAAAGAAGGGCAACAAAATGGAATGAATAAATAAATAAATATTAAAAAAAGAATCTCAGTTTGTTTCCCTCACTTCAGGCAACTGCCATGGCATGAACTTTGTAGTGGAAATCAGGTGCCAGAGTACAGAAGATAGCTACAGCAACAGGACTTCTTCCTGGATGCCTATGAGTTTCTTCAGCCGGAATTTATTGCTTAGTTGAAACTTTATACTAAGATAAGCATTTGGTGTTATGAACTTACCTTTAGCCTCTTGTTATATTTGTCTTATTGATTTCTAGTTTGATTCCATTGTGGTCAGAATTTATTTTATGATTTTCTTTATTTTGCTTTTCAAATACTAACATGAGAGAGATTCAGGGCACCACTCTGACATGTGATGTTAGGAGTAAAACTTGGGGCCTCCTGCTAAATTTTAAGTCTACCCCTCTGGTGTTGAGATATTATTTAACATATTTTTCCAGCTACTAATCAGAAATGCTGTATGAATTAGACAGCATTTTGGAAACCAGTTTTTTTTTTTTTTAATGATGTGAACAATGTAAAAAGATGACAAGAATATGTGTTATCTTGTCAACATTGGGTTGTCAGAAACATGATGCATTTTTACATAGGAAAAAATAATGTCATGACATTTCCCAAACCCAATAGCATGAAACTACATACAACTTTGTAAATGTGAACATAGCCTCTCTATTTTGATTTCAGGGTGCTAGGCAGTGGCACACCTAGTTAAGTGCATACATTACCATGCATGCTTCCATGGTTCACTAGTGGTGAAGCAGGTCTGCGTATGTCTCTCTCTGTCTCTTTCTCCAGGGTTATCACTGGTCTTGGGTAGCTGACAATACAAGTCCACTGCTCGTGGCGGCCTTTTTTTTTTTTTTTTTTTTTTCATTTTATTGAATAGGACAGAGAGAAATTGAGAAAGGAATGGAGACAGAGAAAGAAGACACCAGGGCCAGGCAGTGACACATCTGGTTAATTAAGCACACACATTACAGTGTACAAGGACATGGGTTCAAGCCCTTGGTCCCCACCTCCAAGGGGAAATCTTCACAAGTAATGAAACAGTGCTGCAGGTATCTCTGTCTCTCTCCCTCTCTATTTCCTCCTCCCCTCTCAATGTCTCTCTGTCTTTCCAATAATAATAAATAATAATATTTAATTTTCTTAAAAAAATGAGAGATAGACACCTACAGGCCTACTTCACCACTTGTGAAGTATTCCCCTGTGGGGGTTGGGGTGGGCACTCAGACCTTAGGAGGGAGTCCTTGTACTTTTTACTAGTATGCTTAATAGGGTGTACCAATGTCTGCCTTTCTCCCTCTCTATCTCTTCCTCCCCTCAATTTCTATCTGCCATGTCAAATAAGTTAAAAGAAAAGAAAAGAAAAAAAGGGAAGGAAGAAGGAAGGAATGTGAAAAATAGCCTCCAGGAGTGCTGGCTTTGTCATGTAGACACCTAGCCCCTGTGATAACCCTGGTGGCAATAAACATAAAATAACAAGTGCAGATTTCTGCCTCCCTTAACTTTTATCAAAACACTCCAGGACATAACTAGGTAACTGGAGCATACAGATTAACTCTGTAAAATAAACAGATTAATTGAAACTAGGGTCTATCATATTCCATGGTGGCAAGGCAGTTTATCCAAAGCATACATTAACTGTGCATGTAAATCAGTCACAGAGGGAATTCTTTTGCTTTTAAATCTAATACATCTGAAGAACAGTATATTAGATAATTTAGTGTGAATTTTAGAAAAAATGTAATAATGAAAGTAAACTAGTGTGTTATTTAAAAAAAAAATTTACTGTAGAGAGAAGAGAGCACCAGAGTATGGTCACTGTAGCATACGCTGTTGCTAGAGGTCAAACTTGGGGACATTGTGCTTGTGAGCCCAGTTTTTTATCTACTGTACCACTTCCCAGGTTACAACAACCTACACTTGGAAAAATATTTGATTTGGGGGCCATGCGGTGGCACAACTGTGTTATGTGCTCACATTATATTCCTAAAGGTGCCAGGGTCAGGGTTCCTGGTCCCCACCTGCAGGAGGAAAGCTTCACAAGTAGTGACACAGGCTGCAGGTGTCTCTCTGTTTCCTTCCCTCTTTTTTTTTTTGCCTCCAGGTTTATTGTTGGGGCTCAGTGCCCACACTATAAATCCACTAGTCCTGGAGGCTATTTTTCCCCGTTTGTTGCCCTTGTTGTTTATCGTTGTCATTTTTATTATTGTTGTTGCTGTCATTGTTGTTGGATTGGAAAGAGAGAAATCAAGAAAGGAGGGGGAGACAGAAAAAGAGAAAATTATAGACACTTGCAGACCTGCTTCTCCTCCTGTGAAGCAATTCCCCTGCAGGTGGGGGTTGGGGTCTTCAAACCAGGATCTTTATGTGCTTTGCGCCATGTGCACTTAACTCATTGTGCTACTGCCCCACCCCCTCTTTCCCTCTTTATCCCCTTTCAGTTTCTCTGTCTGCATTCAATAGTAAATAAATAAAAGTTTGAAAAGGATTTATAAAATTATTTAATTGATTTAATACAAGGTAGTGGTGGGGTGGGGAGATCCAGAGCATCCTATTGTTTCTGAGTGACGTTTCAGTGTCTCAGCAGATTATGTTCAGAATACAAATAGTAGAGCTGTCTTCACAAACTCTTGAGTTCAGTTTAGCTACCACATTGTCATCATTTCCATGACCAAGAGCTTTCACTGACTTTACCCTGTTCTGGAAGTTCACCATATACTCTTAGGCTTGCAGCTTCATCTCCACTGTGCATATGGCATCAGCTTTGTCACCCCAGTGGTCTGGAACACCAACTAGTATAACACGTGAGGTGTTTCTCCAGGTCCTCTGATGTGACATCTCTTTATACCATCAAAACACATTGCTTCTAATCATACACTTCTTAACAATTAATTTCCGTCGCACACTCCTGACTGTAGTCCGCAAACATCAGCTCTCTCTCTTTTTTGCCTCTTTGCTTTTATTCTTGGGCATGGTATTGGCAGTCACTTCACAGTCTGCCTACGTCCTTCCTGATTTTGGAAGTGAGACGGTCAATGCTTTCAGAAATGACTACAAGTCTCTTCATCTTTTTTCTTTGCTGAGACTTTAAATAAATTTAAATAAGTATTCATAATAATCTTAAGATGACTGACCAGTTACCCAGATGAAGTGAATTTCCTGGAGTTACAAATGCAGTAAGCTTTTGGGTGGGAAAAGATGAAAGTAGTGAAGTAGCAGGGCCCATATTGAAGAACCATGCATTCTCAGACAGAATTTATGATTTTCTTTTTCCTATAAAACACTGGAAGTGTATGGACACCAAAGAGCCTAGAACTGAAGGTGATTTTTGTCTGGCAGAGACACAATTGTGATTTCCAAAATAAATATCCCATACAATGTAATGCTTTTGTGTTATCAAATTCTGTTGCTAATCAGACTTCTTATCCTCAAGTGTGGATACTGAATCAGCATAAATGAATATATGTCACTGTCACTTGGTAGGTGTGTTACCGTGTTACATGAATTGTCAGTTCTAAAATGACGATGAGAAAAGCAACTTTTTATTGTTGTATAAAATGACAGTGGGAAAATCAACTTTTTAATTGTTGTCGTTGTTGTTGTTATTAATGTTGTCATTGTTACATAGGACAGAGAGAAATGGAGAAAGGAGGGAAAGAGAAAGACAGACACCTGCAGACCTGCTTCAACGCCTATGTAGCGACTCCACTACAGGTGGGGAGCCCGGGGCTTCAATCAGGAACCTGATCCGTGCACTTAGCACATTAATTAATAGCAATAAAAAGGGACAGTTGCAACATTACTGTAATAAAATTTGTGTTTCTCTGCCACCAGATACCATGTAATTACTTATCACAATTGGCCATGGGGTAGCAGATTACTGGAAAGCAAAATTTCAGATGAGATCTTATAGTTCATTTATAGTGGTTCTTGCTCCCATTTACAAATCAGAAGTAAATAATGCAATAGAATGAAAATATAGTCATTTTAAGAGGTGACTTTTCTAAAAGTAGAAAGGTGTCTTAGGACAACTTGGCTACTCAGTGGCCTTATTTTGATAATTTGATTTTTTTAAAAAAATAGATTTATACAGATGCTTGCGTTGGGCAGTCGGGTTGGCAAACTCTATGTTTGGGATTTAGAAGTTGAAGATCCTCACAAAGCTAAGTAAGTATTTAGAAATTTCTGTTTATAATTTCTGCCCTTTTCTCTAAAATGTTTTTATCACTTTAGAGATTCTTACATCATTCCAGAGTTATTTTGATGTACCTATTTATTTTTTACCAAAACACTGCTCAGCTCTGGCTTATGGTAGTGCTGGGGTTTGAACCCTGGGGCCTTGGAGCCCCAGGCATGAAAATCTTTCATATAACCACTATGCTGTCTCCCCAGCCCTACTTTTTTGTTTGTTTATTGTTTTTCAGGAGTATAGTGAAGGCAACTTAGTTCTCTGTGTAAGTTACACAGTACATCTTAAATTTTAAATTGCTCATTTTGCACAGAAGTCTTTGTGTGAAGTCTGTTTTGTTTGAATGCCTTCTACATGAGGTGGAACATTGTTCACTGTCTCATTCACTGTTTTAAGTGAGTTAGACGTAAATGAATGAGACATGACAGCATTCTGCATGGATAGTATTTAACCTGTTGTCATGTTTTCTCCCTAGATGTACAACATGGAGTCATCATAAATGTGGTGCTGCTATTCGTCAAACCAGCTTTAGCAGAGACAGCAGCATTCTCATAGCTGTTTGTGATGATGCCGGTATTTGGCGATGGGACTGACTTCGATAAAGTACCTTTTCCTAATCAGAATTAGAGTGTGTTTTTGTGTACAGTAGAACTAATGTATCTTTCTAGTAAGGTTCTTAGAGCCATTAAAGTTGTCTATCAGCATTCAGTCAGGCTGAGGTGAATGTGGTGATGTTTACACTGTTCACAAATTTGTACTGTCTCCTGCTCAGACACTACTGCTTTTAATAAAAATTTATTTTTGTAAAATTGTGCTACTTTAGCTTATTTTCATTGAGATAAAAATAACTTGTTGGAAGAAATAAAATATGCCTTACTGTTTGTAATAATTTTTATTTTTGTAGTCCTTTTTCCTGGAAAAAGAAATGCAATGTAGTAAATATAAGCTCCAGAGTGGGACATAAATTTGGGTTCTGCCAGTCCAAATAAAGGTTGGATCATTTACTTCTAAAAATCAAAACAAAACAAAACAAAAAACAAATGAGATTTTGCTGCTGCCATGTGCTGACCTTGGATAAGCATCTTAGAATTTGTTCCAGTTTCCTTATGTATAAAACAGGTATAATCAGCTTCATAGGGTTATTATACCAATCCAGTCAGCTAACACATGTAAAGTAATTGGAACACAGCCTACACTAAACCGTAAATACATATTTTAAGTTTATTGAAAAAAAGTAGCTTTAAAATTCTGTCAGCAGGGCTGTACTACTCTGACCTGATTTTCAAATAGACTCATCACCAAAGCTTCCTCCAATGCAGAGAGAGCTGTCTTGAAACTAGATTCCAGGCATGTCAGAGCATCCCAGTAATGATCTATTTTTATTTGTTTGTTTATTTATTCATTTATTTATTTATTTATTTTAATCAGAGAACTGATCAGCTCTGACTTTTGGTAGTGTGGGAGATTGAACCTGGGACTTTGGAGCCTGAGGCATGACCATTATGATCTTTGCATAACTATTATGCTATCTCCTCCCACCCACACCACACTATTAAAGTGAGATATTTTGATGGCCTGCAAATTCTATTTTGTTATTTTGTTTTCATATATATATATATATATATATATATTCAAAATTTAAAATATATGTGCATATATATGTGTGTGCATACATATATACAAACATGTATATGTATGTATATATTTGTATGTGTATATGCATGTATATACATATATATACATGTTCTTTATTAGTGTTCCCTGAGGAATAAACTCTGGGCTGTGAGAGTACTGAGCAAACTCCCAAGCCTATTTTTTCTTTCCGTTTATCTAGAGAGACACCTAGCACCATGCCACCATTCATGGAGCTCTCCCGCCACTCCTCCCACTCTCCATGTGCTCTCTGGTACTCCTGTTTCATACCTGGTTTGAACCCAGGAACTCACACCCAATAAAGTCATCTATTTCATGAGCTATCTCCTGACTACAGTTGGATACAGAATAATTAAGAAATTGTTTTTCAATATGTAAAATATTGCCATAGGACTTTTAGTGGGCATATTTTTCCCTTTTGTTGCTCTTTTTTGTTGTTTTTATTGTTGTAGTTATTCTTCTTCTCGTCCTTATTGGGTAGGACAGAGAGAAATGGAGAGAGGAGGGGAAGACAGAGTGGGGGAGAGAAAGAGGCACCTGCAGACCTGCTTCAGTGCCTGTGAAGTATCTCCCATGCAGGTGGAGAGCCAGGGGCTCGAGAAACCAGGATTCTTATGCTGGTCATTGCACTTTGCACCACGTGTGCTTAACCTACTGTGCTACTGCCCAACTCCCTGTAATTTTCTCTCATTAAATTAAATATTTTAAAATTGAAGTGATATTATGAACATTCCCCATTACCTAATATTACAAAAACTTTTCTCCATTATCTTAGTTCAGGAGAAAGCTAAACTCTCAGCCATGCAAGTTAGACTGTGACTGTGGTATGCAATATATCGGCAATTTAAGTATATGGTAGAGAACTTTTTTTGTGTGTGTGTGAGAAGGATAGCCAGGAGAGAGAGAGAAACAGCTATTGCTCTGATACATGTGCTACCAGGACAAACTCACGGCCTAATGCTTGAGAGTCCAACAGTTTATTCGTTGTGCCACATCCCAGAACTGGTACACAACGTTTTGACAAATAACAAGTTATAACTACTCACAAGATAAATAATTAGTTAGAATTATAATTACAGGGGCTTGGCTGTGGTGCACCTGGTTGAATGCACATGTGCAAGGACCCATATTCAAGTCCCTGCTCCCCACCTGCAGGGGGAAAGTTCACAGTTGGTGAAGCTGTTCTGCAGGTGTGTCCTCTTCTGTCCCTCTCCGCTCTCCACTTCTCTTAGTCTCTATTCAATAATGAAAAATAAAGTATTTTACAATATGAGGTATAGGGTGGGGGTAAATAGCATAATGGTTATGCAAAGAGACTCTCATGCCTGAGGTCCCTGTGGAAAACAGACTAAATGTTGCTCACAAAATGAAAAATAGAACTACTTCCAAATAGACTCATGTCTAGGCCCTGGAAGAGGTCTTTGTACACCCTTGTTCACTGCATAGTTAGCATGCACTAGTCTTGAAAATGATAAAATGTAAGTATCCCCATGCTAACAGAACTGCCAAGTCCCAGACCCCTAGACTGGAACCCAGAGCCCAGATCTGAAAATACTTCACTGGTGTGTCTAGTGCAGACTGCCTTTAGACTGATGCTCCTCCACTCCAGTTAACGCAAGCCTGTGGTTTCTACCTAGTGCACATCCTCTAATGGAAAAACAAAGGACAACAGCCCAGTAGATGCTCATTCTAAGTCATGATAAGGCCTCCCTGAAAAATGGACGGAGAGATATGAGATGAGAGGGAGAGATAGAGAAGGAGAGAGGAAGAGAGATACCTGCAGCACTGTGGCACTGCTTGTGAAGTTCCCTCTGTATGTAAGTACCAGGGGCTTGAAGCAGGTCCCTGTGCCTCTTTCTCTCTCCCTCTGTATCACCCCTCTGTATCTCTGTATCTCTGTATCAATTTTTTTCTTTCTGTCATATCAAATAAACAAAAGTAGAAAGAAAAGAAAAAAAGAAAAATAGCCACCGAGCAGAGTGGATTCATAGTGCCAGCACTGAGATCCAGCAATAAACCTGGTGGCAATAAAAAAATAAAACAAGTCCAATGGGCCAGGGAGTGGTGCACCTGGTGAAACACACACATTACTGTGTACAAGGACCCCGGTTCTAGCCCTGAGTCCCCACCTGCAGGGGGAAAGCTTCACGAGTAGTGAAGCAGGAATGAAGGTGTCTATATCTATTAATAAAAATTAAATGATAATTAAAAAGGTCCTAGACATATGTATGCTCAACTGACTTCACGACCAATCAACCCCAATATTTTAAATGAAAATCATAAACATATAGTGTATCTTTTAAACAAATCCCCTGCAAGACTCGTATACTGGCACCAGAATTTTCAAGCTATTTCCTCTTTTTAATGGTCATTATTGTTCACAGTAGGCCATATGCCATTATGAAAAAGAAGAAACCAGAAAAAGGAAAAGAAAAGAGAGATGTGTTGATCTACAGATGTCAAGAACGGGGACCAGGCAGTGGCACAGTTGGTGGGGAAGAAATGACAATACACAAAGACTCAGTTTAAGCCCTCGGTCGGTCCTTGCCTTCTGCCCCCACTTGCAGGGGGAAAACATCACAAAAGGTGAAGAAGTGCTGCACATGTCTCTTTCTCTCTGCATCTCTATCTTCTCTCTCAAGTTCTTTCTGCCATGACTCAATAATTTTTCTTTAATGTCAAGAATGTGTTCTATAAACAAAGGCAAGTATCCAGGGTTGTGAGCTGTGGGCTCTGTCACAGTCACCTTCATTGGTAACATTTTGTAGTATTTTCACATCAAGATGTATTTGGAGACTCATCTCTATGGACGTGAATGAAAACGAGTAAATTAACTGTACTGCATCAAGCTAAAAGGCTTCTATACATTGAAAAAGCTATTCAAGGATAACCAGGTGACACAGTAACTGGGAGAAGATATTTGCACTTCCTACTTGTAGAAGTGACTGATACTAAATATCTATAGGGAACTGGTACACATTACACGGGGTGGGGGGGAAGCAATAAAAATATGGCCCAACCCTTGGAATATACCTAAAATAGTCTTTCCTAGTTTCTTTCCATATAAGGACCCCTGGTTTTATCTGTTTTCTTGGTTTTTTTTTAAAGGATTTTATTTATTTATGAGAAAGGAGGAGAGAGAAAGAACCAGACATCACTCTGGCACATGTGCTGCCGGGGATCAAACTCAGGACCCCATGCTTGAAAGTGCAAAGCTTTATCTCTACCTCACCTCCAGGACTACTATCTGTTCTGTTATTACTTTTACATTCCTCTTTATTTGAAAATTTGTCCTGCTTGATATCTTTCTGCCTTTTACCCACCAAGTTGCAGATGCTACTATGATGCCATCCTGATTTCCATAGGCAGACAGAATCACTAATGTGTCCTGGACCCTCACCTCCCCAGAGCTTTACCCAATGAGGTAAAGATAGGAATATCCTGGGGTTATAGATCGACCTGCCTAGGACCATGTACAGAGGAGAAGCATTTACAGAAGCTAGACCTTCTCCCTTGTGCAGCCTGTAAAGAATTTTGGTCCATCCTCCGGGAGGGATAAATAATAGGGAATCTTCCAACAGAGGGAATGGGATGTGGAACTCTGGGGGTGGCAAATACGGAGCTGCCCCCCTATTATCCTAAATCACTTAACAAAACTTTTTAAAAAATTGTGGCCAAGTGGTCTGGGCGATGGCACAGTGGGTTAAGTGCACATGAAGGGAAACACAAGGACCAGCTCAGGGATCCCAGTTCGAGCCCCTGGCTCCCCACCTACAGGGGAGTTGCTTCACAGGTGAAGCATGTCTGCAGGTGTCTATCTTTCCCTCCCCTTCTCTGTCTTCTCCTCTATTATCCATTTTTCCTTGTTCTATCTATCAACAACTACATCAATGACAACAGCAATAACCCCAACAACGATAATACAACAAGGGCAACAAAAGGGGAAACATTAGCCTCCAGGAGTAGTGGATTCATGGTGCAGGCACTGAGCCCCAGCAATAACTCTGGAGGCAAAAAACAAACAAAAATGTGGCCAAATAACTGAACAGTTGTTGAAAGAAGAGGTACACATGGCTCACAGACACCTGAAGAAATACTTAATATTAGATAATTGCAAATTGAAACTACACTGAGATTCTACTTACCTTACCACTGATATTCCATTACCTGATGACTCAACAATATGTAAAGAGATGAAAGACAATTACCAGATAGTTTCACTCCTGTGGAATCTAGAGAACCGATACTCATGAATAAGAAAAAAAAAGGAAAAAGAAAAAAAAACCCATACTATGTGAGCACAGTTGAGATTGGGACAGAGAACTTTGGTGGTGGGTGTGGTGTAGAACTATGTCCTCTAATTGCCTGTGACCCAGTATTGATCACACACAAACTAAAATTTACACTGAGATTTCACATTAAACCTGGAGAATGACCTACATCAACAAAACAGGAGATGACAAATGTTCGGTAAAGTTGTGGACACAAAGGGACTTCATTATACTGCTTGTGGGAATGTAAACTCTGCAGCTCTTTTGGAAGACTGGAGGATCCTTTAATAAAAATGAAATTACCTGGTGATCCAGTGTAGGAGCAAATGCATATATCTTAGTGTAGGGAAATTATGAGGATATGCTTGAGCATGGTGTGGGACCTCCTATTGAAATATGGGGGCCTGGGTGGCATGACCTTCCTATTAGTCTCTCTCTACCTGAGATTGAGCATGGAGGAAAATGACCACCAGGAAATGTCCCCTCTGTCACTCTCCCTGCCTCACAAAGACTCTGCACACAGTCCATTTCCTTGTTCCAAAACCAGATGGTTTGTTTACTCAGAGGTAAATGGAAGTTCATCTTCCTTGATCACATATGACCCATATATCATTGTTTGGCTCCATCAAACAATAACTAGGAGCAAATTCCTTACTCATCCACCCCCTCTGGTCCCTTTAATCTTACACGATCTATCTTCTCTCTGCCCTTAAGACCCCTCTCTGTCTGCTAGTTATTGATAACCCTGTTTTCCTCGTTCCTTTGATCAATTAAACCCCTTGCTCAATATTTGCTAGGAGTGCTCTGTTATTTTCCCAACCCATTACCTCTCTTTGCCCCTGTTCTCCCAAACCATATATGGAATGGATAACTTACTTCCTCCTATGACCTCTTATAATCCCTGATGTGCTGTTCAATAAACGGATTGTTATCAGACACAAGTCCCTGGGTCATCTCTTGTCACGGTACTATCACCGGACGCTGAGTTAGTCCCATAAGCTTACTCCTGCTGCCACGGAACATTCTCCTAGGCCCCTGCATCTGGTGTACAGCAGGGCAGGTAAGCCAGGAGTCTGTGCCCGAGAAGAGGCCTCCCCACAAGAAGTACAGCATCTTAGCATGCCAGGTTTGTAGCTGCCTCAGGTTTGCACAACCCATGGCCTATCTGCTCTGCAGGGCTGATGACGTCTAACTTTTCAAACACTAATTGGTGTGTATGGATGCCACAGCTCCAGTGCCCAGACCCTAACCAAATCTTCATCTCACAGCACCCTCATTGGTCACATTATATAACTGACCCTTCTTCACTTGAATCACATCCTTTGTGTTTTATCCACCAAAAGGTAGTAAGGGGCTGGCAGGTGGCTTCCTCTGAGTGCACACATTACCATGCACAAGGACTCACGTTCAAGTCCTAGGTCCCACATGGAAGCATCTAGAGGACCCAGGGAAGCTTCATCAGTGGTAGACAGTGCTGTAGTATCTTTCTTTTTCTCTGTTTCTCCCCCCACCCCCAGACTTTATCTAACCAAGGAAAACAGCATGGTCTCTGGGGCCAAGTGGTGATTCACCTGGTTGAGTGCACATGTTACAATGCACAAGGACCCAGGTTTGAGCCCCTGATCCCCACCTGCAGGGAGAAAGTTGTGCAAGTGGTGAAGCAGTGCTGCAGGTATTTATATGTCTCTCTTCTTCTCCATTTCTCCCTTCCCTTGTGATTTCTGTCTCCATAAAAAAATAAAGATATTTAAAAATTATAATAATAATAAGAAGAAGAAGAATGGCCTCTGGAAATGGTGGAGTCTTCAGGCACTGAGCCTTGGTGATAACCCTGATGGCAAAAAGGAAAATCAAAAATCATAATCAGTTGTCACTATAGTAATACTTAGAATACTTAATCTTTCAGGTAGGTGTTTGATGCCACTTCATCTCTCTCAGAAATTCCTCTGAGTGTCACTGTCATAAAGTATTTGTGCCATGCCATGAAATGCAAAGTTCATTTTAATGCAAGGCTAAAGAATTGAAGAAGTTGTCTGTGAGTGTTAAGGCCATCCTCTTATCCCAGGGTATTCAGGAATCTCTATACTTTTTAATTGAAGCCCAAAGTGGGTGGCTTAGCATTCTGGTGGGTCATCTCAGCTAGAAGTAACTTCCCTCCACATCTTCCTAGCACACCATCTTCCCACCTTTCAGAAGCATCTTCACTTTGCTTGCAGCTGATACGCTGAGTCTGTGTATCAATTCAAGTCTCAGGGAGCCAAACAAGAATAATTTAAAGGGGCTTCACAGCCCACAAGGTGGCACTGTGCTCTAACTCTGGACTTAAGAAGTTTGCTTCCTGGGGGGCTGGGCTGTGGAGCACCTGGTTCAGCATGCATGTTACCATGTGCTAGGACTCCAGTTCAAGCCCTCAGTCCTCACATGCAGCAGGGAAGCTTGAGGAGTACTAAAGGAGTATATCAGGTCTCTCTTCTCTCTCTCTCCCTCGTTCCCTCCCTCTCTATATTCTGTCTTTATCCAATCATAACAAATAAAATATAAAATTAAAAGTAAAGAAGTTTGATTCCTGACTTTAAAGTGCCAGAACTCTGGTTCTGTCACTGTCTTCCTTTTCTGAAAATAAATTTGTATGGCCCTTAAGGTGGGCAATGGTTAGAACATTGGACTCCAAAGCATGAGATTCTGAGTTCATTGTCCAACATCACTTGTGCCAGAGTGATGCTCTGATTATTTTCCCTTCTCTCTGATGTTAATAAGTAATTTTTTTTCTTTTTTGCCTCTAGGGTTATTACTGGGGCTCAGTGCCTGCACTATGAATCCACTGCTCCTGGGGGCCCTTTTTCCCATTTTGTTGCCCTTGTTATTATTGTTGTTGTTGGATAGGACAGAGAGAGAAATCAAGAGAGGAGGGGAAGACACGGAGAGAGGGAGAGAAAGAGAGAGAGAGAGGGAGGGAGAGAGATCTGAAGACCTGCTTCACCACATGTGAAATAACTCCCTCCTTCAGGTGGGAAGCCAGGGTCTTAAACTGGAATCCTTAATGATGGTCCTTGTGCTTCACACTATGTGTGCCTAACCCCCTGCGCTACCACCCAGCACTCCCGTAATTGCTATTTTATTTAAGAAAGGAGACATTAACAAAACCATAGGATAAGAGGGGTACAATTCCGCACAATTCCCATAACCTGAT